>NW_020450987.1:45750-374762 GCF_003343035.1 Apteryx rowi
GATTTCGATAGGGTTGCAGAGGTGATAGTTGCNCCCCCCCCCCCCGATTTACATACTTTGGAAATGATTTCTTCTAGTTCAAAGCAATTAGCACAGGGAAGTCCATAGGGAAGTCCTATGGTTTGGGCCATGTAAAGGGGAAGGCTGGACAACAGGTATCTTCCTCTGAGTCTTAAAAGCCTGATTTTGAGTCTGTGCTCTCTTCTGTATCCATCCTAATGCTCTGTTTGCATTTTAAACTACAAGTGTGAGTGCAGCAGATATGCTACAAGTAACATTCAGCTACACAGTGGCCTGGGTAAGTTTTCTTGGATTTTGGCAATAGCAAAGGTGTTAGAGAGTGTGTGATGTCCACAAACACATGTGGAGCAGGTAGCTGCTGTTAGAGGTCCGCTGCATGGGCAGATGCCAATGGCCAAGCGTGACTGCCTGCCCGTGAGCTGCCAAACCAGCAGTGCTGGCCCAAAGCCTCTGGCATGGCAGGGAGAAAAGATTGTTCAGCGAGCTCCAGTCTGGGACTGGTTCGCATCCCACCTGCTCAGAGCATATCCGTTTGCTGGCACCCAGGAGCACTGACCCTGGATTTAATGCTCTTGTGCTAGAGAAGCAGGGAGGTAGCCAGGGAAAATGTGCTGGCTGTGACATTGGCCAGGGAGGGCTGCAGCCTGAGCCTGGGGCTCTGTCCTATCCTCCCTGAGATGAACAGCCAGGGGTTCAAACAAAATTGTACAGAGCAGGTTGGATCTTTAACTGATACTTACTCCTGACAAACCCCTATTGGGAACGGCTGCAGCAAAGCCACAGGGGGACCGCCTGGTGGCCTCCTGAGGCTCTTTCCAGCCCAATTTTTTTACAGTTTTAAGTGCCATGTGATCTGACTGGCTCTCACTACCTCCTACGTATGTCCTTCGGACACATGCTGCTCACACAGGGATGGTTCAAGTTCCTTTGCCAGCATCTCTCTGTCTTCTCCTCCTCCTCCCCAAAACTCCGTTTTTGCAGATTTTTACCCTCTTGACTGTCAACATCCTACTTCAGCCACAAGCTGATGCAGCTCAGGACCTGCAGATGAACTGAGATTTGCCAAGTGGACTCACGGTCACGCTGGTCTACCTCTGCCACGGCACATGCTGCCACCACTGTGCCCATGCTAGCTGCTGATGGGCTCCTTTCTGCAGGAGGCAGAGTTATGGGTGGAGATCCCATACCACACTTTAAGAGGTCCCCTGTACATGCCATAGCAGTGGCACAGCACGTTCCCAGACTGGGAAAGGATCTGCTCCCAAACTCTCATCCGTGCTCTGCAGAAGATCTGTTTGCATGGTAGTGAGTAAAGAAGTGGGGAGGATAATGCACAGAGATTGCTCTATTTGTATCAGTCAAATATAAGAAACCCCAACGGGGTATATCCATGTGACCATAGCTAGCTCCCTCCTCTAATAAGGACTTTGGCAGAGATCTCACCTGCTGGCTGCACATCTGCCACTATCGTGCTGTGTATGAACCCAGCCTGCAGATGGCTTGGAGATAACAATATTGTTGTTTTCTGGAGCAGACTCCAGCCACACAGGTTCAAAGAGAAATGCAGGGGTAATCAATACCTTTTTGCCTGCAGCTAGGAAATTTGAGTGATTTAGGGATTCAGAGCATCTGTGTATCAGTACCTCACACCTCTAATAGTATAGACCTCCAGCAGCTCTCAATTTCTGATATATATCATAGGATATACAGTGAGCAGCGGGTAACTCGAGCACTGTAGTGAGATCAGCTTGCCGACCTCAAAGACCAAATTCAAATCTTATGCCCATGTTCTCTGCTGCTATAACTACACTAAAACTGTGCATTTCATCCAGTGAATGCACAGGTAGAAATTTGGAATAACATTCTCCATTGTCTTTGATAAAATTCATCTACATTACCATGTATGCTTTGGATTTTTAACTGTGATGAAAAATGTGTCAAGTCAGCAGGTCTGGGGTGCAAAGGTGTTCAAAAGAGTAACTCTGTACATCCAGGCAATGGAGATGAAATACAGCAGATATGCTCAGGCCAGTTACTCCTTACTGCTTTGTTCTTTGGGTTTCACTAGTAATCCTGAATTACTAGAGCCAGTTGAATTAACTGCTTTGAGACTGAATTTCAGCTATATCTTATTCCTCTTTTCATATAAATCCTGAATACAGGCAAGCAAATATCCAAGCGATTTCGATAGGGTTGCAGAGGTGATAGTTGCATTAGTTACTCAGAAAGTGACTTTGGAAAAAAGCTGAGGGGAACTGCTCTATCGGTAACATTTCAAATACTTCAAAACAGTGCTTTTGCTTTGTTTGGTTTTTTTTTTTTTTTTTATGTTATAAAAACGGCCTTTTGTTCTTTTGCCTTTCTGTTCCTTCCTTGTCAGGTTTACTCAGATTCCAAGTCAAAACAAACTTTTGCTTCTGTTCCATGGTGTAGATTTACTGTCAGAAAAGAATAGGCCTTTCACTTTGTTATAAATATAATAGACAACAGACAGATGGTAATAAACCATGTTCCATTTCCAATGAATTAGGAGAGCTGCGGGAGCCCATAGATCTGTCTGGAGAGCCAGGAGTCAGCCGGGAGTGAAAAGGTTTCAAGTGAGCTATCTCACTACGTTGCGCTGGTTTTGGCTATCACTGTATATTTCATGTGACAGCTTATTCTCAGCTCATTTGCTGAGCCTTATGGGCCTGCCCAGCTTCCATCACGCAGCTTTTTAATCTTGCTGACTGCTAGAAAGGACTTGGAAGTAATTTTTTCTGCTGGCGATACTAAACATTCAAAGAATACCTCGGTCTGTTTGGCTCGCATTTCCCCAGTGGCGAGAAGTGTTTGTGCTGACAGCAGGAGGATCTCCTCAGTTCACCAGAGGCAGACCTGATCATATCCACAGCAGTCTCCTGGAGGATGTTTGCCTCAACTGGAGCAGGGTCTGTTTTCTTGTCTTCTTTCGACCCTTAATATCATCTGCCAGGAGTTACTGTAAGAGATGTTAATGTAGTTTTTAAGGGCAGAAGACTTTATGATTGCCTAGTCTGCATATCTTTTTAACATAAGTCATAGAACTTCTCCCTATGGTATCTAAGACAATCTTAATGAATGAAGGCCAATATACTCTATGTTTTTCAGAAGACTGATTTAAAATCTTTGGATGAAGAAGAGATGCTCCATGACTCTTCCCAAGCATACCCACAGCCTCCTGAAATCCTGAAATCACTGATTCCCAGTATTATACCTTTTTTCAGCTTCAAGACAGGGCTTTCCAAGTGCCAGGTGAGCTCCCTCTGACAGTGGGTTGCGGGTGAGAGAGCACATCACGGGGGGGGAGGAGCACACTGTCACGCTCAGATCAAGTCCTTTCACATGAGGAGGGATCCTTTGGTGGAGGGCATGAGAAGTATTCATCGGCTGGACCTGGTACATGCTCATGTGCCTTCTCTTCTAAGTGCCTTCCCTGCCAGAGATGCAGACATCAGACCAAGCAGGAGGACGACCCCACAGAAGTGGTGTGGCAGGGATGGAACCTCAGCTGCCAAGGCTGTCAGGCAGCATGCACAGGTGAGAAACTTGTGTGAACAGCCACGATCCCCGTAAAGATACCCATCTCCTCGGGCACCGACTGCTCCTGCGGAGAGGGAGACACTGAAGCTGTGAAATGTCATTTCTTGAACAGCAATCCAAGCGCCTTCTGCTCAAGCAATATCAGGCTTCTCAGTGTCATATCCAGTTGAGTTTTGAATGTCTCCAGGAGCTGTGTTGACATCTCAAAACAGAAGATCTTCTCTCCTTAGGCAAATACTCAGAGTTTGAGTTGGCCTAGAGGACAGACTCTGATTTAGCTGTTTATGGTCAGCGTAACACTGATTTAAAGCTGAGCAGAGTCATGTCAGCAACATCTACGCTGCTGGGTACTGGCAACTCACTTTGACACACAGCTTGGGAGAGACCACAGAGACGTAGCTCCAAGTGGAAAGGGCATCAGTGCTTACTCCAGTGCTTCACTGAGTATGAACTTTGAGAGACACAGAGTAGCAACAGACATGCAAGGGAAATGGTTATTACAGGTAGCATCTTCGTGGACATGGCGGAGCCCTGCTCTGTCTTAGTGGGAGACCAGACACTGCAAGGTCACCCTTTATGCCATGTACAGTGGGAGGTGGTAGTCAGTTATTCACTGCTCATGTCTCCTCTCCCTATCCCCACAGTAAACTGCTACACCTTTTAAAAAGTAGAAGAATTAAAATACAAAAAATAATTATTTAAACATAACAACCTCTCTAAAATTAGGCTGCAGCACCATTCCAGGGTAGGAGCGTGGCACAGGCACGTGCTGTGCAGGAGGGTTTTGCAGGGAGCGGGTGGTCTTGGCCCTGGGCAGGGGACGGCGGCAGCGTGCACAAGCCCCCAACTCACACCTGGGCCAGTGGCTCTGGGAGGGACATAAGGGGGCAACCGTGACCCCAGTGCAGAGGAGGGATGGTGGGAGTAATGCTGTGTACCACACATGTGACAGCAGCAGCAATTTGCCACATTGCTCTTTTCTCCCAAATGGTGATGCCAGAATGACCAGGTGGTGCCATAAGGGACTCTCCCTTCCCACTCCTGTCTCTGCCACCCAGGACCCCTCCGTGTGCCCACGACTGGGACTGATGTTCTCAGCATGGTCTGTCCCAGGAGGCAGCTCTTCCTGGTGTCCTCCTCCTCCCTTTAGGGACAGGCTTAATGGACTCACGGGACTCCTGGAAAATCTGTAAATGAAGCTGTTTAGGTCACTGAGGAGATGGCGCAAGCTAGATGAGGACACAAGTCCTCATGGCTACAGGATACACCTGAACAGCCCTATGTGAAGGGCCAGAACTCAAGTTTTAAGCAAGTTGGAGAGGTTTAGGTGTGGGTCCATGATGCTTTTGGACATTTCTTGGAACTTAAGAGCAGATAAATCATGGGTGTTGACATAGTCGTTGATTAACAGAAAAGCTCTAATGTATTTAAATTAATGAGGGAGAAGACAATTGCAAGTCCAAGTTTAAGAGCAGATATTTCTTAGCTTCTATGAGTGAAAAATCAAACAGAGCAGACTAAATAGATTACACTGATTAAGAGATGCAATATCCAGAGAAGAGCAAGATTACTACTTTTGGGGATATTAGCTGCTGCCCGGGTGAAAAATAAAGTTCTTGCAATTGCTCTGTCCTCATAGACTTTCTTTAGAATAAATTTAGCAAAGTCATCGGCTTGGGTTTATGTCTGCTCAGCTATCCTGCATCCTCCAAGGCTTTTCCTTTTTAAGCCCATTCATTAAAAGAATGAACACACATAGAAAAAAGAAAAGAACTGCACATAGAAACTGAAAAGTAATGCTATTTTTGCAGCACTTTGAAACACATGACACCATCTTGCATTCAGCTAGACAAGTGACAAGCCTGGTTTCAATCCGGCCAAGTAGCTGTGGTTGTAAAGAGGCTCTGCTCACCGCCCCTCTGGCCAGGAGGCAGTAGCGGTTGCTTGTGGATTCATTGCTGTCCAAGTGAGACACGGCATCACTGGAAACCAGCCTCGGGTCCAGGATCCGAGTACTACAATGTACAGACATCTGCATCGGGAAGTCAACCACTGGTGCCAGGAACATCTGTCACCGTTCCTGCTTCTTAAAGATGGACCAGCCGGACATAAAAGCAGGGAGGGATGGAAATTACAGCCAGGAAATGAAACAGAATATTATCAGGAACAAGTAAAAAATCTTGTTGGTGCATTCAAGTTTGTTGAATGCTTCTGAGTGAGCAGAAATGCAGTGTGCTGCAAACAGATGAATACCACTGAGATCGTCGGTTGGTGAGGTTTAGCGCTTCTCTCCAGCGTGCTGGAAATCTCGTGGCACTCGTGACAAATGAATGGTACACTGAGGAACAAATTAGCTGCGGAGAGTGCCTTTCTAATTGAAATCAGAACAAGTTTTAATTCTGCCACCTGAACTCCTCTGAATACTGCAAACCCAGATTCAGCCCCAATTGCTGTGGTGAATGATTCCTCCAGCTAATTAGCAGGATGACTTTTCTAATCTCATAACTGCCAGCAGTCTCAGTGGGCCCCAGGAAGGCAGGCGGCGGAACATCGAGCTGCTCTTTCCTCCTCTCTTTTTTCAGAAAATGGGGCAGAAATCCCTGTGCCTTGGGCAGCAAATGAGCCGAGGTTGTCGGCCGCCCTCAGTCTGCAGCCCTGTCCCCGTGAGGAGCCCTAAGAGCCTCGAGCAGCCAGGGGGCTCCGGCAGCCACCCCCAGGCTGGGCTGGGCTACAGCAGGACAGCAGGTGCCTGCCAGAGATCCCAACTTGCTTTACGGCAAAATCAGCAATATAGGAGACCTGTCTTTAGCCCAATCCATCTGCACATTTCCCCACCGCTCTCGCCCCTTACATAAATTGTTGTTTACAGAAAAGATACATTTTTTTCCCTCTTTGGTCACTGGCTTTTCTTGTGCAGAGTCTTCCCAGTTAATGATCATTTTCTGGCTACTTGGTACGTGAGTCTTTTGTTTCTATATTAAAATTTTCTTTGGACTGTTTGTTTCGCATCCAAATATTTAATCAGCGATTGTGCTTAAGGGCAGCCTGTATTTTTATTATTTACTTAATCAGACAAGAGAAGGGTTTTCTGATTTATTTTTAATTAAGAAAAATGCCTAAACGTGTTGTACAAGAGTAGCACAGCCTTGTGCCTATTAGGCAGGAGCAAGCGACACTGCCAGGAAAAATGTCTTGTACACAATCTTCCTTTCAGATCTGGTTATAAAAGATAAGTGGCACTGACATGGTCAATGTGATAAATGTCAGCTGTTGACTTGCTGAACCCTCCACCAACCTTTGACTACTGAAATACCACTTATTAGAACAGCTCATCCCTATTTATTTTCATAGATAGATATAAATTATATTTATGTTATTAATACACTGAGACTTGTTTTCATTTCCAGTATTCATTCCAGCAGAGCATGAATATGTTGAAAGAAAGAAAATATAAAATGGGAAAAATATGGTCAAATTGAAATTAAGAATCCCCTTGAAGAGTTCTCTGTTCTTCCCATCCCTCTTCCCATATCATCAGCTTCTCAGCTGTGGGGTTTTCTGACCATCTAGCAGGAATACCTCCCTGGCTGGATGTCAGGCACCATGAGAAGGATCCCATTTTACCATAGGTTTCTCACTGCTGGTGTTACGTCAGCAACAGCTCATCAGTCTTCCCACTTCAATATGCTCTTTGCAACTTTCAGTGCCATTGTTATTTCTTTTGGGAACTGATGCGATGCTCCAATCTTTCCCTGTCACTGCAGAGGAATGGATGCTAATACCTCTGCAGGCTCATCTTTCCCATCCGGGAGCCTTCCCTTAACTCACTGCCCTCCCAAAGGCTTGAGTCACTCAGTGAGCAATCCGACAGCGGTGCCTCCAGCATGACGCAGGTCCGGCATCACCCTTGGGGTGGCTGGGACAACTCATGATTGCACTGCTGCTAACCTGGCTGCCTGGCCCTGCTTGCCTGCCTTTGCACATCATTACCTCCGCTACAGTGAAGGGAGTGGCTAAAACCATTGCAAAAGGACTCTTAGACATCTCTGGAGGGGCAGCATGTTTCATGGCAAAGAGATGGATTCAGATGCCGGTGGCTATAAAGCTTTCGGCATTTCCCTTTGCTTCTCCCTCATGAAAAAGTCAGCAGAATTGAGGGTGAAAAACAGCACAGAACAGATATAACATTGCTACAGCACAGCTGTCATCATATGTGGTCCAGTCCTTGCCTTTCTGGCTGGTTTATTCCACATGTTGTAGGGGCCACCACATGACCACACCCACACCCCTGTGTTGCCACAGGAGCGTGGCCTCCATGGAGGCAGGAGGCCTCTCCTGGGCTCCCCCAGGGCCACATGTGCATGACCAGCATTTTGTCTGCTTAGCCTTCCTTGAAGATTTCCTTGGAGACTTCCTTGGAATGCTTTTCTCTTTGGAGGATGACTGAGTTTCTCATCTGGTGTTTGGCAGCAAAGAGCTTGCCTATGGAGATTTGTGCTAGTTTCTCCCCTCCGATGGCCTCGCTAACAGTGGGAGTTTGCTACTATTTTGCCTTACAGTGGTTCCCTCTGGCTGAATGCAGAACACCCCTCGCTGAAAAGCACTGGCTTTCTCTACCATCTGCCTGTTGTGCCATGTGGTCACGGCTCTTTTGGGATGGTCACTCGTGGCTCATGGAGAGTCCAGGTAATTGCTGCACCCCGGCCAGTCGCGGGCATAGGTGACCTGTTGCTATACAGCTGTTCAACATCTGCTCCCATGCAGATGTTCCTTGCTGTGGTGCCCACCACAGCCAAGCTCTGAACGCACACCCAGCCCTGCTCCTTCAGCCTCCCTGCTATGCTGTTGGTCAGTCCCAACAGCTAGGTCTGCATGCTGGTGTATATTTGGCTTTTCTAGAAGAGCCAGAAGAATATCTTGGGCCCGGGGACGTGAGCCAGGCTCCTCTGAAGCTTTTGAGCTGCTCTGGCCCTTCTGCACTGCTGTGGCCTGGGGGAGAGCTCCCATGCCAGACCTCTCACTTGCTGCTTGTGCTCTGCTCTGGGACCCCCTCCACCAGTTTGGTAAGTTGTGGGAGCCATTTCCCAGTGCCCAGTTTGGGAGCCTGAGGTGAGGGGAAGAGGAAGCTGGCTGACTCCCTGATGCACCCTCTTGTGTTGTGCAATTGTGCACAATTTGGGCAATGTGACAGTGCAAATGCAGGTGATGTTCAGAGATGACAATGAAGAGGAGCTCCTCTGGCCAAATTAACATCTCTGTACCACCAAAGAGCTCTGCTGACTATGTGGGGCCTTGGGAAACTGTTTGGGAAAGAAGTGGTAAGATTATCTGGGTCCCTTTGCAGGTGTGACCATGGGTTTGCACATACACTCTCCCACCCCTAAGCCAAAACTGATGTTCACAAAAACATAACCATGCACACAGAAATGCTAGCACTACTCACTCTCTCATGCTTCTTCCACTAAAACTCATGACAATAGCTGAAACTCTCTGATACAACCTTGAATTTTCTTGTATTGCAGCCAGAACTAGACTTGAAAAGGGATTTTCATCAGCTTCACAGAGTGCTATTATGGCATTACTTCAAGTGTCAAGTGCTACCATTGATTTTAATCTCTAGAGACTTTCTGGAGAGGCCCCTTGGAGGCTAGGGCAGTGTGTGTAGTTGCTCCTGGATCCTCCAGTAACAGCTGGATGTCAGTCAAGCCTCCAGGCAGAGAGACTCCTGTCACAAGGAGTGAATCATGCTGCTGCTGCTTTCAAAGAGTTCATCACTGTGGGTGCAAAGTCTTGGGGCCTTGTCACTTGGTATAGGCTTCCTTCAGCCTTTCCTACCCATCCTTTATTCAAAAATCCCATGTTCACAGACATCACTGCCTGGGAAAGTCTTGAGGAAAGAGCCATCTCTGTCCTTCACCAGGAGGTGCTTGATCATCCAGTATTTCATTACAAGTGCAAACTGCATCGCGGAAGACTGCTGGTAGTCCTGTGCAGAGCTTTAGGCACCCCATGAAAGGCCCCTGCCTCCGTTTTGCTTGCTGTGCCGCTGACCCTGCTCTGAAGAGGTACAACCCAGTATTTCCCATGCAGTTATGAGATACCCAGCAGAGAAGTCTGCCATTTCCTTTGGATCATCATATATCAGTGAAGTAAAGGATTTGAAATTTAAAAAGAGAAAATAAAATGTGTGTATGGTTTTTTTTTTATTAGTAACTATATTATTCTCTTTATTGTTCAACTCTATTGTTAAATGGTTATTTCGGTGACTATAGGATAGTAATGATAGCCAGTATTTCTCTAAAGCAGACCCTTTTATATTAGGGAGGATATTATTTGTTCTCACTGTGAACAGAACAATCAATTCACCGGCTTAACGCCTCTGGAATAAACACTGCGTTTTACAGAGCTGTGCTCCAAAGAGGCAAAGGAAGCTAACATTTTCTTTCTTGTTTAAGTGGGATTTCTTAACTGTACCGCCATTCGTTTTCTACAGCTGAGCTTCCCCTCAATAAATCCTTCCCAGCAGTGGTGAGATCCATGTCTTCAGGTGAGCAATAAATATAGGAATACAAACGCTGCAGCGAGGCAGTCCCAGGCTCCATCCTGTGCCCTGTCACTGCCTCCGGGTCACGCACAAGGGACAGCTATTTCGTATCATTTATCGCTGCATCAGTGCTGCCAGGACATCACTGACATGACAGGCTGGGGATGCTCCGAGCCAGCTGAGCAGTGCCAGTGGCCTAGCGGGCAGCCGCAGCAAAGGCGAGGGCCAGCCACATTCCTGGGAACCTGCCCGCCTTCCGGACATCCCTGGCAGGCAGGAGGAGGGAGAGGGAAGGGATGTTCACGTGGCAGGTCGCAGTTCGGCAATATCATCTTGGGACCCAACAGGGCCGTTGTCCCAGCCGGCCCTTGCTGGGCTCAAAGTGGGGCCTGGTGCAGGTGACATTGGGACGGAGAGGGCCAGGCTATTTATCGGTGTCTAAACGAGCGCTGCTCACAGCGAGGGTGCCGGCAGCTCCAGCCAGCAGCCGGGTCCCACCACAGCCCGGCACCGGTGATGGACCACAGCGCCAGCATAGGTGCACCCGCTTCTCGTACAACGAGCAGGCAGTAAAATTTGGCTTCCTATTGCAAGAACTTTGGAGGCATTCAAGAGTACAAGGGTATTCATTCTCAAAGCAAGACAGAGGGGAGTATTTTAGAAAGAATATGCGTTGGTATTTTGAAAGGGGATTAACATCATATTTGGGTTTTGCACTGCTGTTTTAGATCAGCGGCTCAGACTGATACAAGCTATCTGTTTTAATCGTCCTGGCTCTATTTTGAAGTTGTTTCCACACTTTTTTTTAAATCATTCCCCATACAAACTTCCAAGGCATAGCTGCAGTAGTGAAAAGTATGTAAGCTGTAGATTGCATCATCAGTGATTTCTTAGCAAGGTTTACGGAAAATCACAGCAAAATAATAATTATAGTACTCCTTTTTTTAACAAAAATGTCCAAATGCCATGGTAACAAGCGCGTGGGAGCAGGAACCATCTACACTATTGATGCTGATGCGGCTATTAAAGATGTGTGGAGCTGCCTGCGTTTCACTGAGTTGGCAAACAGAGATACCATCTGCCATGAGAAAGCTCTGCTCACTGTGGAGGGAAGTAAATCTGTTGCTCTAAATGTTTGATGTGGTAGGACAGCAACACTGGCATTTGATAAATCTGGGCTATTCCACATCAGAGGAAGAAAGAGCCTTCCTAGAATTAAACAGTCCTTCCATAACTCTGTGAATTGCAGAGCTATTATCCAGAACAAAATCGATATAACTATTTTACGCAATTAGGGCTGAGGGGAAGGGGCCTAAATCGCATTCAGCGCTTGCCTGGCTGCAGCCACGTCCTGCCAGCACACCCGGAGGCAGGAAGCAGCAGGCTGGAAATCCCATGGGATGAGGCTTTCACAGGAAGTTTTTCAACTTCTTTTAAGCTTCTTTTTCAGCCAGCGAAGACAGGCAGGGGCCAGTTCAGAGTCAGAGCAGCATCAGAGGGAGCAGGGCCCTGAGTGCTGGTGCTCTGGTTAGATGTTGGTTGCTCCAAGGGATGAAGGCAGAGCTGAACTCTGGGTCTAAATGCCCGGGCCCGGCTCCCTTCCTCAGCCAGATCCCAGGTGGGCAAGACTCAAACCGCGGTCTAATGAAGTCCAAATGCAAAACGGACCCTGAGCTGGCAGACTGTGCTGGCAGGGCACCGCCTGCCTGCCTTGGTGGCGGGTGCCTGAGCGGGTTATTGGGGTTTCTGGGTGCTACATGGCTCCTGGTGAGCAAGGGCAGGAAGGGAGATGGTCCCGGCCGCAAACCTGAGAGGCTGCAGGAAGGGTGAGGTTTTGCTCCATGCTGGCATGGATTCAGCAGGACTTTGGGGTGCAGAAACAGTATAAACATGGCACTGGTGGAAGCCAGGAGCTGGGTCACTGGAGGTGACAGTGTAACTTCATGCTTACAGCAACAGGCTTGTGGGCTTGGCAGTTAATTTCCTTAATTTCAGAAAGCTGAGCATATTTTAATGCTCTGATTTCCTGGACTCCTGAATGTACCCAACAACATTAACAGCCCAGAGCAGCTGATCAGCAGCAGGCACATGTCCAGGAGTGACAGACCCGCTCACGCTGCACGGGGCCAACACATCGCTGCTGGCCGGGTGCTTCCCTCTACTGGCAACCTGTCCTCTGCTGGCCCACACTGGGGGTGCAGAGCTGCCTCTCTTAAATCTTAAATCTTAAACCTGCTGCATTTTTGCACAGACCTAGTAGCGTTACCAAGTCAGCAGGCCCCATGAATTTCCTTATTTAAAAGAATGAATGCGGAAGTTGTCATCCTATAGAGATGTGAAATCAATGTGGCGGGAGTGGGGATGGAGAAGAGAAAATCTTATTTATTGATTTATTTATTTTTACTGGGATTCAGTATACTGTGGCCTTAGCAGCTAACATTTACCTGGGGATACTAACAGGTAGCGTTGGGGTGTCACTCAGCGGCACAGGGCTGGTGGCACTGATGTTTGGGCCTCCCGCTCAAGCCCTTTCTGAAAGGCACAAACACAACCCAGCACCCGTCCCGGCCTGCCCGCAGCGCTGCTGCCGCAGTGCACACTCTCACTGCAAGAAAACAAGTCGCCAGAAATCAGTGTCCTAAAACGCAGCCTGTCACCGAGGAGAGCCTTCCTGCTGCCATCCCACCAAAGATGTTTCAGCACAAGACAATTTCCCATGGTTATCGTTACTATGGAAACCACCTACCTGGAAAACACCTATTCAGCTAATCCCCCCCTTTTTTTTTCTGAGTTTCACTGTGAAGGCAAATGCCAACCACAGCTGTTTCTAACTGCAGGTGGGACTTATCTTTTTGAGTCTTATCCATTTCATACCTTTGGCCCTTGTGGACTTTGCGTCCCCCCTCCGACCAGCTGGACCATGGGTTATTACTGCCTCCCCTCCTGCTGTTTCACATCAGAGGCGAAGAACATGAAAATTTTCTTGCAAGAAAAGTGAAAGAGCATCAAGGCTCTGATTCTGCTCTCACGTTATTCAGGTTTTGCATGGGCTTAATTGAAGACATGTCAGCAGCTACGCGGGTGTAAATCAGAAATAAATTAATGTCTGACTCATTCGATACCCCATCTCGATGCATCTCATCTCGTCTAGAGACGCGCCCTTTCGTTTTGTGTTAGCAGAGATTTCCGCCTCCTCAGAGGCCCGAGCTCCCAGGCAGGGGCCAGGACCGCAGCGAGACGTCCGCCCACAGCCCAGGTGTCCACGCAGGCTGAGGGCCTCCCTGAGCTCGCTGGCTCTCCATGAACCGCCCATAAAGTCTTGGGAGCAGCTGAGGGCCTGGAGACCCTAAAGGTGGGCACACTGGGGATGGTGCTGTGCCAAGTCACCAACATGGAGCCGGGATGAGCTGGATTCACCCTCCGTTTGCAGGATACAGGCTTTTGCTCTTTTGTAAGAAAAAGTCAGAAATGCCTTTTTTCCTATTTAATTTTTTTGCTTGCTTGCTGAAACTCCTAAAGATGGGACTTGTGGTGGCCTTGTCACCTACCCCTGCTTTGCATAGCATCTTACGTTTCCAGCTGTTGCTGGTGACGCCTGGGCAATGTCGGCATCTGCTGCAGGAGCAGGAAATGCCTCTGCTTCCCTCGGCTGCCTGTGCCTGCTGAAGAGCCCGACAGGCCTTGCCAGCAGGTCTTCATGCACAGGCTTTCCTGTCTCTACCAGACGGAAATAATGGAGGAAACAAATGTTTTCCCCAAAACAGTGCTTCCCTCTGTGGCTTTGAGCAGCCGTGTCACTCATTACCCTGCTGGGTCCAACTTTAAGTACAGTTGACTGCTCCCGGTAAGGAGGGTTATTGCTTCTTCCCGGAACAGATTGTCCATAAGATGAACAGACTTTTTACGTAATGACTCTATTTCTGCAAAAAAACAAACCCCAAGATAGAAGGAGCTATGGAAGGAGTCCAGACTGTGGGTTGGAGTTTCCTCCTCCCTCTGCCAGGAAAGGAGATGGGCAGCGCACAGCCACACAAGCAGCGTGGGGAGCCTGGAGGCAGCTGCCCCAGCCGCTGCGCTGGCTCCTCGGCCGGACCCCGGGGAACACATGTGCACGGGAGGTACCCGGGGATGCAGGGGCTCACGTGGTGCCTTCGTGGGCCGAGCGGCCACGGTGCAGCGCCGTACTGGTGGGCGCTGTGGGAAATCACCCATTCCCACTTGGGGCTGGTCGCTCTGGCAGGGGAGTCCTTCCTATGGGACTTGGACCACAGAGCCGATCCCTGACTGCACACGGGCTGGTGGGAAGGGGCAGAGAGATGCCGGGGTGCACCGGGCCCCTCAAATGCCTGGTGGCGGGCAGAGACGTGCCGAGGCGCCGGCACCCTTGGGTCGCCCTGCCCTCCCACACCTCACTGCGAAGAGCTGCCAAAGAGTGCCAAGGATGAGAGTCCTGCTGCAAAGTCCTGCCCGTCCGCACCCGGCCAGCAGGAGACGGGTGCAAGATGGAGCGGGGAAAGCCAGCACCGGCCAGCGCTTGGGCTCCTAATGAAATTCATGGAGATTTGAGAAAGGGATGGAGACATCTGGAGCGTCCTCCACCTGTCGCTGGGTTATTTCTAACAAATGGAAGCAGTAATGAGCTACCTGGAGGATAGGATCATTTAGCTTTCTTTGTAATCGCAATTAAGATGCTTCATAATATAATAAGAGAGACAAGAGAATAGTGACTGAAACAGCTTGTCAACTTGTCAGCACCGATGAGCCCACAACGCAAAGGCCAGGCAGGCTTCCTGCAGGCCGGGATGAGGAAGTATGTGTAAGAAACAAGGATGTGTGATCATTCTTTGTAATAAAAAGTACCCATTTCTCGTCTGAGCACACCGACCTGAGCACCACCACTGGTACCCGGGGACCTCACACCAGCTCATGCACCTCTCAACGTACAGAATAGCCCAGCAAGCACCAAATGCCAGCGTCTGCTAAAACCAAAAACCTATACTTCAGCTTCTAGCTACTCCACGTGGCTTCTCGGAGGGGCCCTGGTCACTAACGGTGGGTGCTCGGCACATCTGGAAAATCCAGCGCTCCTAAAGCTAAAATGCAGAGACACATCCCCTCTTCGAAACTCCTGGCTTGCATAGCAGAGCTCTGCATTCAAGCTGGGAAATCGTACCCGCATCTAATCAACACACAGTTTTGTTTACACACTTACATCTTTTATATGTGGATTTACCTGCGACTGTCTCCGTAAAACAAATAAAGGCTAAATACCAAAAGCCTGCTCCAGGGCTGGTGGGCACTGGAGGAGGCAAGGGATGAGGGGGCCGGGGGTGTCAGCTCCCAGACCAGCTCTGGAAGAGGTCAGTCATCTCATTCGGGAACATTTCCACCAGCTGTTCCTGGCAGGGCTTTGAATTTGACTTGTTTCACCTACCCCCTAACCTCCACCTGTTTAAAGCTTCATCAAAAAGTTTCTCCATGTAAGTTGCCGGTCGGTATCGCTCAGCTCTGTTTGCAGTTTCTCCAGCAGGAATTACGTTCCTGTAGATGATGCAAGACTAAAGGACCACTGGCAGGCCTATGTCAACCCATGCCTGCAAGGACCAACTTTCCCCCAGGGGCTTCCAGCATCCACAGGGTGGATGCAGTGCAAGCACTCGCTGCATCCCTCAGTGCGGGAGCTGCGGGCAGGGTGAAGGAGCAGCTTTACCTCCTTGTTGTTAAACCCCGGGTCTTCTGCGGCAGCCTGCCTGCCAGTCTCATGAAGAGCTTTGACAAATCTGGCTGCCCATTTTGGTGAGCAACATGGGACCTCCAGCAAGGTGTGCAATGCAGAAGGAGCCAATCTAGTTTGTTTGTCTAAGCATGAAGAAGTGGCTCAATCACAGTCTGTAGAATTGTATAGAGAGAGTAATATCCAGCACTAAAGAGCTCCACTCCAGCAGGCAAAGGCAGTGGGCAATCCAGTGGCTAACCATTGACATCACCCAAGGGACATCACCCGAACTTTTAGCAGTGAAACTAATTAACCAGTGAGTTAGATTATGAGAGTACATGGGCACCCTCATATGCCCGGTTTTCCCCTAGACTCAAGCCAGCTGTCTCACAGCTGTACCACATCAGTGACATGCATGCCCCTGCGAACACTGACTTGCCTTTAAACCGAATTGTCACGGGCAGTATTCCTACCCCGAGAGCGAAATACTGCAGTTACCTAAGCTGATCCCATTGGAGATGGAAGAGAAAAGCGGCATCAAACAAGGACGAAGGCAAACACAGCAGGAAAGCTCAGGCTGGGTGTATGTCCTGCCGCGGCTGCCGCGATGTCCTGGAGCCGCGGTGGCTTTTGTGGCTGTGCACAGGGGAAGCTCCCAGGAGGCTGGGCAGCTCCCCGCAGGTTTCTTGCTGCCCTCCTGCTATTTTTCATTAAAAGATGCACTTTGTTGGAACCAAACAATCTACTGCTCCGTCCTGCAAAGGGAGAAGCATGTGAACGGAGGAGCACATCGCCAGGAGTGCGCCGAGCTCCCCAGGCACCGCGTGGTCCCGGGCCTAGCAGGCGGCACCGTGGCCGGCATGCTCCTCGCCAACAGCAGCTCTCCCTGGGGGGCTGCAAAGCACGATTCTGCTCTCCCATAAAAAATGACAAATCGTTTTTTGACACGTTTTCTTCGGCAGCTTTTCCAATTGCTGTTCTTATCCCATCTCCCTTCTCCCACTGTCAGGTCTCCACCGCATCTCTGCTGCCAGACACACTTAACACGCCTGCCAGGCTTCTGTTATGAATTTATTTTCATTTCCACTGAAAGATCCTGTCTGAGCTCCTCTGAAACGAGTCTGGGTGGCACAGTGAGGCCAGCAGCACGGCTCGCTCCCGCGGGCTGGCTGTCAGCACCCGGCAAATGCTGCACAGAGAGATGGGCTCATTGCCCACCGTCACCACGTGCTGTCCCCGATGCTGCAAAGGGCCAGCTCTGATGCCCTTGGGTGGAAACAGGAGTCACTGGTGATGGCGTGGGTTTTAGAGGTGGCTGTGGTGGAAGATGGCAGGTTCAACACCTCGTGCTGGAGTCCTCTCCTCCATCCATGGCTGGGGTTTCTACCCCGGCGTCCACAAGCTCCAAGGCAACCCAGAGCTCCCAGAGACTTGTCGCTGAGCTGTAAACTGCTAAGATAACCTCTCCTAAGCCCAGGCACTCTAAAACTGAAGGGTTACTCATTTGTTTCTCTAAAAAAGAATGGCACTTGTAGTCTTAGAGCAATCCACTGTAAAGCTGGGGGCTGCATCCCTCTGGTGGGGCTGGGTTCACCCTGCAGGCTGGTGCAGGCCCGTCGCCAGCACGGGCAGCCACCTGCCCCACGGAGCCTGACAGACGCTGGCTCCTGGGCCGGGGTGCAGCGGAGCAATGAATCTCCATCGATAACGAAGCGCTCAGCTTCAAGCCATCATTCTTCTGCGCTCCCAGGGGGATAATCTCTCTGTCTCTTTTGCTCTCACTCCATTTTCTTCCTTTACAAATTTAGATGAATACCTCATTCTCAGCTAATCACAGCGAGTCACTCTCGTTTAGTCTCCCTCCACAATAAAAAAGAAAGCCATGAGTGTCAGGTTTAGTGACAGTGAATGTTCACTGGTGATGGTGGACATTTTCTCCTTGGTTTCCAACGCTTTTTTGATTCACTGATCTCCCCACAGCTCCAGGATGGCTTTGCAGCCAGTTGTGCAAAGGGCACCTTATTTGCTGTGATCCTCACACGAACATCTTCAGACCAGAGCACTGTCCTCCCCTGCCGCAAGGGTGGTGTGTGCAGTCTGTGGCCATGACGCAGCGTGGGGCTACGCAAGCTGTGAGCGCGTGCGCTGCCCGAGCACAGGCACAGCAGAGCCCACCATGGACGCCGCCATCACCGCAGGGAGCCGCGGGCCGAGCGGCGAAGCGTGGCTCGCACCCACTGCCCACTGATACTTTGAATATCCTCTTTTCCCCATTCCTGTCTAACAGGCTCTAAATAAAGTGACATCTCAGCTTTACCATTTCTTGCTTTACCATTGTTAAAAAAAAGAGGTTCTGGAAGTCTATTGCTTCCTTGGAATGACAGAAAATTGACAGATCTATTGATAATGATGCAATGCATGCACGAACACAGAATTAAAATCTCTGTGTACCGTTAAATAGCTAAGTGGCAGAAAAAACTCCCTAATACTGTGGGTGCATGCTAAAACGTGTATTTCTTTTCGTGCTCATTCTTCCAGGGTGGTGGGAAGTGTTGCAGTGCAGCTCACAGCATCTTTCAAGTAATGAAATACTGCAATTCAATGGTTTTCCTCATTCACAATGGCACCACCTTCTTCCTATTTGTATTCCTCCAAGAGGCTTAGCAAGATGAGAAAAATGACTTCAGAAG
Organism: Apteryx rowi; assembly: GCF_003343035.1. Lineage (NCBI taxonomy): Eukaryota > Metazoa > Chordata > Aves > Apterygiformes > Apterygidae > Apteryx > Apteryx rowi. The sequence continues at coordinate 64,283 of NW_020450987.1, forward strand.
CATTTGCAGTGTATGTGCAATTGTCTTGTGTGTGGTTTTTTTTTTAAAGGAGCTGCTGCAACAACTGTTCTTATACTGTAGGGAATTTAGTGAGGGATAAATAGTTCATTTCATTAGCAGATGTAATTTCTCCATAATGTGAGTTTTACTGATTGAATCACAGAGTAAAATGCTAAAAAAGGATGCTTTATTCTAAGCTTTTTGAAGGGCTGGCAAAGTGACATTTGCAGAGATGTGTGTAGGTCTAAGTTTTACAGAAAGGTGACAAGTTTTGCAGAGGTCTGGACAGAAGAAAACGACAACGATTCAATTTTAAAACCAGTGGGGTTTCTTTTATCAAATACTTGCCATGATCGTAACCAAGGAATGTCTGTAACACCAATTGGAGGAGCAAACCATTAGCTTCACTGAAGGTCACTGGGTGAGAACATTATTAAGTCATAGCCTGCATCGTAAAATGATATTCTCTCCACACCAAGAAGTCATTCATCTCTGAATTTTTACATGATGAACACGCAAAGCACAAATTTAAGGGCATCTGATAAAGCTAATTCAATTATAGTTCTATTTCAACTTCTCTTAACTGCTTATTCAATTCTTTTATCAAGAGACTTAAATTCGCTATTAAAAGTGAGTGAATTAGAGCTGTGAGGGAAATACCAGTTCTTGTTGCTGAAGAAACAGGTTGTTCCAGTGTTGTGCGGTGTTACAAATCCCGACAATCTAACAGCACATTCTCCATCTAGGGGATATTTCTGTTGATTTTTTCCTCGTCAACTCACATTCTTTTAAATTAAGTGCTAGCTCCCAAGCTATTGTGCATCAGTCATAGTAAGACGTGATGCTCTTTTTTTAAATGACATTTAACCACAGCTGACCAAGTACATTTAGAGCTAAGGTGTCATTACTGGAATATTGATTTTTATCTATTTAACAATGGGAATTGAGGACCAGTGAGGTTAAGATCTAAAGTATTCCCACATTTTGGACCCCTTGGGTCGAGGCCCATCCGTTGCCCTTGCTTGCTCTGCCATGCTGCTTGCTGGGCTGTTGCTGTTTAATCTGGCGATGCTGCTCATTCGTTCTCCCCTGCGGCATGCCTGTCGTCTGCAAACATGGACAGCCAGGCTCCTACAGCATCATACAGGTCCCCAGAAGGATAGAGCGCCCCACCAAGAATCACTCTCAGGAGGCTGGAGAGGGAGGCGAGGGTTTGGGGGGACACCAGTCTTGCACTTGAGGTGAGCAAGAGAAAAATGAGGTCCCAAGAGCTGGGCTGGGAGGGCGACTGGATGTGGGAAGAGCAGCTGTAGAGGTTTCTCACCACCTCCCATTCTAGAGATGCCCTTTTGGTCCCACCTCCCCAGGGGCACAGGAGCCATCCTGCTGGGTGGCTGGGGCTGGGGAGGCCGAAGTGGAGCCCTGAGGATGAGGGCTTTCACTGCTGCCGGGGCAGAGCAGTGATGGCAGCGGTCCCTATGCTTCCCGAAGCCTCTCCAGTAATGTGGGCTGCAGAAATTAGAAGTAGGAATCAGCTGGTCAGGCTGAAAATGCTGATCTGTGTTTTCACTGGCGTAGACAAAAAAGGCAAGTCACCTCTCTCAGTATCTGTCTACTACCTAAAGCCGTCTCTTGCCAGAACAGAGGAATTAAATCCCCAGGTGTTGCAGGCAGTAATGTGAGGTTAGCTCTTCCATAAACTCATTAAGTTCCTTGCTAAAACAAGCTAGATTTACTGCTGTTTCAATATCTCCTTGCAGTTATGCTTAGAAACCTTTCAGATTTATACACAGAAAGATCTATATCGCTGTGTTGTTGTGCCAACTCACTTGACATATCTCAGTGCTCACCTGATGGTCACCATCCTGATGCCACTGCAGAGAGAATTTGCCTCCACTTAGCCTTTCCTCTTGCTTGGTTACACATAGCTGCCTACTAATTTCACCTGTCCATTGCACAGAAATAGCCTAAGATCCTTGCTCTTCACCAACCCATTTAAACTCATCTCTTTGAAAATGGGTGACTGAAACCATAGATACATTTCAGATGAAATCCTGCTGGAGACCTCCATAATGCTCCCAGTGCCGTCCTGCCCAAACTGCAGCTGACCTGCCTGAGCCGCTCTAGGGTCCCATTTCCCTGTTCCCTGGCCACATCACATTGATGTGCTCACGCACTCACTGGCAGACAGTGTTTTCTCCCCTTGCTCATTTATAGATGGAGACTGATTTAGCAAAGGAAATTATTAGCCCCAAGTGCATCCCACACCTATCATTGCAGTCCCCCAACTCTTTTCTGAATATATAATTCTTTATCTATCTTAATTACGCCGCTTACATTTGCAGCACGGACAAATGGGACTTCAGGAGGACATTTAACTATTTAATGTACTATTTCCCTGCTTGGAGGGAGACCATATAACTAGGCCATTCCCAACTGTTCTCCAGCCTGTTCTGAACAATTTCTACATAATTTCCGCTAGATATATCAGAACATGCCTTCCAGTCAGTTATGAAGTTTTCTCTGTCATCCAGTACAAGCATTCTTTGCTGCCAAAGATGATAACTTCACCCGTCATTGCTGACCTTTGGGAACAGCTCATTACAGCACCCCTTTGCACACTGACACACAGTTATCATGGTCCCTCTTGGTCTTTTGCATACTATACATACCAAAGTGCTTTAATTTTTTCCTCCTGGGTTAAACAGCATCTGCTTTTGTTCTCTCTTGGACTCATTCAAAATTGTCCACATCTTTTTTTGAATGGCCCCATAGTCCAGACAGTGACAAGCTAAGGCTTCAGTACTGCTTAATATAGAGGAATAATTATCTCCCTTATCATGCTAACACTGCCACTGTTTACACCTTCCAGGGTGATCTTTGCTTTTTATGTAACAGTATCACAACTTGATTCAGTTTGGGATCCAATTGTAATCTGCAGATTATCTACTCCAGAACTGCTGCTTATCCAGATATTTTTCATTTTGTGTTTGTGCTTATTTATTTCCCTCATGAATGTAGTATTTTCCACTCTTTTCACAGCAGTTTATCTCACTGATTCCTGACCTTTCCTCTAATTTATCAAGATCATTTCTTGAATTCTAACCAGCCTGCAACTCTGGCCAGCTGATACATTCATTGATTTTATAAACGTACCCTCTAATCCACTGTTCATAGCAATAATGACAATATTTACCAGAAATAGACCCAAGAGAGACTCCTGCAGAACCTCACTTATTTCCTCCAGGTTTGACAAACTATGGATATTTTCCATCCCCTCACGCACACAGGAAGCAATCAACCAAGGCTGTATGCTGGCTTCCAATACTTTCAGGGTTTTTTTTGCCAGTGCCAGTGGAATGACATTGAGAGGGGATTATTTACTCTGTTCTTCACTGCTCGATCTGAAATACTCGTGTGCTCACCAAAACCCAGCCAATTTGCTCCTCAGTGAATTTCCTTTCTCTGATGATTGCATCCTGATGGCCCACTCAGTTGAAGACTGAGTTCACTGCTAATCAATTTGCACATGCCGTCAATTGCTTTGATTTCAACATCAGCCTGAAGAAATCAAATTATGCGGTGGCCTGTGGCAAGGGGACACACATGTCCACCCAGTTATTATGACAATCACGTTCCTCTTAAGTCTGCATAGAATTTTTGCTCCCTGGGGACCAGACTGATACAGAAGTGTTGAGATTAACAAGTGCACAACTACAGCCAGCTGTGCCTTGAGGCGGTTGTCCTATCACCTGTGGAATGCATAATACCAGGCACTGTGCTTCATATTTATGGGGCAGGTATCTCACAGCATTCTTGCACAGTTTGGTGACATGGAATATATATTAAAGGCTAAGTCAGATTAATGCCTTTGGTCTAGCTATAAGATAAAAGAGTAAAATAAGATTCCCAGCGATGAAATCTAGTACTACCAAACCCTGTATTACTAAATCTGTGATTACCAAATATTTAGCACTAAGCGTGTGCTCAGAAATGTAGTATTCTAGACTCTTCGTTTAGATGGCCAACTTGAAAATAAAAATTGACGGGCAGCTAAGGCAAGACACGCATTCTGATAGCAGTGAGGATAAATGCACAATGCTGGCACAAAATACACCCTGAAATCATACCATGTCAATTCAGTGGTGAGGGAGCAATAATCCATAATGGAGTGATGGAAGAAAATTTATACTACTGCTATAAAGCATTTTGAAACAAAGTAAGTGCACACTTCATGTGAAAACTGAACCACATGACACAATAAAAGGTCATGATCAGTCCTTCATGTATTTCTGCCATGCTTACATTAGTCTGTTCTCCTACACATGTTCATGTCACTAGAGCTTGTTGTGATCCCATACAGTAACGCTTGCTGTGATAGTTCACCATGACCATCAAAAAGAACCACAGAAAATCTCCGGAAGGGTGGCTAACTGTATGAAGGTCAGTGATATTTAAGCCCTCCCTGATCATGCGCCTAACTTGTTCTCACAGATCTCCATGACTTTTTCAAGTTCATCCATACCTTACTTGAAGTCTCAAAACTGTACCTGGTACATTAGCGGAGGCTTTAATATTTTGAGAACAGTGAAAGGATTATTTCAGGTGGCCTACGTTCGAAACTTCCATTTACACATCTTCCTCTCAATTTCTATTTTGTGATCCATTATAACATCAGAAGCTTTTTTGCAGAATTGTTGCCTAGCCAGCAACTACTGCACTTGTGTAGTTGATTACCGCTACTTACGTACACTTGCATTTCCTACTGAATTTGTTCCTCTTTCAGAATTTTTCTAATTCATAAAATCATTCTGAGTTGTAATGCTGTCTTTGAAGGTGTTTAAATTATCTGCAGGTGATATAATTCACTAATTTATTAAACATCCTTTATATTCCTTTATCAACGGAAATGACTGAACAATACCAAAAGCAACATAGGCTGCTAGGCAACATCAGTTGATGCATTTTTCCAGTTTGGCAGTGAAAGACTGATAGCATTTTTCTGAATACAGTCTGATCAGTTTTGCAATACTTTGTAAACCTTCAAGTGAGGTCACATCTCCCAGTTTGCTTGCAAAATGTTAAAAGCTTTAATAAAGTTACACAGCATCTACTTCTCTCCTTTATCCTGAAGCTTGTTATATTGCTTTTTAAGCAAATTGTTTCAAAATTATGTATTTTTAACTACTTGCTATTGGCAGCTGTATATCACCTTGTTATCTCCTAGGTAGTCAAATACTATTACATGATTTGTTCAAGTTTTGTTTTGTTTTTACACAAATCGAGCAATTCATAAAATGCTCACTATCCCTCTTCTGTGAAGACTTTAACTTATGTGCTTTGCTGCCTTCTTCCCACGTATTTGTGCTAATCTTTTGCATTTATCTATACCAACATCTTCTCCCTTTCTCTTCGTTTCATTTTTTTCTTTTTGTTTAAGGAACTTCTGGTAGTCATAATAGCCTCTTACTATGCTCCCTGGTTTCCCATTGCACTGGCATAATCTGTCATTGTGTGTCCTTTTATTAGTTCTCAAAGATGATAATCATTTATCATTCAGATTGTTTCAGACATTTTTTAAAGTATTCTGGAGTGAATTTCATCTGCCCCTATTTAGCTGAGTATTTCCAGCTTTTCACATGTGTCTTTTCTGAAAATACTTGCTCTCTTGAACTCTTTTTCTCTTCTTCAGATTCCTCCCCAGGGGACTGCAGTTAACAAACCTTTTTGTGTACAGAAGTAAGCTGATTTGAAGTCCATGCTATTCTAATGTATAAGTTGCCCCCTTTCCCTACAATCACAAAATTCTATTTTGTGATTACGGTCAAACTAATCTCTTCTCCCAGATTAGCAAACAATTCTTCACCAGTCAGAATCAAATCTAAAAGTCACTTTCAGATTACATCCTTCATGAGACAGTGTACTTCTTAATTTGGAGGAACATTTGTACAGTTTGTGCTGCCATATCATTTTCCACATTTATTATGAAGAAAAGATCAGTTAAAAGATGGACACCAAAGGAAGTGAGCTAGGAACCTTTCCTCAAAGCACAGGGTTCCCCTTTCAGGGCAACTCATTTGTCACCTGCCAAGTCATGTTTTCCTTTTTTAAACTGTCTGCTACTCTTCAGTCAGAGAGTATCATCAAGTTTTGCTAGCAGGCTTCTAATTCCACATGACAATTCTTTTACTATGTTCAATGGAGACTGTTCAGCTGACCATTTGAGCAGATTATTCTTTTTTAATTTTGCCTCAAGATCTACTAATAGATAAGGTACTTCTCTCACTCATTTTTGTTACCCATTCTGCCTTTTCTCACCGTTCAGAGTCTCCATCTTGAAAACAGAGATCTTCCAAGTTAGCACTTACTGATTTACAATCTAACAGATCATAAACATATATGCCACAGTATGTCTATCTAGCCTGAAAGTGTACAATATTTGGTACTTAGTCATAACCATTGCTACCATTCTGCAAAATCTATTACTTTTCATGTATACCATTTAGTTTAACATTCAGCATCCAAAATTTCTACATCATTTGTTTCTCTTTGACCTTACGCAGCTTCCTAACTGGCCACAGTACAGATCCTTCATGAACATTACCCTCTGGCATACTGTCTATTGTCTTGCTTCAGCCTTTGTGACAGAAAGGCCTAGGCATCGTTTTCCAGCTTTTAATAACTATTTTTTTTAATACAGAATAAGAGGACCATTAATTATGATATGCCAGCAAGAGCAGCATGGTAAAATCTACAACCCAACACTAGCAGCATTAGCCTGATCTTGAACCCTGCGTAGAGCTGCCTCACTGGTACAGCTTGTTAATTTGTTAGGTCCAACTGGATACAAGAGAACCAGATACAACTCTCTGGTCAGAGGAAAGTCCCTGCCCTAAACTGGAAGGTACAGCAGCTATCATTCTTTGTGGAGGAAGAGAGTTTTGTGTTCTGTGATTCTTGAGAATAAAGCCAGAAGTAAAATTTGCTGTACATGATATTTTGGAGGAATTAAATTTATGGCCATGAACTCTCATCTCTAATACAGAATGACTGAGGGGGAAAAACTGAGAGTCAAGCTAAAAGGGCACACTGCCTAAGAAGATTAAGATAGCTGTTGAGCATAAGGAAGTTATTAGCAAACCAATCCCTGCCAAACCTATTAAAATCCTCCCACCATAAACAAGAAGGCTATCATCGTTAAAGAAATAAACAAAAAAATCATAGTACTAATAGGTTGAAATAGAAGAAAAAAAAAATTTCACAGTATTTCAGTGAGAACTGTTTTCCTGTGGTTTTTATCTGTTTTTTCCTCACTGTATCTTTAGATGTACTTAACAGGCTTAACAGAAAGTATAAAAATTAGACAATTATTTTAACTTTTTTTAAGCACATACATTTATTAAGCTAGACAGGTTTGACTCAAGCTTCAGAAAGTTAATTAAGATTTAATATTAGATGTCTAACATAAGGATGACAGGACCTAAGGATAGCTTGAATAAAAGCCAAAGAAATATAGAGAGTGCCATCTCGACATTTTACTCATCTACATATTTGTGAAAATGTCAGTCATGATGGCACTTCAATCTTACACAACTTTGTAAGAAACAGACCTTTTCCAGTGGGCTGATAGTGGAAGCAAAGTTGTTTATTAGTTATATGAGTCTTTAAGACTCATTTTCAGCTATATTTGAAATGCCAGTTAAGTAATCTGTTCCTGTATTATTTTAGCATATAGTCAAAATAAAATTAATCTCAGTTTTACATATAGCTATTATGCAGGTTAAACTGAACATTTAATCAAATTCATTTCTAGAAGACTGAAAGAACGCTTATTTAAATTTATCAGATATATTCTTCAAATCTTTGGCTAGCATGGGAGCCTATGTCATGATTCTCATAAACAGCAGACAGCTAACATGTCAAACACCTAGGGAATGTCAGAAATCTGGAATCCTTTTCTCACTAAAATCTCCATCCACTGATTACTTATTTTTCTTTCAATTAATTCTGTTAGATTTACAATCCAATACCAAATAGAAGAAACATCAGTGCAGAATACAATAGGCAGGTACTTGGGTTGGATCGAAAAAATGACTTTGATTAAATAATGTTTTTAAAAAATAGCTGTCTTTTGATTAAATAATATCTGTCTAAAAAATATTTGTCCTTCTGATATCACTTGTTAAATTAGTTCTGAGACTAATCTTTACACTAATAAAAGGTGATGGTTAAACTTACTCTTAAACTTTTTTCCTTCTGACTGCCCTGAGAATGTACTAGGTAAAAGGTGAAGAACCAAACATCTGTAAGAGGTGGCAACTGAAAAAAAAAGTCGGTGATTTTGCCACAGAATGAAAACCTGTTAAATACATGGGTTGCAGTGGACTAAAACAAATGTCAGCATAGATATTTGTCTAAAGGAATGAGGCAATAGAAATATAATATTAATTTGGTAATTTCTAAAGTGCCAACAATGTGTATGAAAAACAAATGCAGAAGATGTAAGGAGAAAACCACCACAATTCAGTACAGATAGTTAAAACTTATTCTTTATGACACTTCCTCAAAATTTGAGTTGCCAGATATCAAATTTCATTCATGCAACACCAATCTACTAAGAAATCCATATTTTGGTGAGAAAATTAAAATCCGTATTTATGTAAAAACTGTTTTGAAATAAAAATAAAACAAGATTTGTTTTTTTTTTACAAAAAAAATCTTTTTTGTCATAATGAGTAATTATCTCAAAAAAGTAATTTCCCACATGAGATAAAGGAATTTAAATATATTTAAAAATGGAAGATTCTGCATTTACATAGTTATATACCATTGATACTGAAGATCTGTTTTCTGGCAAAAAAATTCCCATGCTTAAAAAAACGCACCTCAGTTTTATACTGTACAGTACAACATATAGTAGTAAGAAACAGAAGTAGTAAACAGGTTATATGCAAAGAAAAAACTTACATTACAAGACAGTTACAGTTGTGACACAAAAAAATAAAGTGTTCAGTTTTAACAGTATTCAAAGGCAATTCACAATCATTTCAGGAGTTTTGTGAAATTTAAGGCCATTAGTTCTAAATAAAATATATCTGACACAAACTCACAAAACTGTGTATTTTGTAAAAACTGTACATGCAAAATCATTTTATAATTATATATGAACAGGCATATAATAAAATTTTGGGGTAGTCCAGTACACAAAGTTGTGCACAAAGCAACATGGCTGTGCAACTTTTAAACCAGTTAATTAACATTATCATTCATGCACCCTGAATGGCAATGCGATTACATGACAATATTAAACCCAAATATTAAGAGCCAGCATCCCTTTGAATAGGCAATCTAGACAAAATTTACAATTTTAAAGTAAGCTTAAAATGATCCATTATAAAACATCTGCTATAATCACTCCAATAGACTTTTCTGATGCAAAAGTTCCAGCACTTTAAGGAACACATGATAAGATTTAATGAGCTAAGTGAGTCAACTATGAGACTCAAAGATTTGATTTGAGGTAATTTTCTTTAATTACTTACAGCAAAGAACTCTTCTAATTTGCTTCAGTAACTAGTTTAAAAAACTGTAAACTTGGATTAACTTAGAAATTGGAGAATCTCTGAAAAAGTAAACATACCTCCCCCTTGGAGTTAGTCATAAGTTGTATACAATTATAATATTCACATTTTGGGAGCTTATTCTCAAACTGTGAGATGAATGGATTACTGAGCACTGACTGAAGCAATTCAGGTATGGGAAAGAACATATATATTTGTCCTTCTTTTCTTTAGCTTTCCATTTGTATTTGTCTGGACAAACATTCAAAGAGACATTGCTTCTCTTGTGATCTTGTGACTAACTACTGCAAGCTAGGAGACATGAGAGTCAATATTCCAAACTTTTATTTTTAAGAATAGTTATAAAAGTACTGAAATTTAAAAATAGTAACATGTAAACATTGATACAGAGGAATAGCATTCCTGTACATATATGTACACACAGTATTCAGAGAGGACAATATCTTCTCAGTTGAAATCCTGACTTGTGCTTTCCCCTCCAATAAATATATCAAAAAGTAGGGGTTTTGTCAAAAAAAAAGACTCGGAACATCAACTTTTTTCTCCTAGCAATGAATAGCTTTTCAGTTGCTCATGCAACCATATGGAGAATTTTGGTATGTGAAGAGAATTTTTTTAGCTCCGAAAAGCTATCACAAGCTACTACTACAGCCAGTGACTCTTGACTTGTGATACACGGTAAGTACTTTGGAGCAGTCATATCTGAGTCTGTAATACATGAATAGGGGGTGTATAGGGTGGTGGTGCAGGTGATGGCTTTATTCCTCTGACTCGCATGTAGGAAAGAAACTGCTCGGGAATCTCAGCTAAGACATCTTTAGCCAGTCTTGCCATGCTTAACACGTGGTTTCCACTTCTGTCAATGTAATCTCGGAATGGCACAAACTACAAAACAAAATATACATTCATATAGGTCATTATGCAAACACAGAATGCATCTTGTAATATAAAAATAAGAAAATTTGATTTAGCATGAATATGCCACCTTATATGTGTGTGTATGTGTGTGTATAAAATGCTGTATATATACATACTATATCTGAATTTAAAAAATATATCTTCTAAAAGGAACAATGACAAGCCTTCACGAGTACTTTATATTCCTAAAGTGATGGATAGTTCAAATTGCTAATTATGTGATTTATTGATATATTTGGCTTAGCATTAAACCCTTTTCACCCAGGAAGGCAATTCTGTCTTGCAAAGTTATTTTTAGCTTCTGTTTCCTATTCCTGGAGCTCTCCCACCACACTGTCCCTGTTTTGGCAATTTGTGACCAGAATCTATCTATTTTTTGCCATCTGAAATGAACAAAACAGAGATAATAACTTTGGATTTTTGACCATTTTTCATTGTATCTTGTAGGACCTTTATCAAAGTGTATTTCGTTTAAAATAAACACTCCTCACCCAAAGTTGCTTTGACTATTTTTTTTTTCCTTCTGCAACGTTATTAGAGTAACACTATAAAGCGCTTGAACACTTTTTTACAGGATGCTAACAGATGCATAAAGAATCTAAGCAAAAAGGACTGGATTAAAAAAAAGGAACTTGTTATGTGATACCCAGCTATCCCAAATGCCTAAAAAGTTAGCTACCCAGCTCTGGCATGGAATTCATAATAATTAATGACATGGCTATGTTCTTGGTATAGAGACCAGAAACATTCTAGGCTTCTTGATCTTTATTAACAACAGACAGCATGTGGAGATGGAGTGGGCTAAGCTAGCTAATAGGTTATGCCAAAGGGAAGGTTTATTTGAAATTCTGCTTCTTGCTTAGATTTAGGAGCCTATCTCAGGGCTGCAGTTGGGTGACTTTTCAAAATTGGGATTCAATGTCCAGAGCTACTTCTGGTACTGATATACTATGCTATACTGTGCTGGAATTCAAAGCCTAGTGGTGCTTTTTTCCCCTCATGAAACAAAGACAATATAATTGTTAACTGTTATCACATTGCACTCTGGGATAAAACTAGAACTGATTAAGGAAGAAGCCAGACCCACAGATCTCACCTCTCCTTGCTGAACTCTCAAATCAGCAGATTCTCTTCCACATTATCCCAACCCAACAAATTTTGCTTTTCTGGGTGCACAGCGACCAAGGCTATAGATTAAATTTCACTTTTCTAAAAAGCATTAAAGTTTTCAACATTTACGTGATTGCTGAATTACAGTGAGAGCTTAGCTTACACTAAGAGCCTGAAATTTTTCCAGAGAAGACATAAGGTAACATAAGAAATTTACTAAATATGTTAAATAAAGCAACTCTCAGAAAAACAAAAGACAGCATTTCAGCAATAAAGAACTTAAATCTAATTAAACCATTTTTACATCAGCCTTGGAAAGCACAGCAAGGAAGCTGCAGTTCTATAATTAGCTATCTTAACTATTTCTATGCTTAATTCTTCAATATATGAAAAAGATACTCTTACATTTACCAATACTGTGTCCTTTGTTACATGAAAAATAGCATTCGTTTTCTAACACAATGGCAGTCTTATGTAAAAAGCATATACAGTCTGTGTTAAAAAATAAGACATGTCTCTTTCCAAGTGATCACCTTATCCACTGGTCTGCAGACACGAAAATTCTGTGCAAAGATTCTATGCGAAAATTCTGCAGCAAAGGGAGGCTATTTCAACAATTCTGTGATAATGCAATTATACAATATAGATGGCTTGGATTAGTTTCCCCTCCTCTCCCGTAGGATATATAGGTATCAAAGGAGCCATGGACAGATAAACATACATACAGATACACAGGAACAGTTGGCCAGGGCAAGGCCTAGAAGTAATCAGAAACATGCAGAGAAAGTAGAGGAACAGTATGAAAGATGTAAGAAAAAGTGAAGGGAAACTGAAAGAATGCAGAATGTTTTGTCTGTAACTTAAGAGTTTAATTTAAAAGGCTAATATGAGAAATTTTCAAGTGAAACAACAGGTATATGAATAAGAATCTTTCTAAAACTCCTTAAATAGAGAGAAGATAACAAAGGAGCAGAAATGAAATAAAATGAAGAAGAATTGGGAGATATATAAATCCAGAGTACCTAAAATCCACAGTGAGGAGGGAAAAACGGAAGGTCATGTCTTCACTTGAATTACAGTCAGTAGTAAATATAATAGATACAGTGACTCACTTTTAGTAGGCAAATTTTTCCACTGTTAATTTAACTAAAATATTTCACAACAATACCGACTATTAAAATTAAATGGATGTTAATCTTGCTAACATAATCCACAAAAAAGATCATCTTTTTATATTTGAGTGATTAATTTTATAAAAGCAAGTCAGTTTTATCCTGTCAGATACAAGATAAAGGTCATGCTAAACCTAAAGGGTTTGACATTATCCCTTTTTATTTAGTTAGTTAGACTACAATGCATTTGTTAGTATTTAGGCAGAAAAAAAACCCACAAAATAATACTGCCTTCAGTTAATTTAATATGGCTTGCGGTAAAGTTCTGATTGAAATATATTAATAATAAATAATTGTTTTATTGTGTTTCTGATATGCAATGAATCCTAAAGAAATTCAAAATGGTATTTATTGCATATTACTTTTTATTTCTCAGTAGAAACTAGACTATTTCTGATGTACAGCATTTTCACAGATCTTTTTTATAACATTTGAAGAAGTCTATCCATTACGTTCTTTGAATGTAAAAACAGCAGCTTTTGGAGCTACTGTTGTTTTGAGAAAAAATGTATAATTACTTTGGGCATATTTTAAAGCACACAATAAAGTGCATGACACAGATATCCAAATTAGATATCCAGCTTTAAAAAAAACCTGACATGGCACAGAGCTATGCAGAAATACTAGTTTGGGGTCCAGAAACACTTCCAGTTCTGGAGGCAGCTTGTTTAGAGCTGGCTTGGGCACCTCCATACCGTGGCACGCTGAACAGTTAAGGCACATGTAGACAACTAAAGAAGGGAATATCTAGCCAAACCTGGACTACCAAGGAGCATTATAAAGGTTTTGACAAAGTAAGAAACATTATTTCTTGCCTACTGTTGAGCTGCCCAGCTTCTCCTCATCCCTAATTTTATAAACATCTTTTTGACAACACTAACTAAAGCATCCAGCATGTCTTAGTCTGGTATCACCAGAATGGCTGAGTTTTGATAAGCTCCTCTTCCAGCAGTTGTTTTCTCTGTATGCTGTAGAAATGAAAAATGCCTCTTTTTCAACCATGAAAAAAGCAGTTGAAAAACTATTACATTTCTGAAGTTTAATTTAAACTTTTAAACTAATAAAAAAAGTAATTCAGGAATCTAAGAAAAAATTTTAACATATATTCACACAAAGTATGAGAGTAATTTAACTGCTATCTGTCATCTTAGTCGTCTTTCTGATCCCATACAGGAAAAAAATATAGAGAGGGATTTTTAATGCAGTACTGCACTGAGAGGCTATAAGGACTGAGAAAAAAAAAACTGATCATTTTTGTTTCCCATATATTTATGCAGACCTGTTTTGTTTTGTATTCTGAACAGGAAGAATTATAAAATGAGGCTTGTTTTGAACACTTGCTTGGCTTGAAATGTTCTATCAGCTAATAATCATCACATCATAAAATGTTCACACATGAATATTCTTAATACTTCTTTTAGAAATGTTTAAGTTCTTGCATACATAAATGAAAACAGATACACACATTCCAAAGCTAATCTGCAATCTGACGTTAAGTATCATTAAAACATTATCACCTACAATATGAACTATTAATATATGTCAATTATTCAAAATACATATTCTGCAATGCAACAATATTATAAAAGTCCAATCTGGCTTGGAGAAAAATATGAGAAAATAAACAAGAGGAAAAATTGGGAAGACCTACAAATATTGACAGATAGGAGGAATAAAGGGAGACGAACAATTGGCTGAACTAAGTTAAGGTGGCAGAATAGGTTGAAATACTTCATAAATGTATTCAGATGCTTCGAGGAAAACGTGACTTCTATCAGGGAATTAAGACCTAGGCAGACAACATTCTTTCTACAGTGGTCAGGTTGATCCAACTTTCTGAAATCTGAAAAACAGCAAATTACTATGTCTTTAATATTTTCTCTGACAGTGACTAGTGTTCTGAGCCACCAAATGTCTTTCTCTTTGTTAGTTCTCCTTTAGTATCCCATGGAAATACAAATTACATAGCAAGTTGCTGATGCAATTTTAGCTGATCATGAAAACAATAACAAGATGAAGCCTATCCAGGGGAGCAGATAATCCAACCCAAAGGCTAGGCGGTGCCTGGGGCATGGATGAAGTACATAGTTTGGAATGTCTGTGGAGTTCTGGAAATCTGCAGCTCTGAAGAGAAAGGGGGACTGTGCTGTGTGTGCATAAAACTGCTATCCCACTCTGTCAATGCTGCAGCAAGGGCTGCTTTGGGGTGAATGACAACTAGTGGGCTGACTGAATGGTTGTAGAGAGCGGGAACAAAACCAGAGGACTTTGGCAGAGAAGAGGAGTATCCTGTGGAATGCAGATAAGAGTAGAGTTTGATTCAGTCACCTAAACACAGATATCTGCTGCCATCTGAGATACCCTAAGGTATGAGAAATCTGCATTGTTATATGTGGCAGACAGGACATAGGAACTAGGAGAGACCCACAGTCTTCTGAACTGGCAGTTAGAGGCAAAGAAATACACCCTAGGCATCTCAAATACACTTGGTAGAGGTCCAAGTATTACTACAAAAGTTGCAGTTTTTCTTTATGGAATTATAATGACATTGCAATACACTGAATAAAGGGCAGCTAACTCTTTTAGCCAGGGCTATACAACCCCAAGACTTTAAATCAGTGTGCTTTCAGTTAAGGGCCATTTCCTAATGAATGTGAATACAATAATATGTGCTATGTGAATGCATATGGATTTTGCAAAAAGATTCTAAGCTTGTTATGTACATCTCAAGATAAAGTATATTGGTGCTAAGGTAAAATGAAAGGCAGGAACACGGCTAGAACAAGAACTAAAAATAAATAGGATCAGTAAAACTTAATTATTAGAATAATTTTTCTCTCCCACCTGCACAATGTCTCTTTCTGCAAATTTTCCCCTTGAAGAAATCCTGACTACATCACCATCCAGTTCTTCCATAGCTTAAAAAAAGGAACAAATGAGTTCATCTATGAGTTCATCTATCCCACAAAAACATTAATGAAAAAAAATTTAGTCCATTTACACTTCCAAGCAACAAAACCAACAACTGCTAATTTAAGGTAACTCTTTAGATAATTTGCTCTATGAAATACATCGTACAGAGTAGTTATTTTGCACTTTTTCATGCTGATAATACATACTTTTGCCATTTTATTGTCATCTTCAGAGCAACATAGACCATGGTAAGCTCCTTATCTTTCCAGCTCCTAAACCAGCAAGTATATCTGTTTTGGTAAGACTATATTCATACTTTTATAGGTGAAGAAAAATTCATCCTTAGATTATTTTTATAGAAGATATCACAAGATACAGCACAAGGAAATAATAACTCAAATTCATACTGGAAGTGACCTATCCCTTAAGAACGAGAAGTTCCTAAAAGGTTTTTATTAAATTTATCGCACAACTCTTCTATAGAATTTGTCCACCATTTACACAATCTTTGATACAGCATAGCTGAGATTCTTTTGGTTGTGAAAATATATGTTAATATAGATATATATATATACTCCCTACCTAAAGCAAAACAAAACCCAAGGCTTTAGGTTGAACAGAAGATTTCTTTTCTTTTTCCTCAGAGAAAAATACAATTACTTTTGATAATACATCATAACATATGATTAGTAAACAACTAATTTTTTATTTTCTAATTTTTTGCTCTGTAATATAAAGCTAAACTGAATTGTTTCATTTCTGGGTAGCATAATCAATTCCTCAGGTCAAATTCTGTGACATGGAAAACCACTGAAACTTATTCCATGTTGCCTCCTTTTCACCTGCTTCTGTTCAAAAGTTGTACTGCTGAAGACAGCATGGATAAATAAAGCTAAATGGATGCTAAATATATATAGCTGGATACAATGACCAATGACTTTGCTGAGAACATGATGTTCGCAGTTCATTTTTTGCACCTTGGGGCTGTTGGATGATGTAAATTATAAAACAGCATCATTTATTAGCACTAACGTCCTCACCAACATAGGTTGGTGAAGAGCATTTAGGAGGCTGGGAAAGGGATCAGTGAACTCCTCCAGAGAAGCATTCAGTGTCTGTGTGGCTTTTTGAATAAGGTCCAGGAAAACGCTAAAATTGTACTGATACCAGAAGCTATTCTAGGTAGAAAGACATATCTGCTCTCCTGTCAGTATTGCAAATAGATGGACCAGGGATCACAGACCATTGTTAAGCTGTTGGGATCAGCAGTCCTGTAATCCTTCTTTCAGGACACCTTGTGTAAATCAAAGCTCTGTAGCACTGAAGCTTCTCAGGAGTTTACAAACTGGGCTGAGCTCACTGATACCAACATTTCAAAATCCAGTTCTTCCAGTGCAAGAACTAGAAAGCATAAATGAACATATCAGGAGCCAATTTCAAACCAAAAAAGAACATACTTCTTCAAAAAATAGTTAGCAGGTCTGCAGAATACATTGCCAGATGATTCTGTGGATGCAAAAAGTTGGTATGTGTTCAGAAGGCGAGACTAGACAAGCATTTGAAGGAGAGATCCATTGATAATTCCAAAATAAATGTAAACCACATCCAGCTCAGAAAATTCAAAGCTAAAACAGTATTCACATAAGTATTATATATACTTACTATGTTCTTACTGTTCTCGAGCCACTGTCAGACACAAGATACTGGGCAAATCAGACCCTTGATCTGAACCATTATGGTCATACTCACATCCTTAGGTAATGCTGTGCCAAAAGTATGTACCTCCTATCTGAGCTCCAGACTCTCATGAACCCCTCTGGTAGCCCTTAGGGGCTGGGAGATTTAGTGGGTGGTGGTATCATGAGAGAAGTAGCTTAGTGTCCTTACAGCAGAATTGAGGTTTGACTGGCCTTTGAATTTTAATGCTCTCCAAGCATCAACAGAAATAAAGATTTCTCTGGGACTGTGGGCCTGGAATATATATCCCCCCACACTCACTTTTTCAGAATCCACGCCAGATATGGAGTCTGCTGTTTTTCCTAGAAGGAACTTCTGCATATGTAACAAGTAATCTCTGCACTTAGTCCTTCAGGGGCTACAGATTTGGCACACATCTAATATGCGAATTTTACTGAGGCAGTGTATTTATGGAGTGTTGGTCCAAAGATGGAAACTGTATCTTGCAGTACAAATGGAATCCTGCTTTAAGAAAAGCCTATAGGGATGAAATCCCAAGAACTCCATAAAGACCAGCTCCAGAGGTAAAGAGGAAAACATAATCTACATGTCCTGACTGAGTTAAGAGGAGCCTGAGCAAACCCCAGGACTGGACAAATAGGGAAAAGGGAATGAGGGGTGAGAGGAAAATAAGTAATGTAGGACTGAAGTTTGAACTGTTGCGGGGGGTGGGCGGGAATAAAGCTTGCAAGTTTCCTTCTTATACATCTGTGAAGATAAATGCTTTCCTCTTAGTGCTTGTGGCATACAATCATCTGAAGTGTAAATGTCCAGTTGGACAAAAAAAAAGAGTAAAATATTTAAAATTATCACTTAAAATTATCACAATATTCCACTTGCTAAAGAGCATAAGAAAGTCAATCCCAGTAAATTATGTGTCATTTTTCTCGTTTTCATGCTCACAGAATATCTGTGTAAGAACTAAAATGAACAGTCATTAGTTACTATTTACATTATATATCTGTGATAAGTATTTTCCATATATTAAAAAAGGCATACCTTCTAACCAGAAGTACTAAAATGAAAAAAAAGGAAGTAGCATTTTGAGATATATAGGGAATGTCTACATTTTATAGTGCAATGGTATGCAAGATGGCAGTAAATAAGTTAGTCCAAATAATGGAAGCAACTTTGTCATTGCAATAGAGAGGGTGGTGTTCTGGAACATCACATGGAAGAATCTGTAAATAATCTTGGTGCTTCCATTCCTGCTGTAACGTTCTCCCAATACTGACAACATAGTGAAGCTCGTTCCTGTTATAAAATGAAACCCAGTTTAACCCAGATAACCTCCTCAAATTTATTTATTTTTCTCAGTATTTTATTACAGCAATAAGAACAGCTAATCGGTATTTCCAGTCAACTGACACTACATAAGACAGTTAAATATCCATGTTGAAGAAATTCAGCATTACTTGAATATACTTACTTTGCTATTTTTTCCACTCATCTTCTGGAGCTCTGTGAATGCTGAGCCCCCATATGGTTCTGTGATTTGAACAGAGAGCCTGAGGGGATACAGCCCCACATGGTAGCTTGTAATCCTACTGAATTATCAATCAATCCAGCTGGAAATGTCAACAGTGTTTATTGCTTGTTCCATATTATGTTCTTTTAAAGAACATATTTATTTGAAAAGCTACATATTACCAAAATATAAATAAATATAAAACATTCTAGAAAAACAAAACAAAATAAAAACTTACTGACACTAAAACACTTACCATCAAACTCTGCAGGTCCTACCCCCACTATGATTATTGACATTGGAAGCTTTGAAGCCTTCAAAAGAAGAAGAAAAAGAGATTTGATATACTACTCAAACTCTGCCAATGTTATATGACATCTAAAGACAACCTGAACAAAAACATGCAGAAATTATTAGGTTTTAAAGAACAATTTTTATTTTTCTCCTTAAAAAGGTAAATATAAATTGTCTGCTAACGTGATATAAACTGTCTTGGATGAAGACAGTAAAGCAGGTGATTATTTTTGATTTATTTTTGCTTATAAAGTCTTTGAGTCATATAGGATCATAACTAAACACAACAAACTACATTAGGATTTAATACTAAGATGACAGCTAAGATGACAAATTTCTTCTACAAATGTTTGTAAACTGACAATAATTGTAAGTATGTACCTAATGACAGTCTGATATTCATTTATACATACTCTGTTGTTTCTAGATACTACATAGCTGCACTATATGACTGTATTTTTTACATAAATCTTAGTGTAATTCTCAGGAGAATAAATCACCTATTTGAGAAATATCTGTCTTATCTTTATTCCATGAAAGAAGTATTATTCAAATCAGTCATCTATGATAAGTAAGTTTTTTACTGTTTTATAATAAGACTTTTAATTGTACTTAAACTTTTTCATTTAATGAAACAAAGGCAGAAACAATATCTCGCTTTCTCTTAATAAATCTCTGTAAAGCCTGTAAATTTACAAATGCGATATCATAAATATTGCAGATTCTCCTCCCCTGATAGCAGTACAAGACATCTGCTAGTTTACGGAAATTGTCTGGAACTGACTCTTTTGAGGAGGGTAACAACTAAAAAAAAACCATCTACGAAGCGTCAAGGTTGACAAACATTCCTTACTGAGACTTCTGCTGAGCTGTGGAATGTCTACAGTCATTTTAAACAGCAGTATTCATTGGTCAAAAATCACAGATGTACAGTTTCTGCTGAATTAAAGTCTGCTTCACTGAAGTCTGAAGTTCAGTGGTTTTAGAATATACTGTTATCTTTTTCTTTCTGGAATGTAAAAAGCGTTTTTCTGCCTCATCTAAAAGACATTCACTTTTTACATATACCATCACAATTTCTTATTCTTGATCTGTCATAACATTGCATATAAAAACAATTTTCTGTAACCAAAAGAATAATAGTTCATTAATATGAACATGCTATTTAAAACAATGAAAATATGCCATTCTGTAGCTCATTATTTAATGTTCTACATCACTTTAAATTATACATCATGTGGCAAAAGTACTATATGGTGACTGCAAATTCATTACGAAGTGTTACTACATAGTCAACCTTCCAATTAAGATTTTGTAGCAAGGTAAAAAAAAAAAAATTCCCATTTAGTTAAATATTAAAAGGTAACTAAAGATATTAAGAACTATAAATACAGTATAACTCTGAATTATAAATTTAGGTTATAAAGTATTACAGTACACTGCATAACTCAAATGATAGCGAGTAGAAAATTAATTCAGACATGAAGGCCTTTCTTAAAACAAAAGCAAACAGAACTCCTTCTGTTTTTCAGATGTTTTCCATAACCTTTTTGACTGATTGTAAAGAAAACGTTCTTCACAGAGAATTCTGCTCACAGACATAGTACTATGTGATACAACATGTATGAATACACATATATAGGGACAGCATAAAGCAAAAGAGTTAAACTTTTGCATATAAACTTAGTGTTGGCATTTCCTGAATGACAGCATAACCTTTAAACAGTTTGATAAAACAGAATGTCTGACACACATGCTGTAATGAGAAAGATGCATAAAAGCACAGTGTTAAAAAATAAAATATACTCTTCCTGAGATTTATACATATCAGGTTGCATTTAACATCATTGCCCTTTTTATTATTTTTGATATTATTAATTACTGAAAAAATGCTATTGAACAGCAATTATTTAATTAGTTCTATCAGAGTATACTTTACTCATTTCAAGAAATATAGAAAAATTAATGTAACTTCATAAAAAGAAGAGACTGCATATATTCCCAAATTTTTATTCATTCCAAGCTAACAACACCTCTGCTGTATTTCCAAACAGTTGCAGAACAACAGTTATTACAGATTTTCTCTCAATCTAAAATTATGTTTCTGCTGTAAAAAATCTTCCTGAAAACAAAGCTCTTCTGTATTTCTTATTGGCAAATTACTTATTCAGTCCTACAAAACATCAGCCATCCAGACTTGCTGGTCCTTTCCTTACTCCCTGGATGGACTTTGAACTAAGGGGTGAGTTAAATGAAAGGCTGTTCTTCCTTCCTCCATCTAGTCCTTTTGTTATCCAATAGAAGCTATATTCCAAGCATCTAGATGGAACTGGAGGATGAACTTCCAAGCAAAAAGCCTGTTTATCATCTCCTTTAAAAGTGAGAGTCCCTTTACCCTATTTTAATATTGGAGGCTGGAAGGGGAGCGGAAGTAGGCTGGTCCCTTCAAACACACCTGAAGCTTTGGGTGTCAAAATTTGTCAGGTGGGTTGTCAGGGTCCTCACCAACATACACACGCTTCCTACACGCCACTGGCTAGGGCTTGAAGGCATCTTGCTCTCCAGGGAAAGGCAGAATGTTTCAGCAATATTTTTATGTGCATCCCAGAAACTGGGAGGGGATTCTATCTCTAGAGGAGGCAGTGGAAGTGGGACTTCAAAATCTGCCTCTTAGTTTTACCCCATTCATTCTGACATGTTGCTTAACTGTTTTAGTGTAGGCTTTTCACTCACCATTTCACTAGTAACTAGATCCATCGTGGTGTGTTCAAAACTATTGGTATACATCTTTTCAAACACTGGCTAGAAGCTGCTTTTGTGTATATTTTGGCTGACATTTCTGAGGGGGAAAGGAGAACGGAACCTGCTCATAATGCAAAATATGATTTATAAGCATAGTAGTTTTGAAGAGAAAAATACTGAAACTAATGAAGAAACAGAGAAACAATTTAGAATTTTTAAAATCCCAGGAGGGTATCTAAAAGGAAATCAGATGATTCGTATGCTTGTCATTTGGGAGCAGAAAGTTCTGAGCAGTTCTTGAAAGGAAAAGAAAAGAAAAAAGTTGCCTGCAATTGCTACGAAGATAAAAAACAATTCACAAAGAAAAACATCATGGTGTGGTGTGCATGAGGGAGGAGAAAGAGGAGCAGGAGGAGGCAAGAAGCAGATGAGGGAAATCATGTGAAAATGTAGTATCAGAGAGAAGAGTACCATTCCTTTCAGAACACTATGTAATTAGGCTAACTGAGATTCAAATTTTAGTTTCTTTTCACCTTTATGTATAATAAATTTTTGCTGTTTCAAAAGAATGGCTAATTTACAGAGATAGTTTTGTGCCTGAAATACTAACTCATTTAGTTTATTGCCTAAAATATTAATACCTAGAAATATAATTCTTTTGAACTTCAACATTTTAAGCAAAACTTACATTCACTATGGATTCTTTTGTCTGAGCCATATCTGAAATAACTCCATCTGTAATAATGAGAAGAACAAAATACTGGGAGCCATCTTTTACTGAAGAAGCATATCTAAAGGAAGAAGAAAAGAACGTTATAATAGGAAAAGGCCTTTTTATAATAGGAAAAAGCCTTTATACAAAAGAACTAATATTAGAAGTTGTATTTTTAAAATTCTACCACTAAAGACTATTAAAAATGAGGTATGATATAGTGGATCTTCAAAAGTAAAGACATTCATAATTAAGATGGACATTCTGCTTTTAACTGAGAATATTAGAAAAAAAGAAACAATACAATCTTGATATTGATACACAATATTGATACAATATTGATATTGAAAATCTGCACGTGTTGAATCAATGAAAAATGGGACTGTATCAGTAACAGGATGAGGAGGGACAGAATGTCCTTTATAGAACCATAAGTCCTTAGAATGTCTATGTTACTGAACAGTTACTACCTCTGGAGGACATAGTTTGGTAGGAAAGGAATGTATTACTATTGAATGGTTGTTTTTATGGCACAAATATAATTCATCTGAAGTCAGCACTCTGCATAAATATCTAATTAAACTGTATTTTGTATTGCAAAGAAAGATTACTTACTGTTAACCATGTTTTGAGATTTATAGTTCATGTGCACATTCATAAAATGGTTGAATATGCACCCTACCATTTAGGCTTAGATATTTATCCCTTTGCACCACCCATAGATATGCTGTAAACACTCAAGCTTCCTCCTGTTCAGTACAGGAATACAAGGCAAAATATGCCCATTATCATTCCAGTCCCACCTCAACCAAAGAACCCAAGAAAAAAACCTGCTCTTAGAAACTGAGCAGCTTTTGAAGATTTGGAAGGTCCTGGAAGATAACTAATCTGTAGCAGCCCCAGTAACTCTATGGCTTGTACAGCAAAAACTACAACTTTGGTTTGTTTACCTTCAGCTCCCAAGGGTCAAAGTACCCTATTTAGTGAGCAAACAACCTTTTTGCTTGGAGCAGGCTATAATCAGTTAATAATCCAACTATGGAAACAGACATACTGCTTCATTTAAGAGCAGCCAGTATGGTTACTACTTTCATGAAAGGGGTCAAGTAGCAGTGGTTATGAGTAGCATGGAGAGGAGGGAGAAAAAAAGGAAGAGGTCTCCATATGGATGCTATGGAATATATTCCCAAGTATAGCACATGACTCTCACAGAATTCAGTATCTTACTGGTCCTTGAACTTGAAAGGCCTGGGCCATTGAACAAGGTATTTTCTAATGATAATTGCATGTGCTTAGAATATTCTGAACTCTGATATTACACAGCGCATTTGTGAGTGACTGCTGCCAACAGCTGTAATCACAACATTTGCAAGAGTTTGGAGGAATGTGTGTGAAATGATCTAAAACTCACAGAAAGCCATCACACTCCTCCCTCTCCCTCCCCAAGATATAGACAGGCAGAAAAGACAGTCAATGAACCTCCTTAACATCTTCTATTTGTATGCTGGCAGTAGGGATTGATAATTAAATATCGGGATTAACAAGACCTACTGGAATACATTTTCTCTACCATGTCCAGACTTCTTTTTTGTTATTCCACAGTGTTCATAATCTTTTCATTGATGACCACAGTGACAAGGGATGACAGGATGAGAGGGTAAAACAAAAATTCACTATTACTTCTGGGCATTTAATATTGTCTACACGCCTATCCTGAAAAAAATGGAACAGAAATCTGATTGTTTCGAAATCTCCAGAGAATAAAGCAACCTGCAGTCTTTTGGAAAAAAGATCTTATACGAGGAGGGGAGATAACAGAAGACACTAGGGTAGAACCTGGTGTAATTTAGATATTTCACTGCCTAGGGGAAGCATACAAAATGCATTGCTTGCTTAAAGAGTTTCTGAAGATTTCTAAGACCATAATAGCGTGGTGATACCTGACATAGTTTCCAGAGATTTCATCAGTGGAATGTTCTTAAGTAGGAGGGATGTGAGAAGAAGAAGTTTCTTTGAGACTGAAGGTAGATTCGAAGAGTGGCTGAATCAGAGGAGTATGCATCATCATTTCTACTCTCATATCTACAAGAGTCAACAGAAGAACCAAGAAACTGAACCTTGAGCGGAAATGGTGTCATCGAGATCTGGACCGGTACATGGATTGTATTACAGGATAATGTAGTAGAAACCCTCAGGATGATATTCAGCTTTTCCACTCCTGATGTAGTGTGATTTGTTATCAGAAGGAGTTCTCAAATTTTGCAACAACTCAATATTTAGGCAAATTTCAGTGGAAATAGGGGCCATAAGGGTTGGCAGATTTTCTCAATGAAAGAAGGACACCATCTGAAAACCGCTATTGGAGAGATCATGTCAAAGGAAAGATTAAAGGGAGACAGGTAGATGCTGAAGACAAGCAATGGATTATACATGTGCATGATCTGAATGGTATGATTCAAAGACAGAAGAACTAGCTCTAATGATAAATAATTACAATCAGCTACCTAGCCATGCTGCAGTATGTAGAAAATTCTTGCACCACAGAATTTACAAACTATTTTTCACTGGGCAGTACAACTGACAACAGCAAGAGCAGTAGCAAGAACAGATAGTAAATAAATATTTCTTGCTATAACAATTAACTAGTTTGCAAGCTCTTATATAAGACACTAACACTACAATAACTTACACAAAGATTCTTGCTGCTTTATATTATAAACATTAGTTCTTTCTCTGTATCTATAAATAAAATAAAATATGTTTGGGTAGTTACTGCTCAGCAGAATTATAGGAGCCACACCCCCTTCCCTAGACCCACATCCCATGGAGGGATACTGTAAGTCAAGATCTTGTCTGCCAAAATAAGACAATATTTCCCTCCTCCAAAAAACTTCTACAAACACAGAAAAGGTTTTATTTTGAGACATTAGAGGAGGTGATGCATAACCCAACATCATGGCTCCCTAGCAAAGGCTGTACTACTGCCTTGATGGTACCACTACCATCTAGGAGCAACTGTAGCTAAAGAGAGTCCTAGAAAATTTTGTCGAGGTTCTGGACATTCTGAGATTAGAGTCACCGTGTATGCCTAAAAAATGCACTTTATGGATTTTTTGCAGATTTATGTCTTTTCCATGAAACAAAAGTCCTGATCACTGTACTTCACAGGACAGAAAGGCAACATGGCAGAGCGATCTTGCGGAAATTTTCTTTCATTATGATTTTTTTCCTAAGAGTTCAACACAGGGAGGATCAACTGGGTTACCTGTAATTACTTTTAATCAGATATGAAATTCTGTATAACAGTAATGCATGGTCTTCAAACCTACCCAGAGGCATAAATTAATCTCATTAGAATGAATGCACAACACAATTGTAAATACCTTTTTAAAAGTTTTAGCTTCATGTAACTGTTAAGCCTCTTCTGTGCAATAGTTATACTGATACTAAGAAGTTAACTTCATTTCTGCATAGTAACTGTTGTCCTGCTTACCTTGCAACATGATTAATTACAGGGGCAAAGTTTGTTGGTCCATAAAGCTGTACAGATTTTAGACTCCTATAATACGCCTCCATCACACCATCAATTCCATGGCAGTATGGATTTTGAGGATTTCCATTCTCGTGAGAATAAAAGAGACAATTACTCACTAAAAATAATTATGACACAAAAATGATAGTGATATGAAATGATAAGTTAGTGAATACTGCCCAGTGGACATTTTTAAATGGCAAATAACTGAGCATTTTAGGATCTTTTCAGAACATTTACTATAAATGCACAATATAAGTGTCATGGCTGGTTCTGAGTTTTAACTATCTAGGCAAAGAGGTTCTATCAGCCTCAGGTTATATGCAGTCTGAATCACTGGAACAGGTTCTTAAATGTAAATACCATCTTAGGTCAAATTAAACAATCTTTCTTATATGCAATAGTAACAGGCATTTAAGGTATAAAATACAGGGCTGACGTAAAACTAGAAGCATGTTTAGGGGCACAGTACTGGTTCCAGAATTTCTTATTTTAAAAATGTGAAGAAAAAGAAATGGTGGCCAGATCCTGAAGTTCATACAGTATTTGAGCATAAGGGAAACTGTAAACTTTTCATTGTTTTAGTACTCTGTTCTGCACTGGAAAACTGATTTTGGATCTGGTATAAAGATGAAAAAAGGAACTTAGTCTTTGGGAAGCCACAGAATTGGTTGAGTCTTGTACATGAAAGCATAATTTGAGTAGGCTTTTTACTACCCGTCTCTATAATGACTAATACAACAGGATGCCAATTTACAGATGGCAATACAAACATGTAAGTTAAACCCCAGATTAATGATCCTTGTCAGGCCAGACAAATGATCCACGTAAGGCTTCAAAACTTTTAGATAGGAAGAAGACAAAGCTTGACCTGACACATTAAGCAGAATTAATTTTATGAAGCGATATCCAAAAACCTAACACCCGATTTTCAATTATGATGGCAAATTGCTACCAATACACATTAAGGAAAGATCTAAGTAAGATCCAAACAAGACAGGATGCAGAAAGCTGTTCTCCATCATACTCAGTACCACCTCACCGCTGGTTCTTGCTCTCTGGAGAATTTCTATTTTTAATCTGATAACATCTTAAAAATAATGATTACAATGTAATTTACAACATAAAATTGGTAAACAGTTCAAAAAGCACATTTTAGGGGTCAGATGGATGGTACCTTTTTCCAGATAAGCATCTTTTTAGTGGTTAGGTTTATTTCTCAGAAAAGGATAGCAGAATTGTGGATTTGTGGACTGTTTCAGGTATTAGGCAGAAGTTGAAAATAACAAAAAGGCTGCTCAGTTAAGTTTCTACTCTTCTACAGAGGCCTTGCTGCTTCTAGATTCCAGTGGATTAAAAAAACCCTAATGTATAGCTTTTAACCTTCAGAGAGAGAAAGTAAATCAGATGTCTACCTTTGTTTTTCATCAGATAGCCTCAGCTACCTGCTCAGCATGTAGGCTTTCTAAATTCTGCTCTGGAGTTGCCTCTCTCTTTGTACTGATTACATAGGAACTCTCATATCTGATTTAAGTAGATCTGACTACTATTGTGTTTATTTCTTAGATGTTCTACTGCTTAAGCTAGTCAATGCAAGTGGCCTGTCTGAATCTCATCCTTAGTAAATACTCTCATGTTGTTGCCTATACATACACAGGACAGCATATTGTATTTCTGAACCTGAAGGCTTAGAGCAGACAGTACAATCCCAGGTGTGATCATAACATAATTTAATCTTTCTGAAGCTTCTGTTAACATTTCATGAAGGGCAGAGCTAAATAGAGGCCAGATTTCTTACGGAATATGAAAATCTTTTCAGCAAAATTCTACCAGCTTCTATAGTACTTACTAAAAGACAGCACGGATATCTCCTCTAATCAATCAGTAGTAGAAAACAAGAGGTGTGAAGATCACACTGAAGGGATCACTATTTCTTCTGAGATGCTACCAGGGCACACTAGTGACTCATGTTTAGCCCATCAGTGAGGTTCCCCAGTATCTTTTCAGCAGAGCTGAAACAGTGCTTAGCCTTTGCCAATGCAGGGGTTATTCTGTCCCAGATGCAGAATTTCTATTTGCCCTGTCAAATTTCATTCAGCCCACTTCTTTGGCCTAGGTCCCTTTGTATGGCAGCCCTGCCCTGAAAAGTGTATCGACTGCACTCCCCAGTTTGTTGTCATCTGCAAACTTGATAAGGGTGAATTCCATCCTTCCTCCAGATCTCTGAGGAAGATATTAACAGAACAGGTCTCAGGATAGACTCTGGACACTCCACTTGTAATCAGCCTCTGGGGAGCATATGAACAATTAACCACTACCATTTGAGCCTGACAATATAAGTTGTTTTTTCAACCATCAAGTAGTGTACTCATCTAGATCATAACTTTCCAACTTGAATACAAGCATACTGTGTCAAAAGTCTTGCTAAAGTAGCAAGTAGATAACATGCACTGTTGTTGTCTCATTCACATGTCTAGATAGTTCATCAAAGAAGGCAATCAGGTTGGTCAGTCATGATTTCCCCTTGGTATATTCATGCAGGCTGCTCCAAATCGCCTTATTCTCCTTCAGGTGCCAACACCTCATTGGCTTAATGTGCCAGTATCTCATTTTGAGGCACAATATAGCTCCTTACAAATCTAGAAAAGCAAAGAGGATTTTTCATGGGATTGATTTAGAATGTTAAACAATAGTACTGAAAATATTGCTGAGTATTAAATGGGAGACAACAATGCATGTTTAGATATGGAGGAGGGCTAGAGGAAAAAAGATTGCTTTGTCCTCTGTGAAAGCACCCTTAACATCCCATGGATTAACTGAATTAATTTTAGAAACAGCTTTAAAAATCTAAAAGTAACCAGGAACAATTTGCTGTTTTAATGGTCTTAAGATTTTACTATCAAAATTTTCAAACTAGCTATACAGAAGTCCAAAGAAAGTCTGTGACCCAAATTTGTATCTGCAATTATGTCTGCTTTAAATTACTATCCATACAGAAAACTTGAGCTAAGATGTGGTATTGGTCAGGATCTGGCATGCTGATACCTAATTAAAACTCATGTGATATACCTATATTTGCTGTAATTCTATCTGAGAACTTTATCCTACTCTGAGAAGAACAAAAAAGTTAAAATAAGCAAGTAGATAAACATCCATACTAATCTCATGCATCAGTTATAACCCATTAACCTTTCTAGGAAATCTAGTTAGATTTTAATTCTACAATTTAATTGGCACATGGACAGATATATTCTCCTCTACCTCACCTTATATTCTACTTAGTTATCTCTAGAAATCTCTAAAATAGCAGCCTGTAAAAGTGAAAAAGAAGATATCTCCAAAAATGAGAGAATAATAACAATAATAAATAATTATTATGAAACATGATTCAATTGTATATTAAGATAGAGCAGCTTCAAACTGAAGACTTTCAAACATCTGTTCCTCATGCTGCTACAGCTGAGGTTAAAGATGATTACTTTTTATTATTTTTGGTCTAAAGGATTTTCTTGACTCTGATTTTCCGTTAGTAACTTCACTATGATAAAAATTTTTGAAACAGTTTTTTAGACCTAAGAATTAGCACATTCTCTGTTCTTTAACTGCCCAGTAATTACTTAAGACTGCAACCTTAACTCCCAAATTTTTTCTTAATAAAAGAAATTCAAACAATGTAGAATTGAGAAGACTATGGACACTGTTAAAAAGAAAAGCAAGAAAATTATGGAAAAAATTTGAAATCATATGTATGTGTTCACTTACCAATGCAAATTCATGTGATACTCTTCCATCTGGAGGCAGTCTAGCCCCAAAACCTAGAGCTGGGAACATTTTATCACTATCATAGTCCTGAATGATTTCACCTACTGCTTTTAGTGCCATGCCATAAGCATTCAGCTGATAGGGATTCATGTAGTGGAGTGAAGTGGGTTGTGAAGGGTTACCTGTTGAAGCAAGGATCAGATTTACTTCAAAATTCTCTCTTAAAAATGAGAGAAACCTAAGAAAGCAGAAAATGGTAAAAAAAGATTTTGAAAAGGAAACCTACTTCCCAGGTACATAACTGTGATTAGATCAGGTAAAAATGCTATGTTCTGAATAAATTTTTAGTGGGTTAACAGTAGCAGTTGTAAGCCTTTTCCGCAAAAAATTGTGATTAGGCTTGTAAATTTAAGTTATTTTTATATTATGATACACACTTTGAGATAGAATTTACATAAGAATTATGACATCTTGAAAACAAATACAGAGGGGTATCCAAACACTTCTCTTTTTCACCCCACTTCAGCCCCACTCCACCCGAAACTCCTTTCCTTTGTCCCTCTTGATGGGGTCTTTTGATTTAGCCAATTTTCTCCCAGCAACAACAATAATAAAAAAAAATCAGAAAATACACAAATATTTGCAAAATGTTCCTGTACATATTTTAGTTTTGTATGTAGCTTTTTCAATTCTGTCTGTTGCATTTGTCCTGCTTTTCTGCACAGAAACCAGTTTCTACTCTGTTGTTGCTCAGCAAAAAGGAATCCTGATTCCAGGTTGTGCCAAGTATACAAATAATTAATAGTACAGCCAAATTATGTAGAACACTGATATAGATACACAAACACACACACACTCACAAATGTATGCGATATTAGAAAAAGTGCTTTAAAGCTGAACACAGCACACAAATATGCAAGAAACTCATTCTGATACTTACCATTTGATGCTGTGAAATCGATAGCTACTGTGAAATTGATTTGGGTTCTGTAGAATAAGCAAATAGAAATCTTATTAATAGCTTTACTGTTATTTGGAAAAATAAACAAGAGAGATAATATATGGCTTGTGGGCAAAGTGCAGACCATTGACTTTCTAATACAGGAAATATAAATTGGAAATACTCTTCTATAAGATTCCAGCCAAGATCTACACAACACTATCTTTATTAACATATTGAAAACAGTTACTTCCCTCCATCTGTCCTTTTTGCATTGTTTATGAAAAATCCTAAATCAACAATAAGGTTAATAAGATCCAGCAACATTATTAATTCATTTTTATCAGTAATACTGATTTTTTCTTAGACATATTTTAGTCCTAGTCATAGAAAACTAGCATAGGCAAGCAGGGTTTTACTAAGCTGTGCCTTCTCCTAATAGCAAAAACTGTGTGTTCAGTTAGAACATCTTTGAAATCCTGCTATGCACACAGTCTTTGGACAGGATATCATAGTTTTTGGCAGGGAATTGCATTCATGTGGACACAGGCAATACTTTATGAGTGGGAATATCAAGGTAAATTTTGGAAGACAGAAGTAGAATGGCAAAGCAGAAATATAAAGATCAGTATTTTCTCCAGTAGCTAAATAAAGCCATTACAGTACATGAATCAATTGTTAGCACCACAGTTATTGTCCAAAAAAAAAAGAAAATCATTAATAGACTTTTACAATCCAATTACATTTAGTTCTGTTGAGCAACTTCCTTCAGGACAAAATACTGACATCCTGGAGATAATCTCTTAACTATTAAGATTCTAAGCAGGAAAAAGAGTCTGTGTATTTTTGAAAATGAACTTTTGAGTCCTTTACATCCTCCTTCAAATTCTTGCCTCTTACTGTGCACAAGTATGAATATATTGACCAAATTAGCAAAGAGTAAAGCTCTCTGAAAGAAAATTACACAACAGATTTAACTCATGTTCATTTAGATGAAATCACCATCAAACTGACACCTGGTCTTGCAGTAGTGGATTTGCTACTCAAGTAACCTGAAGTGTCTAGAGAAAATACTATTTAATTTCATAAAAACTGTGTATGAAAAAACAAAACAAAACACATAGCATCATTATATCACACTATCCAAGGCTAATACAGAACAGCTAAATTAGGTACGGGTGGACTCTGCCTCCAGAAAGTGGAGAAAAACAGCCCCTATAAGTATCAGGAAGAGTCATGCAGTTCCTTGGAATACTGTCAGCCTGGAGTAGGCCTAAAAAGGCTGTGGCCTCAATATGGACTTGAATGAAGAACAGTGAAAGCTGCTGCAGTCTCTGAAAAGTTCACAGACCTAAGCTTTATGAAATGAGTCTTCTGCTAAGTTTTATCCAATTTCACCAAAAAGATTTTTCGTGGCATGCCAAGTCAGATTTTGTTTGGCCTGTACTTGAATGTCAGGCCCTGAAGCTCCATAACCACAATATCCTTCTGCACTAGCAATTAGTTGTAACGAATAAAGATCCTAAGAAGTGCATGCCAACCAGTTTTCCACCAACATCACTATAGTGTGCAGTTAAGTTGTTTTCCTCAGACAAGAACGAGTTAGGAAAAACAAACAAACAAACAAAGGCTCATACACTACCATTTCTAGATTTATGTTTGATGTCCTTACTGACAGGCCTAGGCAAAATTGCTTTTGGGCTGTAATCTCCTTACACTTATTTTAAGTGCTTTGGTGTGGTGCAATGTTTTAAGAGTAAAATCAGACTCTTACAAGCAGTATACACCAGGTACATCAAGTACAGAAATTCTTCACTTGGCTGGGCTGAAGAATGTGTCACTGTGAAAAACTCAAACAATTTTTCCTTTACATACGAACAGCAACACTTATTTGTAAACTCATTTCCTGGATGCACTATTCTAATCCAACGGTAAGAAGAAACAGTTTAATAAATTCTGAATGCAAGACAGAGAAACAAGAGAAAACACAGTAGAAAAAGAAGAATTAAAAAGGAAAATGGCTAACAAAAGTAAACAAAAAACATTCAAACTACCTCTCCATTGCAAAAAGAACAAAGTCAGTCTTCAGGTGACTAAAGATGATGACCAACAGCATCAATTTCTGAAGTATTCCTCAAAGTGACAACTGTGGCAACTCTGCAAATGTATACTGCTCCAGATAACAGCAATTCATCTGGTAAACGAGAAAAACTCCCTCTCCCATTTATAATCCACTGTAATCTGGACTATGGCTTTTGCTCAAGCAAAAGAGGACATATGTTATAGCATGTGCTAATTTGACAAAATCATGGTTTGAAATACAACTGACAGATGCCTGCATCTCTAGAAATTATATTTCCATCTGTATATACCTAAGATACTGCTATAGAAAACATGTAAGAACCTGACCGATTACTAACTGCAATAATTTATACATCATTGTATATAGACTAGAATTCAGTTTCCTAAACATAGTTGTCTCATGCTATTTTAGGCCCCCTACATACCTACTACATCATGAAAACTTTTGGGAGTCTAAAATGGCATTAAATGTCTATGTTCAGGCAACTGGATCCCACTCTTAATACAACTGTCACTTTGTATTATGGACTCATGACCACAGAGAATGTCATTCATGTCTTACAGAGGACCAGGAAAGCTATAACAAACTCTGTTAAGACAGTACTGCACTGCAATCCCCCTATGTTTTCAATGACCATTATGTTTCATATATATAATATAGCTGAAATATGTCCCACTGAATATGATCTCATGGAAAAGAGACATAGAAGCCTCAGTTACATAAGGCACTGGTGTCCTGTGGAGGGAAAGGAATAATAAATTGGAAAAAGGTACAAAAATAAAGGTCAACTCTCGTAGTTAATATTATTGAAATGTAATTGAATCTTCTTTGACCACAAAACTGGGTGTGGAAACCTAAAACAAACAATTCATTTTCAAATAAGAATTACTGGGGAAAAGATTTTCAAAAGCAGCCATACCACTGCAAACATATGCATTTTGTGTGAAAGGTTATTATGAAAAGGTATTAATATATCAACTGCTTCACCAGGACTGAAAAAATTAACTGGCCATAACTAAAAAACTAACCCGGGAATGCTAATTTTAGAAGCTGTTGTATCTGATGTTTCCACAACACACTATTCTGGAAGTCAAGTGGGATGACTGGCAAATTAATTTGGATGACATTTTAAGAAATGTTTTCATGGTAATAATGTTATTCTGGAATCAGATTAGAAGTAATAAATAAATCTGACAGTCCACTGTCCTTCTGTTTTTATTTCTACTACAGGTTTTGTTTCTTTTTAACAGACTAACTCTTAGGTTCTACCAACTGAACTTTATTAGGCTACTGTTATTATTATTGACATATCAACTTTCATCAACAATAAAATGTATTTTTTAAAGATCTCAGATTACTACATTTTGTGTATGGGATAGTAGCTGAAAATCATTAACTTAAGAATGAGGAAACTCAAAATTTTTTTATAAAGCATCTAAAATTGAAGTCTGAGACATACTTAGATGCCTGATTAAATGATCCAAATTTTAAAACATACAAAGACAATCAAAGCTTTACTTTAGATGCTCATTGTTTAAAAGCATGGCTTAATTGGTTGCTTTTAACAGAAGTCATTTTAGCTTAGTGCTTATCTAATGCAGTATGCATCTATCAGCATAATGGAATGATTATTTAGGATGGACACGCAGAGCTGCCCTAATGGTTAGTGCAGGTTAAAATAGGTAGACTGGTAGATAAAATCTATATTAGACCTTCAGCAAAACAATATACAGAACTGTGTTTCACATGATGCTGGGGAAAACTCAACAATTATTCATGTGAAAACTGTGAGTGAAACTTGAGGTGTTT
This sequence comes from Apteryx rowi, assembly GCF_003343035.1. Taxonomy (NCBI): domain Eukaryota; kingdom Metazoa; phylum Chordata; class Aves; order Apterygiformes; family Apterygidae; genus Apteryx; species Apteryx rowi. Next base: position 99,056 of record NW_020450987.1, read on the forward strand.
TCTTTTAATGATCAGTTGAATGCTCTTAGAAGGGACTTACAATTACTGTAATAGCAAAAAAAAAAAAACATTTTCCAAAAAGTGCTCAAAATCACACAGAAACAATAACTGATTTTTTTTTAACTATATGTAGAATATCAGAAAATAAATGGAATAGTCATTAAGCAAGAACCATACCCAAAGACAAGACTGAACAAGAAAATTTGCAAGAAAAAGAAAGGTTCTCAAAACATGTAAGAAGAATGAGATATACACCTATACCCAAAAGGTCTTGAAAAACAAAGATTCTTTTTCACAGCAATATATGGCTGCTATATCATTATTCCTGTGTATTTCTCTAAATATCTTAAAATGCAACTGCAACACACTAAAAGGAAATGCAAAACACACTATCTAGCACTTAGGGAATCTTCCCAAACTTAGTGGCAGAATGTAGCTCAGATTTTAGCTGACATAAGTATACAATCTACACTGAAGAAAATGCCAATTTACAAGACAAGAATTTCATATTTACAAACTGTGGAAGACAAGTCATTCTAACTATACTGAAGTTTATGGTAAATCCACACTCTGTTTAGGCACAATGAGATACAGCATTATTCAATTATGGAACACAGCATTATGTAAAAGGACAAAAGGTAACAAAAAAAAGGTTTGACCTATTATAGACATCAAATAAAAAAAAACAAGCCTAGAACAGCAGTGACTATAAGGAGTCAAGTACTCAGAAATTATTAAGTTCCAGAATCAGCCCCTGTCAATCCACATGGCTGTCATTAATAATATGATCAGATACAGTCTAAACCCACCTGCCCCTCCTCCCCAGCAAAAGAGAAAATCCTTGCTCAAAATCTAGGATGGGCAACATTATTTCCATTTATCCTGTCATTAGCCTGTTTTATTTTCTGCACACCAACAAAATCCTACTCTGATGATACTACTATTCATATCCCTAGAGACTTTTTAATGACCTGTATCCCTGTATTGCTTCACAATGAATTTATTTTCACAGCATTCTTGTGAGGTGAAGGGACATTATAGGTATATTTTACAGAAGTAGAATTGAAACACTGGAATAAAAGCAAAATATCTTTATTAACTTTGCATATTTTTTTCAGCATAAATATCCTTATGTATCACTTTTTCTGCATAAGCATACAGTTTACATGACCATTGTCAAAGAATGTACAGTACTATTTCAAATCTAGTTAGTGAAAAATGTAATGTCCTCTGAAAAGTCTGGTTTGCGTGATTTGACTAGCATCACAGAACACTGTGGCAGACAATGGACAAAATCATTTCTCTAAGGAACCTTAACTGCCGTAACAACAAAACTTCTGTGATGGAAAAGATGGATCAATTTATGAACTCTATTTTTTATTATGAACTTTGTTTTTTATTATAAGATGTCCATGCCAAGGTAGCTCTTTACAGTTTATCATACTTGGCCATTCCCTTAGAACAATGGTTTTTTATACAGCCAGCCTGATTTGAGGGAGGAACTCTAGCTTTCTACATGAATGTATAACTAAAAAAGGTGTGCACAATAAGGGATACCACTCTGAATGGTGAACCAAACTTTGTCAGAGTGTTGAAGGACCTGCAGAAGGAGACAATGCCAAATCTAAAATACTAACAGGACACAGCGTCCCGCAAGGAGAGAGGTAGGATTGAACAGAGAAGGGGAAGGAACAAACTACTTGAGGCTAAGGCTCAAGACTTTTATATTGTTATTTTAAGATTTCTAACCCCCGAGGTTATTCAAGAGTAAGGTTTTTCTCATCAGCAAATTCTTTTGGTAAGTGTGTGTTCCTGCTTTTCCAGCCGCACAGTTTCCCAAAGAGCTAAATTAGAAGCTCATGACACACACTACCTCAGTGAGGTTGTGAGGTGATGAGGCTGTGCATAAAAGCCACTAAAACATTTGACATCTGTCTCAGCAGGCTGAATTGTTGAATGTCTTGTTCCAAGGAAGGGCTCAGAATAGCTAAGCTCAGAAATGTACCTTACAGACTCAGATCTGGATAGATCACTAATACTCTGTCAGAATTTAGTTGGTTTAGAAAGGTGACATATTCTATACCTGGACAGTTGATTGTACCCTACACTACCACTAGAAATGAGGAAAGTATCTTAGAAATAACAGTAATCTTCACTACAAAACCACAGAGAAGCCATTTTGTTTGTTTCTTCAGGACAGCAAAGTAAAAACTATAATCATTTAATGAGAACCCTATCAGAATTAATACACACAAGGGAATAAACTAAGCCTGGATGTACCTTTTGACTTGACTTGATAACATTTGCAATGTTTAGCTTTTTTAAACAGCAAACTGGAAGAAACATGAATTTCCTCCTGTGACTTCAGAGTGACAGTCAGCTGGTTTGTTAGCAGGGGGCAGCAGTGGAAGGTTTTAGAACCACTTACTGCGCAAAGTTCTATGACTGAGCTAATGGAGTAACTAACAGTACTAAGAGGCTGTATCCTCCCCATGCTGTTTACTCTAAAAAGTCCCAAGTGACAGTAATTACATAATTTCCCCTTAACAGATGTTTACTTGGCCAAATGCAGTATCAACTTAAAGAAGATTTTCCTGATAAAAGCTCTACAAAATCTTCTTCCTAATATAGTCTCATTACTCTTAGCTATTCTCCAAGGATATAAAATACATAGTTAAGCCTCCAAAATACATTGCTATGGCTCCTCTTGCTTCACAGCTGTATCCCCCACCAGGTCTTCTCAGAACATACGCATGCCATTGCATATCACAGTGTACTGGCTGGACCAAAATAGTTGTCATAAAAGGACTTCTAAATTTCAGTTTTGACTATCAATGATTCAATACAGTTCAGTTAAATGTGTATGCCCAGAATCCTTAGAATCCAAACATTTTGTGGGTGTTCATCTTTGAAAACTTGGAAGAAGATAAGGCTTGTAATATGATGGGAGGAAAACACTTACTCTTATTTTCCACTAATCTGAGACAGAAGAGATGACTTAATATTTTGGGGCTGAAAGAGGATTCATTTCCTGAATTTTCACGATATACTGAGTCTGCAGTAATGTTTTACCTCAGAAGCACACCCTATTCCAGTAAGTCAAGCAGGCTAGAAACTTTTGCATGGAAGTGCCGTTCCTATCCTCTAAGTCTTGCAGCTACTCAGCTCCTGATCTCTTCTGCAGACAAAACAGAGCAGCCTATAAGCTTATCTACTTTATCAGAATTTTTAACTGTGCCACAGCCATTCCTGTAAACTAGGATAATTTCAGTTGCATTCCTCTTCAAGGCAACATCCCTTACATTCCAAAGGTTACTGACATATCTGGAAATGTTTTGATAGGAATGTATTAACTGGTAAATGGAAGAAGAAATCCAATTTTAAAATGTATGTTAATTTTTAGTACAACATACCTATTTTAAATTTGTGAAGTTCCATGTGGCAAAATATGTGACTAAACATCAAGATATAGGGGCAATGCAGAACGCAAGCTAGTAATGTAACCTGATGTAATATTCAGATGCAAAAGAGACATCCATTTCTTTCCTGCCATACTGCTATAAAATCCAGCATTATGTAGTAAAAATAAATTAGAACTACAGGACAAACTTTTATTTCATTCTTCAAGAGTCTTTAAAAAGCAGTAATATTGATGATACTTATAAAGGAACATCCCAATTAAACAGATGCAGACTCAAAACATAATTCAAATCAATACTGTAGTCCAAATTTGTCATAGTTAAAGCTGTCAAGTTTTCCATTAAATCAATATTAGTTCTAGACATCTCAAATCAATTATAATGAAAGTTCTGAATGTGCAGTATTGCATAAGCATCCATTGATAGAGAAGCCAATATTGTGTCTGTTGCAGAATCAGTGTTTTCTTCCCCTTGCCCAACTAAGTGGAATAAAAACAGGGAACTAAAAAAACAATTTTGAACACATACTTGATGGGAAAAGAGACTGATTAATGAGGAAATCTTCTCTCCTTCTTCCTCCAAAACCTGTCAACTGGACTGAAATGGATATGTAATAGTATTAGAGATGATGGAAGGAAGAGAAAAGCCAAGAAAATGACTCAGTCTCCTGGTCATGTTTCCAAAGAAAAAAAAAAAGTATAGGTTGCAGAAGGAAAGGTAACATTTTATCAAAGTACTTCTACAATCTTCACTGTCATGTACTTAGAAATAACTGTATGAATCACTAATTAAGAAAAGATTTTGTATAAAATAATTAAATGATGAGTATCACCGATCATACATTTAAACACAGAGCATCCTACTAAATTATACTGTATTCTTTTAAGAAGAAAAGAGGAAAAGAGCTTTAGAAGTGGTAATTATTAATATCACAAGACTTCTTTGATTTGCATTTACAGAGAAGCATACAAAATACCAATAAGAATAACAAATTATTACTTTTATTCAAATTTTTTGTTTATTATTTGTTTACAGAAGGTAGACAATTAGGTTTATTAACTTATAACATCTCTGGCAGAAATTTGATAACCCATCCTTAAAAAGATAACATATGCACCCACCCTATTCTTGTAATTCCAACTTCAAACATAAAATTTTATTCTTCAGTTCCTTTTCCATATTATTATTGTAGAGATGAATTTTGAATGAATGAGCAATAAAACAGGCTGTGGCATATGTGTACAACACACTTTAAGGAATAAACAACTACACTAGAAGTAAAACCATTTCTTCACGCATCTGTGTATGCATATACTTCATTCTGTGTAAAGGTTTGGTAAACACGGATAGGTGGCCATTTTCTGGTTCTGTCAAAGTCCACAGCAGGAATGTTTATGAGAAGGGAAATAGAAGAGGCTGAAACCTTAACAGAGTGAGCAGTCAAAACAGGGCATCCTATGCAACCCCTATTCCTCTTAACCTCAAGGATTCCCTACTAAAAATACATCAACGCTTGTCCAAATCAGAGGGGTTCCATAACAGATCGATTGTGACTGTTCATACAAAAATACAACCAGAAAAACCTCAGTGCTGCAAGTATCCTTCCATTATCTCAAGTAATTGTCTATCTGTCATTGACACTGACTAAAAGCAGTGCACAACAATCTTGTACTGATAATTGGAAATGAACTCAGAAACATAAAAGCCACTAGAATCCTGCCCACAGCAATATAGCTGCCTCAGGAACAGCATGTCAAGCAAATGCACAGATAAAATTCTATATAGCATACAGAGTTAAAATAGTCTTCAGATATTACAGATAGAGTAGTGCCTTCAACAGCATGTCTGACCTATATATAGGAAGTTTTACCTTCGCTAAACTGTAACAAATTCTAACATGGTCAACAATCCAATGAGATCCTCTTTGTGGAGAAACTGTAGGATCCAAAGAGATAAGAAGTACTGAGTGTTTCCAGTTAACTGGAGACAAGGATAGCAATTCTAGAAAAGCCTGATAGTTTGTGGTCCAGAAGCATCCTGGAACACACTTCCTTCCCTCTATTACTGTGTCTCGCTGACACAGTGCTGACCCTGAATGATTGGTCTATAAAACTCATTCTGAAGGTCAGCCATAACCACTGAAGCTAGGAATGGACACAAAACCACAAATCTTCATAGAGGTATATGGTAGCCTCAACCCACTTGAGAAACAGAAGCCCCATAAGAGGTAGGGCTCTTCTAAAGGAAACAAAGTGGTTCTAATACGTCTGACTGGACAGAAAAAGCCAAGATGGAGCTGACAAATTTGGATATAAGGATGACTTTGTTGCAGATTCCTAGAGCAACTGTAGTACAGACTACTTTCTACAAAATTCAGTGTAATACCTAAAATCATCCTACAAAGAGGGCCCGGAAAGAGTAACCACCCTCCAATTCATTCCAGAATATAGAAATAGATGGTCTCTACCTGTAACAGGACATGCAAGGGAAGCAACTGTTTTTCAGCATGTGTAAAAATCATTTTACTATGATTAATTTAAAACCCTCCAGTGGTGGCAGGAATGGCAGGGGCAGACATCAGCCAGCAACAGAAGATATCTGATTAACTTAACAGCAGAAGATTTCAATTATATTCTATTAGGTTCTTAATTTTAGAACTGCTTTTACACAAAGAACTAGAATTTTCCAGAAAGGAAATGACTTCAGTCTTGTATGCCATAAAACACTGTAATACCAAACGGTCAAATCTGAAATGTTGCAGAGGCTCTGCATCCTATCCAAATGAGAGAATATGTTCAGCCACAAAAGATAGACCAAATGATCAAGTTAAATCATAAATTTCTCCAAAGATATAGAATAAGGATTTAAAAAAGAGCATCTCTACATCCATGTTAAAGGCCATAATCAAGCATTCCCATTTTTAAGTGCTATACATGAAATGCTCTCATAAGGTTTAATCTTCATGAGCCAAAAGACATTGTGCTTTAAGATATATAAAAGACTATGACTTCACTCTTTTTGAGAATATTTGTCTTCTTGGATGGAGATAAAACAGCAGTGAATTTTGTTTTTCTAACTTCCACATTAAACTATTTGAGAGAACTGAAATATATCAAAGAGGCTGTTAAACTCTGAGAGAGAAAAAGAATTTACAGTCTGCAGAAGCCTATGAGTAAGGTCAACAATTAGAAGCACATCTTATCAATGATCTGTTCCTTCTACAAGTTATCAGTTCAGTATGGAGAGCAATTTCAGGTTGTGGTCTTTCAAAACTTTGAATATAATGGCTGTCCAACTAGTCTACTGATAATCTCTCTGCAGATAACATAATTATGATTGGTGGCATCACTTTAACTTAATGAACTTCAATGGCAAACACATTAGGAATAAACTTTAAGCACATTTTAATTTGTAGGATTACCATAGCTGGGAACAAAGATGAAGCCCTATATTACTACTGCCAAAACAAAACACAGACTACTTATTTCAATTGAAGCCTAGCTGAAGCCTGTCACAAAAGAAGTTAGTTGTTTCTTGACAAGTAATCAATGCCCTAAAATAAATACAGAAAGAATATTCAGACTGTTTGCCTCAAAACCCCATATTAAGAGACCCTGAGGGCTCTTATATCAAAATTGTTTCCAACTATTTAGAGAAAAATTCTGTTCTGGTAGTGAAGTTAAAAAAAACAGGAATTTCTGAGATTCAGTCCCATTCCAGGCATGCTCTAGGATAAGCCATTTTATGCTTCTGTCTCTACTTTCCCTTTGGGAAAGTGATGATAAATGAGAAGTGGATGTTATAAATTTGACATAATTAGTAAGAAAAACATGACTTTAAACAGAGACAATTTTAAACAAATGCCAATATTAAACACACCAAAAGTTAGTGTATTCAGAAGAAATAAAACAGGATTTTACTATATTGATAGTATATAGGTAATTGCCTTTCAGCTAATCCATTTCTCACTGGCTGATGAAAAGTCATTACTCAGCCTCCCTCAGTGTTTTTGTACTATCACATATTCCAACATTATAAAAGACATTCCATAATGTATTCAAAAACCGTATGACCCAACTTACATTAAAAACAATCTGTAGTTTTTATGTAATAAGGTATGGCAACTAAGATGTGAAAACAATATAGCTCTTACAGATATCACTTAGCATCACCATATACATAGAACATACACAAATTATTAGTGAATTATACTGAGATTATGAAAACAAGAAAAGTTGTTGCCAATCACATACCCTCCTTTAATATAGTCAAGGAATGAAACTTCTGTTTCAATTAGGAAGGAAAGCAATGTTACCTGAAAGCAAATAAAAGAGAGTCAGACATGAATTGTCATTTCCCAGGCAAACAAGCAGGGACATAAGCACAATGTTTTTGGAGGTCTATAGTTAGTTCGTAATTTCCTACAGTATTAGGAAAAAAGAAGATATAAAAAGTACAAAACAATCTCAATAAGCAGTTTTTGAAAGGGAAGAGATAAGTCTGGAAGTCTACCAGAATTTCTTTTTAACCTTTTCTTTTTTTTTTTTAAATGAAAGATAAGGGATAGAAGGTAGTACTTCAGGGCAGGTTACCACAGGCATGGCTGCTAGTTGCTGTACACTGCATCTATACACTAATATTAGATGCCAGACAATAACTCATCTGTTCTGTGAGTAATTTAACTTTGTTTAAAGAACACGTTTACAATTATTATATGTCCTTTTTCATCACATATTAGAAGTAATACTGAGTGTTGATGGAAGCCAAAAACAAAAAAAAAAATCTAGTAAATTATACATATATATGTAATACGTAAAAATATTTGAAGTGGAATATAACATACAAAAATGTGAAGATAAGAAATTTCTTCACTCCCAACTTTTATCATTCAAAAATTATATGGGTCCAAAACACAGGCAGCGGTCTAAAGTGTTACTAGCATTTCCAGTGCTTGAGTCACAATAACGTAAACTGAAGTAAAGATCCAGTATTTAACACCTTCAGATATTGCATAACATTCACAAAGCAGAGACTTCAATCCAAATTGTTTTCTTTTATTTTTCACTTTTTTTTATTTTGTCACTTTTATTTAAAAAGTGACACGAAAGTTTCTCCCAACAGAAGTGCATCAGGTGCATCAGGCATTCAGTGAAAACTGCTCAACTACTCAAAGCAAATCCACTGATAGAGATACAAGGAGTGAAAAGGGAAAGGATATTTGTCAGTGCAAACAAAATTTGATTTGCCTTCCAACAGCAGCACAAAATAAAATTTCAAAATATTCCTATGATGCAAATTTGAATTGAGAAGGAGGTTATAGGTCGCATTTCTGTCTTCTATCCTACTTCCTTTGTCCCAGGTTCTCTGTGATCCTAACTGACTTCCAAAGTTTAAAGCCATAGAACTACTTTCTAGTTGAGAACGGAAGATCATAACAAAGTCCTACCAGACTATAAACACCAGTCTTGAATATAAGACTGAAATTTCTATTAATTTTGCCACTGGACACAGTCATTTTAATGGTTCATCAGTTATTACAACAGGTCACCGTGTTCCTAACTAATTTAGGCAAATGTTTTGAGTGAATCTAGTTTAAAAAGGTAAAAAAACAAAACGGACAACATCCAAAGTGATTGAAATATATATTTCCGTACAGACAATAATTGGTGACCTTCCAATTTTTGCACAGTGAATTTCAAATTTCACTACTTTGTTTGAAACTCATCATGTTTTCAGAAACATTTCTGCTTAGTGTTTGTCTGAATTTCATATGACCCTCTAAGTCATAATGAATTGAGATGGTTACCGTGTCTGTGTAGTTCTTAAAAGCAGTAGTGAGATAGTAGTCAGTGATCTATATCCACTTCATTGAAATTTTTGAAAAGCCAATTTTCCATTAGTGAGAGCGATGGTCTTGGTACATGGCTTGGAAATTTAGAAAACTGTGGGACAAACAATATCTAGGGTGAAGAATGACAGAAAGAAGTAAGAGGTACATTGCAGGCAGACATATAGGAAAGTGACAATTTGCAGAAGCATAAAGGAAGCCTGAAGGCAAAATAGAAGTGAGGAAGTAGAGTTATGAATGTGATCAATGGTGTGAAGATGAAGGGGGAATGGGGTACAGAGGACAAGATAAGAAAAGAAGTTATGAAACAATGGTAGAGAGCATGGTAGAGGAAATAAAACTACTGTCACCAAACCCTTTATCAGAAATTTCACTGCCATTTGAGACAAGGGATAACAAGACACAGTTATTTTTGTCAGCACAGATATGAGTAAAGTACATTCTTTCAAATGCAGACAGATACCTGTGAAGGTGTTAATATATTTAAAACCCAAACTAACAGGAAAATATATACATGTGATTATATTTTTTGCTCTTCTGTACCCTAAGCCTGATTTCATACTGGCAATTTTAAGTATATTAACTTTCAGCATTGACTTAAAATAATCACTTTTTCATAAGTTCCTAACTCACTGATTTAGCAAAACAGAACTTTATTCTAACACACTGAAGTCTAGTAAAAGGAATACATTAGAAAAAACATGATTTCTTGATGAATAAGATCTTATATGGTAAATTTCCATGGACAAACTGCTTCTGCCTATTTTCTTCATTTTAAAACAAAGGTACAGTAAAAATACATGATCATTTTCCTACCGATAAACCGACTTATAAAAGAATGCAGGTATGACAAACCATTCCTTCAAGGCAGCAAATCAGAGTGAAAGCAGCACTGCTGACTGCGGGGAAACTGCTCATGCGGAAAAAAACCTATGCTGGATGTGTTTTCAAAAATCATATCTAAAATTTTTTAGACTTTCCTAGACACAATTCTTCAACATTTATCTTCATTTTTCATAAATAATATGGTGTCTTGAATGCCAGAACATGGAAGCTGAGAAAATTCTGAAAGGAATTCTTTGCATTGCTAGCAATTAATTAGTTAATTAATTAATTAGAATATGGAATATGAATAAAAGAACAATAAACTCTCATTCCAAATTATAGTAACACAACTTTCAACATAAATTTACCAAAACCTGCTGGTAATACAAAATGGTGACTCTTAATGGTTTAACCATGTTGAGGCATGACTTATCAACTATTAGTGATGCTAGCTCAGCAGTTAAATTTAAAAAGAAAATTGAATTTTGAAAGAATTTGACAGCAATTTCAGTAGAGCTCATTTTGAAACTCATTGGTAACTTAATATCACACTTGGATCACAGCTTTTATCACTTTCTTCAAATAAAAATAGTCTGAAAGATGAAATGCGGTACTACAGTAAATAGTTTACTGTTGTGTTCTTCAAAGAAGGTTCCAGTCTAACTCTCTTAAATTATGGCAGCTACATTGTGTTTCAAGATAAAAGGAAAGCATCCAGTATTATAAAACATATTTACTTACTGTTCCAGAATTAATATACTTTTTCTTTTTTCCTTTTTTCTTTGGATTTATTACCTAGAAACACAAATAAAAATATTAAAGTAGTATCATTTATGATTTAACATAAAGATAGTTCTTAAGATACTTTCAAGGGAGCGAGTAGTCTATTTTCAGTAGATTCTAAATATATTCAGCACACTGTTTACTCATGCACCTCAAAGCTGGGATGTATGCATATTTTCAAAACAATGAATTTATCTTCATGGTTTCGGCTAGGTAAACCAGTGCTATTATTCACATTTGACAAATAGGGGACTTAGGCAACAAAGTTAAGAGTGTTCATTAAATTTTGAGTGCTCAGTGAAACACTGCTCTAAATTTTCACAAAATTCTGCATTTTTCTGCCCCAGTGTTCCAGTGTACTGGGTCATCACTCCTTGGTCTTGCAATGAACCTATTTACATTCCAGTTTATTTGTTTCCATCTTCTCCTTAGTATTATTTGAGAAACAGGAGAGTTGTTCTACTACTAGTTTCTGTATTTGGTGCAGTGACAGCATCTGGCTGACAGAAGAGCAACTGCAAGGAAAGAAGGGCCCAGATCATACTGCCCCAAAATGGAAACTAGTTAAGTCACTTGATGAAAATGGCCTAGACCACCACCTGGTTGGTGTACAGGAATTGTGGAGGCTCAATGCATTCCCAGTATACATGAATCTTCAGAGAACTATGAAACATTATACAGTTTTCTTGAACGTCTTGAACTCATTTTTGCAAATTTTCCCACTGTTGACACAAAAAAATCATTTCTCTTCTGAACACCTATCCATTCCAAGGCAAGTCTCAGTCAGATTCATTACAAACACATTAAAGATGCATTCCTTTTTCACTCAAAACGGTGCATGGAATTGGAAGCAAAACATTACTTTGTTAATTAGGTTGATCAACCTTCTCCTGTGCAACCATGAAATTCAAATCCTTGTGGCTTACTGCCAAGTTTTACTGTAAACTACTCACAGATGTTCTCTGAATGACAAGGAATGAAAACAATCGCAGTAGAAATCTTAGCTGCTTAACTGCTATAAAATATTTAAACAATTATGCCTGAAAAAATAGTAAAATATGTCCTCCAGAAATCTCCCTGCACCCAAAATGAAATTACATTTAAAGATTATATTCCTTGTACAACATATAACAGCCCTGAAATGTAAGGCAGGAAAAGATAACTATCATTTGAGGTCTCCAGAACAGGCTATATGAGAGTGATTCTGTCTTTCCCTCCAACATGCTACATCATCATCTGGAGAGTATTCTTCAAAGCTTTTTTTGTCTTGCACATACATAAGCCCTCCAACCCTTTCAAAAAAACCCACTCACTCACTCCACTTCTTAATTAACAGTGGCTGGATTGGTGAGCAATGAATTAAATCTATGTAGTATTATACACAATACAATGATTCTTGCTGAATCCATCTTAGACAGCAGGCGAGTCCTGCTGATGATTGCCCAGAACAGGAAGATGAAGGTAAGAGACTGTCTGCCTGCCCTGTGGCCCTTCATTCACAGCTATCCAGAACCCAGTGATCAAGCCTGAGTTAGCAGCACATTTCTTGCCAGCAGTCATTAATTGCCCAAGAATAGATTCATCTGAATCTTCTGCTTCAGATAACTTGACAATTAGCTTCTTAGGAATTGCTAGGAAATGCACTGGAGCTTGGAGTGAAATATCTTGGAAAACAAGGCATCTACTTGGGACCAAAGATTACTTAAATCACAGCTTATCTCTCACCTGCAATTCTAGGTACTATAATTATAATATTTATGTTCTTTGTTTTTGCTGAAATTTGAGATAACTTTATAAATGAAACATTTTTTTAGCCTCTGAAAGCCTTCCACTCATGCACTAACCTAGAAAACTACATGAACTCTTAGCTATTAAAAAAAGTCAATTGAAGAGAGCTTGTTATAGTAATCTTTTTAATTGCAAAATATAGGACACTCAATCAAGCACAAATTTCTCTTTCTGCCTTCGGTCAGTTTCTAAATGCAAAACAATCTAAAAGGAATTTGTCCAATCCTTTTTGTTCTGATCTTGCAGAGACTGATCAAGCAGAAGCAATAGCAAAGCACAAAAGATTGTGATGTGGGGGGCAAACACAGGGTGCTCAGGAACCATATTTAAGAAAAAAATTGTCATCTCATATGAAACTGCAAACGACTAAGATGGCACGACAGAGTATTCCTAGTAGGGTAGGAGTCAGGTCAGTGATGCATCAGGAGGTTGTAATCCTGATTATACCATGATTACATTAGCTGAATTTTTCTTACTTCTGAAGCATCCTTGGGAGCAGCAGAATTGAAAAGAAAGAAGGTCTGGTCATGGTATTAAGAATGGCTTTATAAAGATATTTGCAGAACAGTCAATCAGGAGTTTCACCAATCTGCATACACATAAGAGTCTAAATCTAGGAACAAGCTCCACTATCAGAATGGACAAAGAGGCAATAGGAACATACTCCTTGAGATGGCTAGCCATGGAACCATCCCGAAAGCAGCTACAGTCCATGTGAATCTACAAGTCATCAGGTGGTATTACTTAGCAAAAGGACTCTGAGCTGCAACTACCTTACCCATATTTGAGAAAAAGAGGAGATGCTCTATACTGAGAAGACTACACTAAAGGGAGACTACACTTTTTCCTTGATGGAAAAGTTATTCCTATTTTTTGGATGGCACATATGACCACTGTTGATATTGTTGCTGGGAGCCTTAGATATTACTTCCTTCTGGAGCAGATGGATAGGGCTTTTGGTAATCTTGGCTCCTGGTAACATCTGGAGGCCAGGGATAGTGCCACTGAAGAAATACCAACGAATATGAGAGAAATATGAGACACAAAATACCAGGTCCAAGCCAGGAAAGAAATTCAGAATACAAGAAAGAAGAAACACTTTCGAGGGCATGCAAAACAACAGAATTATAGGCAAAGAAGTGCTAAGCCTCTATTTTTTCTTCAGCTCCTATACTTGGTATGCATTACTTAAGACAAGGTTTAGAACTGCTGATGCAGTAAAAAGGCCCATTTCATTCTATCAAGACACTTCTGGAGGACTGGAGGGCTCAGTGTATGATGGCATTTTCCAAGAAAAGACTGTTTAAGAAGAACACTCCTGCTGGTAATCAGACTCAGGAATAGGCATTTATACTGCGGTTTGATGATAGCAATCTATTGCATGAGGATGAGAGTCAAGGTTGAACCCAAATGATCAAGGCTCCAAGAATCCAAGGTAAAATAAAGGCAATTTCTAGTAGGATGCACTGTGGCCCTTCCTGTATCTCTCTTAGGACTTTTGGCAGACACTGCATTTTCCTGTGTTACGATCATCAGTCAACTGATACATACTTAAGCCCATTACAGAGGAGACTGTATCCTCTTTAACATGAAAGAAAGGAAACCATGGCTAAACTCAAAATACAAAGAGAACTGACCATTCATTTGTTTAGCACCATTTATAAACCTTGAAAGGGGCAAAGGATCTTGTATTTTATAATCAATTTATTTTGTATAAAGGATCTGTCAAAGAGTTATATGACAGGTACGCTGTCTGGAAAGTGAATAAATACATAGATCCTTGGGTTCATGACTGTTACCTGAAGCACTCAATATGAACTTCACAAGCAAACTCTTCTAAGGTTTCTTGTCCATGCTATCTAAGCATCCTGGGACAATAAATACAGCACAGAGTATACTCTGCCTAAATGCTGTATGAATGCTTATATCCAGAAGTGAAAACCAGCAAAAAATAGTAACAGAACTCACTGAGGAAGACAATAAAATCGTGAAGTTAAAAATAAAACAAAGAAGGCTATTTACAAATCTTGATAAATGAAGCTATGAAAGAAGTACAGAGTGAAACACCTGATTCAGCTGGTCAGCTGAGAGAAATGGAGTATTGGGCACAATCCATTCACTTAGTCTGTGAGCATGTGTGAAATGGAGAGTGCTAAAAAACTTTAACACAAATGCCTTGACATATGCATACATATGTGAAAATGCAATAGCATGTATTTTCTCATAGGAGTATATACAGGCACCTGAAATACATGCATTTTTCCCTAAGAAAATTGCTACCCTTGAGCCCCTGCAGAGAGCATGTCTTCATGGTAATACTGCCCCAATTAAGCAGACCAGCAGTTCCCAAGCACCATCAACATATCAGTATCATGAGAAGACAGCTGTAGTTATTTCTGTATCAAGACTGCATACAATCAGAAAGGTGAATGAGATGCTTAGATACCATTGCATACTAAGCACTAAGCTAGTGTTGGGAGAAAAAGCAATGATAAAAGGACAGGCAGGGCAATCAGGCAACAAGATCACCTAAATTAGGAGGAGTACTTCCTGGCTTTTGGTACAAATGAAAAAAAAAAGGGGGGGGGAGGAGGAACTTGGAACACTTCATATTGTCCTACCACAGGAAAGAAATCAATTCCTTTTGCTAGAATTCTGGAAGACACAACAGTGCAGATGCTTGACATACATCCAGATACGCCAGTATGTGAAAGCAGGATGTTGGTGGGCAAACATACTACCTTTGGTCCAAAAAGGAGGAAAACCATACTATTTCAGCACGAGAGATGATCATTAGGCTAAGACAACTTAGGTAGAACATATTGTATCAGGTATAGTGTAATTCTAACACATCTATGTTGCTTCCAGCTCTGGAGCACATTCACAGCCTTTGCAGTTGTTGTACTACATGCTGACATCTACTGAAGATAAATCCAAAGTGATCTAAATTATACATGGAAACAATGAGGTCTCAAATTTGAAAATTAAATTTCTTGGATTTGCAAGAAAACAAGACAGCGTTTAAGACTTCAGAACGTAATGTATTTCCTTAGGAAGAATCTGTAAGTTGAAACCTCTTCTCAGTGACAAAAAAATGTTTTAAATCTTTTCCTCCTATTCCCTCTCCTTATTTAACACATTTTGAAATTTCACATTACATCTTTCATTCCAGAATGAGATTTTGGGGGGATATTAATTTAAAAATGAAGTTTTAACACATGAGTCTTAATGCTCAAACTTTGCTGTCAATTTTTGGTGCCCAAATCTGAGATATTTTCAAAGAGACTTTTCCAAAAAAGAAAAAAAATGTTAAAATGTGTCCATTTATGACATCCTAAGTTTGTGCATCTCAATTTTTGTTTGCACAAGATCACTGATTGCTTGTGAGAACAAATTACAGTATATTTTGAAGATTTAGTAAAGTCTGATTTTGCAAAAAAAAAGCCAACATTTTTGCAAACCCCAATAATCCCAGACTGCATTGGGAAAGAAGTGTTAAATTAGTGATTTAACTGGAATAAATAAAGAAGCCTGTATAATTCTGACAGCAGGGAGGAAAAAAGAGAAGAGAAAGAACATTAAGAGGAAATGTGGTTGTAGTCTACATTTACCTATAATACACAAAAATATCTTACCTCAGTTAGAATATATCTAATAATAAAAAACTCTATAATTAAATTGACAAATGCATATCAATCCCAACAATTGCCAGATGAATTCAGTGAAGCCTAAATGGAAATCAGATGCAAATTTTTAAGCAAAGATATAACTGATCACAGGAAAAAACTATCAATAAGTAAGCTAAGTTCTTTGTCACTTCTAATTCTAGTATCAAAACTGGGTGAAATTCTAAAGTCTGCTCTTAAAACCAAATGCATACAAATGTACACCCGGTGTAGGAACCACCAGATATTCTTTGCCTATGAGAACAGCATGCAAAACACAATGTGTAACAGTTGGCAAAAGGAGAAATAAACGAGAAACTGCTCAGACACAAATGGGAGTAACCCAGCACTTGCTCCAAGTTATGCCATACCAACCCAGCTGCCTGGGTTGGTACAAAGCAATGCTCTTAGACTCTCTGTCCATCGTCATAAAAGGAGAAATGTGAAATAATTCCAACACTGATTCTAGCCAGCACTGTGCGAGTTTGACCGGTTTGCCATTAAAATATTGAAAGTTTTCTCACTTTTTTCCTTAAAGTGAATAATATACTCACAGTACTTACCTCATACACATTGAACTGAGATTGCCCTCTAGACAACTCTCTATAACTTGTTGTGAATTCTCCGATGAAATCATGGCTGTATTTTAAAAAAAAAAAAAAAGTTTTCAAATCACATGCACAACATTTACTAATTTAAATGTACGTTGCATATATATATGAAAAAGAGAAATGCAGCCAATATGAACTGATACCTGAGAAAGCAGTAATGGCAAAAGATATAATTTGCTTAAAAATCTGCATTTTCCTTCTGCTGCATGTTCACTCTATTAGTAATAATAATTTATGGATGAGAAGTATTAGATTGAATTTTTCTGAAAGCTCCTGCTTAAGTTACCCAGCCACATAACGAGGACTAGGCTTTAAATTAGTGATCAGCCTCATGTAAGTTTACAGAATCTAAAAAACCAGAGTGAGCTATCAAAGACTATCACCATTTTCTCACTGGATCACCCCTGGCACCACAGATGTATGACTGTGTGTGTGACTGTGTGAGAGAAAGTATTAAGGGTGAGAAAGGAGTAATTTGCACTTTAAAAGACCAACCCTACAAATTCATGCAAGACTGCCTAACAGGTGGCTATACAACTCCCAGTAGTCACGAGACCTTCTGTTCTCATTCCCCTATACCCTTCCCAGCTGAAGCTTTCTCACTGCTGCTCCAGCTCCTATTCCCTCCTGGCCATGTGTCCCTCTGTTTTTGCAGCTGTTCCCTAGCAAGGCATTGTAGCTCCTCTATACTCTTCCTCCACAACTGATGAATTGTGCAACTACTTTATACTTCTTTACTTTTCCTCCAATGGTAAACTAGAATGAAAAGACAAAGTTTTATGATTTTATTACTTTAAAATTTTGTTTTTAAGAAATACAACACATTTCTAATGAAGCTATAAATATTAATTTAAAGTTAATTTAAATATATCTGTTGCAAGAAGAGGACAATATGGAAACCATTTTTAGCAATATGAAATTTTCTTCTTGGTTTATGCATAAGGAAATGAAAAACAAACCCAAAATATGCATCTCACTTTACGAAACCAGCATGAGTTCACAAAATATGTAACTTAAACAATTAGAGGTCCAGTCATCATGTCAACGCCCATGAACCAAGAAAAGCATCCTCTAGAAAGCTTGAGAAATACTGTATAGTGAAGATATTACTGATTACTCAGATACAGAAGGGACTGTCTCTCATGAAACCATCCCCTTTCAGTTGGGAGATTAAGAAATTGCTTCTGAGACAGAAAGATTATGACTTTTCTTAAGAAACACTTATTGGAGATATTGGCTTCTTTCCCTTAATGCTCTTTAGAGGGTAACAACTATTTAATGAGAAAACAGAGGAAGCCATCCAAATAAGCAATGGAACTTGAGCTCCATAAGGGCTGTAGTTCATAAGCTGTATTTAATTTTGGGTCACCATAACAGCTGGAAAGACAATGCACCTTAGTTATGGACAAATCTTGCTCTTTCATAAGAGTTCTTACCTTAAATGTTCAAGTCAGCTTGTATATCTCAAAGGCAGAGACTCAAATGATAGCTGAATGACTAAGTATGAACATGCTGTAGTGAACTGAGAAACGTAAGCAATTCCGGACAGGGCTATCCTTGGGAAAAACTTAAAATGGCATAAAAACAACTGTTTCCTTATTTCAAAGAGACACTGGAATGTCTCCTTTTCTTATGTAAATATACATAGATTGATGAACTGAGCTAGAAAGATTTAGTTCCTCTGAATTATCATGTTAAAAAGCTGTTAACATAAAAATGAGCATCTGAGTTCTCTAAGCTTAGAAGACCATCAACTAACAACCTGGATCTGAACACTCACTACTCAGGTGGATATAAGCCCTATAACTAGGCTGGCTCTGAAAGATGAGTGCTTGTAGGACATCATTTGCCCTTGCTGGCAAAATAGCTCTTTAAGAAAATCAAGACACCCATCCCTCTCAGTATTCATGAGCATACATCACCTAACAGATCTCCTTATTAGTCTCTGGATTGAGACTCCAAGACAAAAGACCTCCTTGATTTTAGGCCTCCTAAAACCAAATATTCCCGGGATTAAAGACCTTTGTCTATGAACTGCTTATCAGAAGTCTGAATCAGTGACTCATATCTCTTACTACAAAAATAATCACTTGAACCCCAACTCTTTAAATCTGCTTTTAAATCTGGTACTATGTTTTGCAGTGCTGAAAATCACTTTCAGAATTGTATTAACTTTGATTTTTTAATGATCTGAAGGAAAACAATGGAGGAAAGGGAAATCATCACAAGAAACAAGTCAATGAGCAGAGTGAAAAATGCAATCGTTTAAAAATCAGCTAAGCACCTGGAGAAGGAAAATGACAGTGGAGGACAAGAAATAAAGTGAGAAAGCCTGGAATCTGAGACTTAAAAACTCTCTTGCAGTGTTTAGATTCTCATATGAATGCTTTGATGGATCTGGGTTATCATGGCACTATTTATAGCTTTAAAAATTAAGAAAAAACAAACAAACTTTATTGTGTGTAACAGAGCATAAACATCAAGATTGTGAGGTAGCTTCTGTACGTGTATGCTAGGTAACAATTCCCCATTTACATCTCTACTCTGTACTCTAACATTAATGAAAAAGCCTTCAGAGAGAAATAAAAACACAAGAGTATTGCTGATGACCTTCTTTTAATATTCCCACAGCCCAGAATTCAGATAAAGGAGATAAGCGTGTTTTACTTGTAGAGACTTTCAGTGAAGAACAACTTGCCTCAAATTTCAGTTCTCTTTTTCAAATCTGCATTAATATCTTAGCAAGCTGCTCCAATACAACTGGTTAATAGAACCACTCCTTCCTGACAAAATAATGATATCTCAAACAATGTGCATCTACACTGTTACATCACTTATTAGAATTTAATAGCAAGGTGAGTGTGATAGCTGTGTTACTCCCTCTCAGATGGTTCAAGGTCAAATGTAAGTACATTAAAGAATTCCTTAGAGACACTGGTTTCTCAATTCTTAGGCCCAATCTACACCCACTAGACTACTCTGCCATTCAAGTTTTTGTCACGTGTATCAGCAACGTTTCCCTATATAGAGTCTTCCAAATGGTTTCACAGAGATGAATGAAGACAGAATTCAGCACTGAGAACACAACCAAGCTTATATTTCTGTTCAGGATGTACAAAATTGAAAAAAGAAAAAGAAAAAAAAATCCCATGCAGTTACTCTCAGGAGAAAAGTTTTTGCATTGTCACATTAAAAAAAGGTGGAAAATAACTATTTTTTTATAAACATAAGTCTGATTACATATACACAAGGAAGCAAATCTTTTTTAAAAAGTGTGCAACTCTCCAGAAATAAGTTGTGTATCTTACTATTTTTCCTTCTGTTATGTAACATCTGTCTACTAGTACCTCATCAATAAGAAGGACATTCAACAAAAGAAGTGGTTTTGTTTCACACAGGTGGGCTTGCCTGAAGTAACAAATGCAACTTTTGTAACTTCTTATATCACCAAACATTTCTGGGGTTGTCTTGGAAGCAATAAAAGGTATAAATTAGAACAAGTGTTTCACATTTCAGTAGTTTTTGTGTGGAAACTGGTTTGAGACAAATGAATGTTGATAATTAAAAATGTTAATGTTATAAAGGTCCAGTGGTACATTTTAGTCAAGAAATTTTAAGTGATTTTTGAAAATAAACAAAAGCTAAGAATATACAATTTCTCTTAGCAATGTAATTCATGAAAAATCACAGTAAGAAGCTCAATCCAAACCATGTTTTCCCAAAGCACAAGAAACATGGGATGGGAAAAAACAAAACTAAACAAAACAAAAAAACAAAAAACACCCCTAATTCAAGACTGTTGATTAAAATAATACTGATGCAGGAATCAAGTATATGCACGGGAATGTTGTATTACTGAATAACCTGAAATATTTAGCGTAACTTGACTTTGCTATCTAGCAGGCTCTCTGAAGATCTTTCAAAGGCTGTCTCCACCCAGACTACACTGGAGCAAATGATTCTGCCTAGTGAGGTAATCATCCATGCTTATAAACAAAGGGTCCATCAAAAGTGGAAATTAATGTAAATTGTGTAACAGCAGCATTATACAAGAAACTGATAAACTATTACAGCCAACTTGAATGGGATTCATCTAAGATACATTTGGCAATGTCAAAGTCAAGTTAGCCATTTAGGTTCTTACTATGATCATTAGTAAGTCACAGGAACCACCTGGGCCAAATGGCAGTTTATTCTGGTTAGGACGGATTCCATCAGAATCTAGACAACCATTTTCCCCTGTTGGCTCCTGAAGCAACCTAAATGACCAGTTCAGTCTAGTTGACTGATTTTTAAATTTTCTGAAGTTACATGAAATGAGTGCTGTCTCTTCTTTCTGAGGAATTAACATGTAAAATGTCAGTGTTCTGTCTGCTTCTAAATTCAAAAATGGTAGAAAGTGGCTAAAAACATCATACAACTAGAATAACAAATAAAAAAACACTTTTGTGTAATGTAAATAACACTTTTCTTTTTAGATTTTTTTGCTAGGTATTCAGACTCAGATGAGAGCAAAAGCAGATTTCTTTCAAATTGTTTGGGACAGTACAGAAGCTAATGATTGCCTGAATTCCATAGTATGTTGAAGATTTCATTCACAGTTGCAG
Source organism: Apteryx rowi (assembly GCF_003343035.1). Lineage (NCBI taxonomy): Eukaryota > Metazoa > Chordata > Aves > Apterygiformes > Apterygidae > Apteryx > Apteryx rowi. Next base: position 120,602 of record NW_020450987.1, read on the forward strand.
CTATACAGTATCATTTGTCAGATTTCTTTAAGTTTTCCTTTTAATAATACTTTAGTTTCAGATTTTGGAGTAAATGGGACAGCAAATGGGTCTGACACATTAATACAATACAATCTTTAATTTTTATTAATTTAGAAATATTATTTAATTCTTCATTTCCAGGCTATTTTCAAAAATTATTATAACATATACAGAAATGTAAATATATGACATTTTTGAGGATTTGGCAAATCTAAGTGAGGAAGAGAGGACATTAATAGAGATTCATCTTTACAGTGATGAACAGACATTTTGCTAATACAGCTTTGTTAGTTTAAATCTTCATATTTTTAATTGCTATAATACATTTTGTCACTCCAGGGAATATCTAATCAAGAAGGATGAATTTGCACTAGCGGGGGCGTTTATAGAGGGTAAACATGTGATAAGAATGCTTGTAAATCAACAGGCTTCACAGTGCAATCAAAAAGACAAAAATCTAAACCAAGAAAGATGAAACTGGTTTTGGCCCTTGGCAACAAAGAATGAATGGTATGACAGGATAAATTTGCTTATTATTATTACAAGATCGATTGGGCCACACTAGTACAATATCATTAGTTTTAATACTAGAAAGAATGTGCATTATCTATACTAAGGACCTTATTATATAATAAATAATATACTCTTAAAAATTTGAATACAGTAAGTGCATATTCAAGCATTTAAAAACATAAATTAAGATGAAAAGGAAATAATTAAGACAGACCAGCTTAAAGAGAAATAAAAATCCACATATTCATGAATTACAAAGAAATACTAGTACCATGACTTATGAGTATAGTTTCTAATCAAAATATTGAGATAGAAGCTCAAATACTTTTAAAAGAACAAGAAGTATCAACCCAGTCTGATCAAAAATAATCCTGTCTTGTTTGACAAAGTAAGGGCAAATTGAAAAGTTGATTTCTTCTGAAAAAGAGGTAGACTCAGTACAGAAAGTGAGCTTGAAATGTAGCAGATTGCCCCTCTTGAAATGAGCTACAGAACCTCAACTGTTTTCTACCTTCCATTTCTTATTGATGGAGTTATTTAAAACTTGGGTCTTCCAACTCCAGAGCTTAAAACAACCTTTCAATGAGGACAGGCATGGAAATGAACATTCAAACCAGTTTCAAATTATGATAATATGTAGCTTCCATGTGTCAGTATCTAAGCAACTGTGAAGCAGCACACGTGGAAGTTATTGCAGGCTCAGGCATTTTATCATTCTTAAAAAGAAGAGCAATACTTAACCAACCAATATATTAGGTTAAGAAAGAAGGAGATTGTCAGATGAAGGACTGTTCCTCTCTTTATCATGTACAATAAGCGTTAACACCAATGAGATTCACAAAACTGATTTTATAGATCATAAAATGTTCAGTCTTGCTTGTTCCATGTATAAACATACACACACGGCATTCGAAATGAGTTGACATGTCAGCATTTACCCCAACTGCAAAACAAGACAGAACTGTAGCACAGCAGAACTCTTTTTTCACAGTACCTGTACTTCTAAATATTGCTAAAGTACATTTGCTAGTCCTGTTCTGGCCATTATATGTTTATATATTTTTAAATGTATGTACATGGATAAACCTGAAGATTAACAATGGAAATAATATCTTACCTTCCATCTCTATCCCAATCATATACTTCTACTTTAATTGTTCTGAAACAATATAAAAAAAGAAAGAAAATACTATTAAAATGTACTAGGATTGACTTTAATACTTATATTTTAAAAGCATATGCATGTAATCAACTATGTCAAATCCAGAAAGCAGAATCTTCCAGTCATTTCTCACGGTGCAGAAAATAGCAAGTCACTCAGGTCACCCAATACACCTTAATTAAATTAACAGTAAAATACAACAGAAATTGAGGAAACAATTAAACTCATTAGAATTTTAACCAATATAGTTTTGCTTGCTGTATTTGAATTTGCTGTATTTTTCTGTAAGAGATATTCTAAACCTTAAAGAATTATTAAAATTTTTAAGAAAAGTAACATAACCTTTTTGTGAAGGTTTCTTTGGAATATGCTAGTATCTGGAAAAGGATACCTACTGCCGGGTAGATATTTGGGAAGTGCAGAACTTCAGAGGATAAAATTAATAAACAGCACAACACACATTAAAAGCAATGTTCACAATACAAAGTAATGCACATTTAAAGCAGTAAGGAAGCCTAGCCCATACACTTTAGTTCTTGAATGAAAAAACATACTCTGGACCAGAATAAAGCTTCAATGTGGTAGACAGCTCAGTATTGACCTCTACTAAATATTCTACAGTGGTGAAAACTGAAAACAGTGTGTGACCCACACATGATTTTGTGAAGGCTCCATCTGTGGCTGCAGAGGAAAGAAAACTGTGGTCCTTTAAATACTGCACTTTTCCTGTCTTAAAACTCCATCCTCCTCTTATTCCACAATAAAGAGGAGAAGGTTGCTTGGCTATCTGACCAAAGAGAACAGAGGAGCGCAGTGCAATTCCTTTGACTTCATATCAAGCCAAGAGGATAGTTATTTAATCCTTCCATTCAACCATCAGATTATAGTAAGTAACCCTGACTCTGACTTCCTAGAACTAGAATAGGGTCAGCAGATGTGGGGGCAGGGGGAAGGGCAGGGGCAGACTCTGGGAAGTAGTTTTCCCTGAACTGACAGATTGTCCTAGGCACTGTAGGCATGTTCACCTTCCTCTTAGTGAGCCAGGATCCGGTGGGCAAATTAAGTTATAAAATGTTAACACCAATACAAGTACCAGTGCAAACACTCATTCAGTGGAAGAGCTAATTAGAATTTATTTCATTTATATCAGAATTGAACAGGACTAGAGCTCTCTTCTTTCCAGCATTCTTGCTTCCTTAAGTTGCTAGGCTTTGTTTCCATGACTGACCTCAGTTGCTCACAGTGCAGCCTACACCAACATGCATTGTTCTTTCCATGAAATCACTGCAGTTGTGGCTCACTGTGGCTACCATGCAGTCAACTGCAGCACGTCACCACTATAGCAACGGAACACAGTCAAAATTATTTTACAATCTTCCAAAGGGATCAAAAGCTCCATTCAGCCATACTAAGGAAAAGGACTCCCATAACGATTACGATATTAAGAAGTCATGAAAGCATCATGAAAGTGTTAACAGTAAGAGAAAGGATTCAGAGTCAAAAGAAAGAAGTATTTTCACTTGAGGAGAAGTGGAAGCCGTTAGAACTGATTTATTTTATAAGCCAGTTTGCAAAAGAAAAGGTAACAATATGTACAAAGGCAACAAAGAAAAAAATTGAGTGGTCCTATTTAACACTTCTTAGAAGACAAAGTTATTCAATGTTAATAAAACTAGTAAATTGAAATTGTTAAAATGAATAACTTCTTTAAAGAACTCATAATTAACTTTTGGGCTCACTTTCAGTAGATGGTAAGGCCAAAAGTTTTGAGCAGCACAAAACAGAATTTGACATTTATACAATAAAAGGTATTTCCAATGGTTACACATATAAAAAATATAAAGATCTATTTTTTTTTTCACGGCATAAAATAATTACTAATTGACATGTTTTCAAAGAAACTTCTCTTTAAGGAAAAAGGTTAAGTATATAATGGTTCCATACAGTTTCCTGGGCATCCCTCTGATGTATCTGCAATGGTTACTGTGTGAATCAGGATACTGAAACAATTTAACTAAAAGTAAAACCTAATAAGCAAGCTCATGTACTTTGCATTACTTTACATTATTTATGCACTTCCTGAACAGGTATAAGATTATACACATGTAAAAGCTGCAAATGGAAAATGATGTTTCCTTATAAGTAAAATGAACCTCTGAGGACAGATATAATTATTCTTGTTTCCAGGATGACAAGCAAGTAGACAAATCTGAAAACAAAAATCTCCCAATTTAAAGGATTAATCTTGATTTACATAGTTACTTGAAGAGAGCATTCCTTAAAATGCAAATGCTATAGAGCATACTATCATCAACATCCCTAATGAAATATAAGGAAAAATAAGGAAAAATATATCAGGATGGAAATAATATATAGATTGATCTTCTTTTACTACAGAAATTTTATTTATATATATATATATATATACACACACACACACACAATTTGACAAAGTAAGGATATATATATATATATATGTATACACACATACACATATATAAAATTAAATTCAACAATCAGTGATAACAAACCCAGCCAGCATCAAATGAAGTGAGGCCTGGGATAGAAAAATAATGCCTTCAAGATTCTTGTCTTTTAAACAATGACTTGCTTATTTTTATCCTTCAGAACACTGTTCCACATGAAGTGAAGTCACCAGGTCTGTGGTATTATCAGAGGCGACAGGAATCCAAGGAATTACTTTATAATTCGCTTCCACAGAAGCTGTTCCCCATTCTTCATACGAGATATGGTTCAATTTTATTTACTAGAAAGGGACTTTTTCTGGATAAGGTTGATTAACAGCTGAAATTATGTACAGCAAGATATTCAAGCCTAGATGTGTTTTACTTTTTTTTTGATATTCCCAAATAGGCAGAAAGAATTGGTTCTTCTCCAATTAAAATTTACGGGCTCTGACCACACCACTTGTTACATTTTATCCTTATTTCAGTTTGGGGTGGAGTTATGTTAGAATTTCAGCAGAATAAAGTGAAAGTTGCTTTGCTGTGGAATGAAATCAAGAACAGCTCCAAACCTACTTTATCCAAACAAATATTTGACCCTTGAAAGGAAACTGTTTAATTTAGTTAGAAAGGCAATATCACAAAGATTTTTTTCACTAGACATCCATCATTTTACTTCCAGATTTCAGAGACTGTGATTATTAAGACAGACAAGACACACTAGTAAGTTAAGACTTACATAAGGGTCAACAGAACTTAAATTTCAAATTGTCTTGCAAATTTGTGTTCAAATACCCAAATCATCTCAGAAAGGAAACTTGAATTAAGATAAATTCTTAATATTATCAAGATAAATTCTTGAGAAGAATCTTGAGAAATGGGATTTCAGAAAGAACAGCTCTTCCTTGAATAGAGCTCCTCTCTCAAAACTTACTTCATATTAAAAAGATTGATCACAGACCCTGAGTTTCACCCATTTTGTCTGATATATGCAAGGATATATGCTAGATATTAAAGGCCTTTCAATTGGCAAATTCTAATAATTCACCCTGCACTACATTGCTAGTATGTCTTAAAGGACCCAGTTTGGAGGGTGGTTTCTCTGTTTAAATTTAAAAAATCAAGCTCAGTCAAGATTTGGATTTAGGATGATTCTGTCTTAAAACTTTCATACAGAAAATAACAGAGCATAAGTGCAATTGGAGAGCTCATATTAGGAAAGAGAAAGAAGAGAATAAAAATTTTAGAGATACACTGAAATTCCTGGTATGGCTGAAAAGATATTGTATGATTATATTGTTTGAGAAATATGAAGCTAATTCTGGCCTTTTCGCAATGAAAAGTGGACAGAGCTCACTCAGAAGTTTAAAATAGCCGCTGAAGATTTACTCTCCCCAAAAGCAAATGAAAGAAGGAACAGAATGAATGTTGATATATTCTTTCAATGACATTATTCTCACCCTTCGCATCACAGAACCCAGAGTACCAAAATTTGATCTGTGAAATTATCATGATCTGAAAGTGACATTTGGGTTCTGTGTTTCTGTGTATTACCATGCTGAGTTTAGGAATCTAATCCTCACCTTTAGAAAGACAAGTTTTCAAATAAAGAACCCCTGAAACCTTTGGATGCTTCTTTTAAATCATCAGCTAATTTAAATGAATCTGACAGCTAAAGAATATTTCTTGATCTGAAGCATGATGATACAAGCAGGATTAGGGTTTCATGGAGTCATTTATTCATAAGGTATTCACTGAGCACATTATGCAAAGCAGAATCAACAAGAGAAAACAGTAGTTATACTATAATTTGAAGCATGCTATCATACTTTTTAATTCTGTTTTGGAATGGTGAAGTTTTTCAATACACCTGAACCACAATATCTCTTTTTTTAATTATTATGAAAACCTTTTCTCTTTAATACAGCAAATAGTGCAGGTGCCAGAAACTAGGGTCTTGAGCACTATTTTGCTTAAGCCTGATGCACATGAATCTTTGTACACATTAAAAATTTTATTTGATTAGAATGTACTTATGAAATTAACACATTTTAATTGAATTGAAATGAAAGAGTTAACAATGCTGTTTACAAGGACTGTAAAATGTACTACCCAAGAAGAGTGTCAGGAATGTAGGAGAACTCTTTTCCCTTTAATCAGTTTGAAGGAACATGACATCAAGTATTGAAATAGTATCACAGATAGAATAAAGCAACTAAGACCTAGTAGAACACACTAAGAATGGCCATTCCCCAAAAGAATGATAAAGAAATACCCATTTTCCTAGTAAAAAAAAAAAAAAAGTCAATTAGCTTTTGATGTTTTAATGAGCAATTTATAAAGATTTATAAAGATCTTTAAGTTTATTACTGTGAAAGCACTCTGCTTAGCTTAGCAAATATAAGTACTTCTTACTCTCCTGCTTCTTCATATTGACTACTGAGATTCAGTCAACTGAAGCACAGGTCAGTACTAGCTTTGGTTTCTGTTTATCCCCTGCCATTAGCTAGGAAGTTAAAAGAATATACCCCAGAAACATTAGGCTTTGATGGTAAGAGCTGAAATAATTTTACTATATGCATTTCACTGAGTAATTAGGTTGATAAAATAATTCAATAGAGATATGACATGGCAAAAACATGTGCTTTTACAGTAACATAAAATGTACATGAACAAATGATAATTATGCAGATAGAAACTGAAAATAAAAACTGAGGCAGAGAAGAAAACTACTTAAATTCCAATCTAAAGATCATTTCAAAGACTCACTTATAGGGAAATCACTAATTAGAATTAAATATTATTTAATTTCCCATTGATTACATTCAGCAATACATTTCAATAAAGGATTAGACTTCTGCTGATGGGAACACTGGTTCAGGGTTAGAAGAATGCAGTACTACACTCCTCTTTTTTATCTTAATCAATAATATAAGTACCTTAAGTTATATAAGATAAGAAGACATGATCATACCATCTCATCTCAAGTTAGTAAAATAAACAACAATGTTTAGGGGTTACATGGCTTTCGAACAATATTTTTGAAAGGTTGCCTTTGAAATGCAGACATGTACATTTTGCATCTTTTATGTTTTTTATCCTTTATCTTTCACTCAGCCTATGTAAAGCTGAATTGAACCTTTAGCACATCTAACCATCTATCTGTCTCCCTATCTACTGCATGAAGCTTAATGACTACTCATATTCTTACTCTAGTCTTCATACATGTCCCTCACACCTCCTTAATTATTTTAACCTAAATACTATATTATATGCTGCTAAAAGAATTAGGACTGATGAGTCTGTACTTCCTCAGAGTCTTGCTAAAATAATTGTAGTACTCCAAATTTCAGGTAGCAGAGAGAAACTACCAGACATTTAATTGCTATACAGTAATAAAACCAGTATCTCAGTGCATTTTAAAACTATGAATGGTGACAATAGAACAAGAATCCTCAGCACGTGGTTAAACATTTTTCTTGTTGATGTTGTCAGAAGTTAACATGTCCATTTTCCAAAGAATCTAAAAATATCCATACTTCCTTGACTTAACTGATTTGCTTTGTAATGATATTACTATCATGTTTTTCAAAGATGTATCCTTCTGCATGGGATAGCTGACAACTTCAAATCTGACCATGATGGTAACTACTATCTGAGTTTCTCATTTGTTTATCTATGTACTTTAAAGGCTTTAATTTATCAGGATCTTCTGAAGTAACACTGTTTACCAAGGAAGGCAGATCATCAGTGTTTGCTTTCCACGAAAACACTACAAAAAATGCCTGTGTGTACTAGTAACAGCGCCCCTTCTTCATATTAGTCTATCTTTCTAACTGTTCCTTTCAAAATGCTGATTAAATAACCTAAATGACATTAATAACTGAATTGCTTAGAAAATGTTGCATATAAAAGAATACATAAGTTAGAAAAAAAATTGTTAGTATGCTAGGAAAGCTTTGTCTATAGCTTACCGGTCATAGTCTCCATTACACAGTGCTCTGACAGAGATCTTGAATGCCTGCCACACTGGATTTAACGTATTTTTTACAACTTCTGTTTTGTGGCAGATCGTAAAACTGTAATAAAAAAGGTATATTTTGTATTTATTTACTTCTTTTTTGTAATCAAACTGGGAATCAAAAGAGCTGAAATCTGTATTCACTGACACAACATACAAATAAAATCTAAGAAAAAAGAAACGCAATGCAATCAGGGGAGAAGGGAAGCAAGGAATACTGAGAAGGACAGACCTGTCTGAGAGCAATTTATTGTTTACAGAGTAGGGTGCTAAGCAACTCTAAGCCCCATTTAAAAAAAAACAAACACAATAACTTCTACAAGATTACAGCCATTCAGTGAGTTATTTCAGGCAAGAGCACTCTCCATCCCACTTGTTTAAACAGCTCACTGTGCAGCCAGTAATCAGTCACAGATCCAGAAAGAAAGCAGTCTGGTGAAGATCTGACTCTTGCTTCATGATTAAGAAACTCAGCCAATGAAATCATGGCTTTCTGAGGCTTGTACCCAGGATTATTTATATGATTTTAACCAGGGGTGTCTCAGGTAAAACATATAAGCCTCCGTGAGATCCCATGTTCACCTCCTCTCAGTAAAATATAACAAATTGTTTTAATGCATTTTGCTTTCTCTAAATGATGATCTACATGATGCAGAAATGAAATAAATATTTTGAACCCTTACCTTGGGAAGTGAAGTAATCAAAAGGAAATAGGAGGCAAGATCACTGTTGAAATCATTACTGAAACTCTAGCGACAGATGTAACCAAAGTTCCTCCTTAGAAGGAATACCTTCCTTAAGCTCCAAAGGCCTAGTTTTTATCCTGGCTATTACTGTGAAGGCCTCTCTGAAGCTATGAGACAGAGAGGGGAGCACCAGCTCCCACGGAAGAAGTGCTGCCCCTAACCTCCTGACAGATTCAGGAGACTAACAGAGAAAGCAGCTAATCACTCACCCCTCAGAAGGAAGTGGGGAAGCATGGTACTCAAGGCCAAGAGCAACCACACGTACCAGCATTCCCAATATTGCCCAGAGAAATTCTACTAATGACGTTAATGTCACAATGGAGCCATACCTCCTCTAGGCTTGCAATTTAAGATATTCAGCATTTTTTCAGGAAGCTGTTCCCGTAGTTTGCCTCCGAGAGAAAAAACACAGGGAACAGACATGCATATACTCATACATAGAACTTTTCCAGTTAAGCTGGTGAAATAAGTGATATAAAACATGACTAGCCTTTGGTTTGAGACAATGCTGTACATGAGGACGATCAACTTCCAAGAAAACTTAATCTGCCAACAGACCCCCACATAAGCAGTATGTTGACCAGAAGTTAGCCTGTCAAATCTTAGTAGCAGAACAGATGAGACTTATCTACTTTAATGAACTAAAGTATGGATGCAGCCAACAGCCATCTCTAAACAAAATTTTCTGTTGTGAGGTATTTTCAAATTCTTCTATTTCCTAGAACTCTGTCAAAAAGGTAAAAGATAGTTCCAAATTTTCAGTATAAAGAACTTTTACCTAAAACAATTTATGAGCATTAGCATATTCTTCTACAATTTTGGGGTAGAATTCTGTTTAAGGCATGCTACTTAGTAGCAAAAGTCATACAATTTAATAATTTTTATTATTGTTAATTTTCATAGTGCTCCATCTGCCATATGTTCAACTCTTAAAATCCCTAGTTGCAGCATTTGATCTGTTTGTTACAACAGTTTTATTTCAATATTGCATAACATGATATATTTAAATTCAACAAATATTACAAAAGAAAAACAACTTAATCAGACAAATATCAAAAAATGAAAACTGTATCACCAGCTATAAATACGTTGTCTACTGTTAAGCAGCAGAAATACTTAACATGCATCTATCTACCTGCCATCTTCATTGCTCCGATGAAAAACAAGGAAAGGATCAGATTTCCCGAAGAAGTCCTTCTTGTCTAGTTTGTTTGCACAAAATTGCATTAGAACCGAATCCTGAAATGGGCAATATAGAAAAATTACATATAGCATGCAATTTGCAAACATTATAAAAGAAACAAAACCAAAAATAACTGACTACTAATCATTCTAATAGAAAACAAAAAAAAAGAGAGGTAAAAGCCTTCTAGACGATCTCTACACAATCACATTCTTGCAATATACATGCAGTGCAGTTTGCACTATTGGAACCAAAAAGTTGTAGAGGAGTGTAAAGGGAGTATAAAGCTCTAGACCAAAATGACTCAGGGTTTTTCTAGTATTTTTTAACATCCAAAGTTGCATACTGAGGGAAGTAGATACATTGGAAAGGAACATGTGTTAGAATTAATTTAAAGAACTCCAGTGCGACAGGACTAAGCCTCATTCCTTCAGTGACTTAAATTTGCAATGGTCTATCTCTTCCCCCTGTAAAGCAAATGGCTTAGCAGCTTGCTATTAAGTGTCTAGAAGCTTCCATAAAAGACCATGGAAGATACCAAATACACCCATTCTGATGATAAATAAGGAGAAAAGTTTCTTTGCTGTGACCAGGCAGGCTGATAGGTCACACATGGTCATCCTTTAGGGCAGAGTCAATTACAAGATAAGAATGCCTGAGAGACTATAAATGCAAGAACTAGAGATAAACCTGGAGACTCACTAGCTAACTGAGGCGGGGCCTACTGGAAAGACTATGTTCCATAAACAAGTCTACAGGCACGTCAGAAGCAACAGGAGGACAAATGAAAATATGGCCCACTGCTGAATGGGGGGGACCTGGTGACAAAGGACATGGAAAAGGCTGAGGTACTAAGTCATCTTCGCCTTGGTCTTTACAGGTAAGATTTGCCTTCAGGAATCTTCGGCACCTGAGACCAGTGGGAAAGTCCAGAGCAAGGAGGACTTAATCATGGTAGAGGAGGATCAGGTTAGGAAGCATTTAAAGAGACTGCACATTCAACAAGTCTGTGGGACCTAATGGTAGGCACCCATGAGTGCTGAGGGAGCTGGATGATGTCACTGTAAGGCCCCTCTCAATTATCATGGCATTCAGGGGAGGCTCCTGAGGCCTGCAAGAAAGCAAATGACACTCCTATCTTTGAGCAAGGATAAGAAGGAGAATACAGGTCAGCCTCTCCTCGATCCCATGGAAGGTGATGGAGCAAATAATATGTTTGGAAATAGTTTCCAGGATTAAATACAAGAAGATAACTGAGAGTTGTCAGCATGGATTTATGAAGGGGAAATTATGCCTGATCAACCTGATAGACCTCAATGATGAGATGACTGGCTTGGTGGATGAGGCGAGAACAGTGGGTGTTGTTTATCTTCACTTCAGCCACGCTTTCCACACTGTCGCACATAACATCCTCACAGACAAGGTGACGATGTACAAGCTAGATTAAGTTGTCAGTGAGGTGGACTGAAAACTGGCTGAACTGCCTGGGCTCAAAGGGTTGTTATCCGGGAGCACAAAGTCCAGCTCCAGCTGGTCACCAGTAGTGGACAATCACTAGTGGTGTCCCCCAGGGGTCGATACTGGGGCCAATACTGTATAACATCTTCATTAATGACCTGGATGATGGGACAGAGTGCACCCTCAGCAAGTTTGCTGATAATACAAAACCAGGAGGAGTGGCTGATACACCAGAAGGCTGTGCTGCCATTCAGAGGGACCTCAACAAGCTGGAGAAATGGGCTGACAGGAACCTCATGAAGTCCAACAAAGGGAAGTGCAAAGTCCTGCACCTGGAGGGGAATAACCCTGTACACCAGTGCAGGTTGGGGGAAGACCAGCTGGAGAGCAGCTTTGCAAAGAAGGACCTGGGGGTCCTGGTGGACAGCAAGCTGAACATGAGCCAGCAATGTGCCCTTGAGGCAAAGGCAGCCAGCAGCCTCCTGGGCTGCCTTAGGCAGAGTGTTGCCAGCAGGCCAGGGGAGGTGATCCTTCTGCTCAGCACTGGTGAAGCCACATCTGCCATGCTGTGCCCAGTTCTAGGCGCCCCAGTGCACAAAAGACATGGACATATTGGAGTAAGTTCAGCAAAGGCCCAAAAAGATGATTAAGGGACTAGAGCATCTATCACATGAGGAGTGGTTGAGAGAGCTGAGATTATTTAGCCTCCAGAAGAGAAGGCTCAGGGTGATCTTATGTATAAATACCTGATGGGAGGTAGTAAAGAAGCCAGACTCCTCTCAGTAGCATCCAGTGGAAGGACAAGAGGGAACAGGCACAAATTGAAATACAGAAACTTCTACTTAAACATAAGAATAAACTTGTTTACTCTGAGGGTGACCAAACACTGGAACAGAGAGGTTGTGGTGTCTCCATCTTTGGACATACTCAAAACCTGAACGGACACAGTCCTGAATAACCTGCTTTAACTGACCCAGCTTTGAGCAGGGGGCTTAGACCAGACAATCTCCAGAGGTCCCTTCCAACCTCAACAATCCTGGAATTCTAAAAATCTTTGCCATTGTGAATATGAACTTAACTTTGGCAAAAAGCTCAGAATATCAGACAAGAAATAATCCAAATCCTGAGCATCTTTAGGTAAGATAATAGCACAAAGAAAGTATGTTACAGCTGGTGATGGAGTGCAACAGACTGCTAAGACTACCTGCAGGAGAGCATGACAGAGACTGAGAAAGAGAGGAGAAGAGAGCGCAAGATAGTCAGACATTGAGTCCCAAATATTTCATAAACTCCCATCACTGATTTTGAACCAAAGTGATCATAAAAGTGAATTTTGACTGGGGTGAACCTGGAAGAATGTGAAAGCCTTGGAAGGCATCTGGTATTTTTCCGCATTAAAGGGAAAGAAAAAAAAAAAAGCCGAATCTGATGATGAGTTTAAGGGCATATATTTGTCACTTTTAAGTAGTGTGTTACAACCGGAACAGCAATGTCAGTCTTGAGAGAGAAACCCAGAGTACCAGGAAAAAACAGTCTGTCGTCTCTTCTAATAGAGACAATAAATGCTCAGGGTGATGGCAAACTTGTCTTAAGAATGGTTAAGTAGGAGCACAACTTCTGCAGCAAAGTAATTAAATTGTATAACCATTTTGTCATCTGACAAAGCATGAACAACTGGGTCAGTTCCTACTTCCAAAAGTTGGAGTCCATGTAAAACAAAGAAGAAAAACTGGCACTTTTCATGATCATACTTATCATCTGTACTAGTAACACAGGAAATTCCTGCTGTTAAAACCTCTGTATAAGAGAGCTCAGTGCCAACTTTCATGTTATCAGATTTGGTAACTTTGTATTTGCTGATATATTCTCTGGGAAAGACTTAAACAGACTAGATACCAGATGTTAGTAAAAAAAAAAATTACTATTGCATAAATAGAAAAAATTAACAGCTTATTACCCCATAAAAATGTCAGAAGTTCTATAAGACATAAAGCATTACCCGCCTACTGTCACCACACTTCATAAACTAAGCCCCGCAAACAAATCCCTTCAAGCCTCATGATATTTTTGCAGGTTTATGTAGCTGATCTTATATTCTCCAATTCATCTGTATATTCACACCAAATTCCTGATATTGCTTTATTAATTTAAGATTTGCTATCTTGTTATTGCAAATTCTTCTAAGATGCATCTTACAGCCTCATTCAATACATACCACACCTTGATGATCTCCTCAAAACTCCCCTTCACACATCAACCTTCTTTATCAGCCGTATCTATAATCCTTCCTCATTCTTCTTTTCACACTCTATTGCCCTATGATTTATGACTTGCTGCTAGCTCCTTCGGCTCTGGAAAACAACTGAGTTAGCCTAGCCCCCACATGCTTTCTGAATCTGTAAGCTCTCCTCCTTCCTCTTTTGTCCAACCCAGTCCTCCAGGAGCCCTTGGAGGGGGAGAACTGGTGACTCACCTGGGGAAGGTCATGACCACACCATGTCTCTTCCCTTAACCAGCCAAATTTCCTGGTTTGTCCCATACGCTGAGATATCCTTTTGTTTTCTATTAAATAAGCAGGCACCTGCCATTAATAGCATGAGGCAGTCTTCATTTTCTTTAAAGAAAACTGTTTAAACTTTTATTTTATGGAGATTCTTTCAAATATCTTATTAACATTTTCCAATAAACATTAATTTCCTATTTCTAAGAAAATATGATTCATAGCAAGCATAAACCTTTTTATTTATAAGGTTAAAAAGCCAGAATTTTACTTTGATGTTCATGCAACATCAATAACCCATAATGGAAATGTAAATTCATGGCTGAAACAGATGGATCTTTGTTAAAATTTGGAGATTAAGAGATTAAAATATGACTATTTTGGGAAACAAAGACTAGACTTAAAATTCATTTAGAAATCAGAAACTTTATGTTTCAAATTGTTCTCTGCTTCTTTCTTTACTATCTAAAAGTAAGAGTAACCAATAGGAAGAAAATAGCATTACAGATATCATAAAATGGCAATTTATATACTGTACTGTTGACAACCTGGTCAGTTTTAAATCACAGAATCATTTTATTTTTTCAAAAGGAATGAACACATACTTACTCGGCAACAGCTCAGTTCCTCTGCTGTTACTATAACTGTTCCACATTTCTTCCCAGGAATTCCTCTGCAAGAAAATAAATAAAAAAAAAAGTATATCACCTCAATACCTTAATATCATTAATGAAAGTTACAACAGACAAAGACTAACATAAAGTAAGTTTTCAAGTAACAAAACTGATGGCACACTATGCAGTTTTACTTTTCTTTCACTTGTCCTGTGTAAAAAAGTTGGTTTATCTTAAGTGAACTTGTAAATGAGTTATATATTCCTTTTAACTAGTATAAAACAAATTAGTTTAAACCTATGTAATTTCAAAGGAAGTAGCACAAAAACTTAAAATGGGGTGAGATAACTATTCTCAACCCTCCCATTGACATTTAGAGACAATTCTACAACTTACAGATTTGTGAAAAGCTTTCTTTTCCAAATTTTCCTTAAACAAAATGTCAAAAATAAATTTAAAAAAATACACCAGTATTATTCTGCAAAGCCATTTACTCTGAAATGCTTATGAAGGTACATAATATTTATACCTTTACCTCTTTCTTGAAAATAACTAAGTATCTGAATAAAATTACTTTCCAAAAAGGCATTAAGATAAATTGCATTTTCAATTTGATTATACTTTTTAGGTTATTCTAAGAGAGCTAGAAGGCACTCATGTTCTTCTCTTATGACAAAAAATCACTGTAAGAACTTACTGTTGTTCTTATTTTCATTTAGTATTCTCCTTAATCTTCAAAAGCCTACTTTTGAAATTGTTTACAGTCCTGCACTCCAAGTAAGTTCAGCAAGATACTGGTACAGCAAAGCATTCCAGAAATGAGTAAACTGAGGTGGAGCATACTATATAATTTTAACTTCTAAGCAACACTATGCCATAGTATCTGTAATCTGCATAGATGAGAGAGGAGAAAAAGAGAGAAGAGAGAGAAAGAGACAAAGGGAGGGGAGGGGAGACAGAAAGAAAGAAAAAGAGGAAAAGAATTGGTGGGAAAACAGTGCTTATAAGCAGGTTAAAGTTTAGAAATTAGGAATAGAGGAGCAAAAAATGATGCAAGGTTATGCAAGGATTTTGGAAGTTCACTGAAACTTGTTTACAAGTTGATGTTGAATTTTGTAAGTAATACATCAGAGAATGCTGCTCTTGTACTGCTGCAGTTGTTTGCCAATAATCAGAGAAACATGACCCTTCTCCTGGACCTGGTATGCTTCGTGCAACAAGGAAGTCTGATTACAGAAGAAAAACCATGCACACGGAAACTATTCAAGTTTTGGAGGTCAAATTTTAAGTGAGGATTTCATATATATATAAAACTTGTGAGACCCTTCCATTTAATATATCAAGCCATATTAACATCCTTAAATATAATATCAGCACCCTGACAAAAACTTCAGCAGCAAGAGATCAGCCAAATGGAAAGACCTTTAACTAGCAATGATGCCATGTGAGAAAATACAAAAAAAGCCAAGTTGTTTTTATTACTGTATGAAATACATTACTTTCAGATTAATCATTACAGAGCCAATCCTTCCAAGTGACAGGCAAATATTGACTAATATTATCTTGAACATGAGGATGCAAGAGTTCTATCTGTTTAAACCCAAAATGGGGCATGCTGCTAATCTTCTTTAGTTTTAGGGAATCTCTGGCCCTGAGCTGCAGTGGAATTCATTCTGTAGCACTGAAGTGACAATACAGTGTTTATCTTCAGGCAAACCGAATTCTCAGGGTAAGATTCTCTGGAAAAGGTTATGGGTTAGAGTTTGTGAAGCATAATGAGGCAATCTATATCGCACATCCATTGTCAATTCTGTCTAACTAGTTATCTGATATTCAGATACAGAAAATATGCCAGTCTGGGTGTGAATAGGGTGGGTGCAAACTGAATAAAGGAAAGTAAAATGTGAGGAAGACCTACATATCAGTAGGTCCTACTGCTTTGAGGGCCCAGAACCTGTTAGTGTTCTAAGTGATTACTTCTTTTTAGGCAATTTAAAATGCTTTGCTGGCAGAAGCTGTTATGGCACAGGGTTCACTTGAGGCCTCTGATACTATAAGCTATGAAATGAGAAATTTTGCCTTTATAGCAAATGGGAAGATGCCCAAAGATGGTAAAGTAATTGCACTGTCTTTGAGGAACACAGAACTGTTATGGGAACTGAACACAAAGCCACTATCAAATAAACATCCACATGTCTCTAGATAGACTATAGCCTCAAGGAGTGACTATCCTCTCCTTAAAACAGGGGATTCCACAAGACTGAGACATCACACCTACAGCACTAAAGAAATTCAAAAGGACCCTCTGAAGACCACTTGGGCCTTAACAAAAACTGAAAGGAGGACCTATCCAGAGTCAGTGAAAAAGTCAGAAAAAGAGGACAATTTTTGCAGGAATTTGAATTTGAGAGGGTAAACAGAGTCTGTAATTTTGCAAGCTGAAACTGCAGTGAGGCAGACAATCTAATATTTTTTTCAGACCATTCCAAAATTTACAGTCTTATCACTGAATTTACAGAACTAGCCTTCTGGCAATCATAACCACAGATAAGAGGATAGGACAAGTATATAGGAAGTCTTTATTCCAGGGTTCAGAGAGTTTTCTATTAATTATGTTGGCAACAAGATGACAGGAGAAAGAACTTTCCAAAACAGGCAAGCTGGTTCCAATATGTCCTCATTAACAGGCAACGGCAATCATACGTGAATAGCTGGTGTAGAATGCTCATTAAGCTATGCAATGGTTCTATCTTCTCATTAAAGGGAATCCTGAGAGCGCACTTAGATTCTGAAAGAAGTATTGCTCAGAGTGGTAAATGTGACTAGTATCTTCTCTCTAGGAAGGCAAAACATGCAAATATCCATTTCAGGATAATTTCCAGGAAGATGACAGTCTCTTGAGGGAAGAATACAGCTGTACCCCTTCTGAAAGTAGATATATTTGCACCTCATCCTTTCATGCTAATACAACTGGGGCATGCAAGGCCAGGCTGGGTTAATCTTACACATAGCGCTTGTAACTTGTCTTGAGAAGGCAGTTAATGAATCCAGTAACCCAACAAGTACAGAGAGCAAACATTACGGTTAAAATGACAGCTTGCCCATTTCACCTATCTTGTCTGAGTAGCTTTATTTTTCAAGAGAAATTAGTCAAAAGAAATGTTCACCTCTGCACCTGGCCAGTCTGTGAAATAAAGTGTAGTACTAAAGAACTATGCTCTTGAAGTCAAAGACTCATAGTCACAGGGATAACAGGGTAGTGCAGTACTATATGGGGAGACAAAGTCTTCTGAGGCAGACTGCACCAAATTCAAAGACCTTATGGCATAAAAACCTGAGAAGGAGGTTCAGGAGATATATTCACACCTGCCAAGACCAAGTAGCATTGGCTTCAAGCCGCTAAGGCATAATCCACTGGTGCTGGATAGACCAACAAAACTGCAAGTCATGCCTGTGCCGAAGGCAAAGAAGAAAAATGTGTAGGCATGTATATCTTTACTTTTGCTCTCACTGTGAAGTACAGACACAGTATGTGTTTCAACCTGCCTAACAACCCACTACAACAGTGGCCCTCCGGGCTTGAGATGCTTTAAATTCATTGTGCTGAGATGGAGGACAAGCATATCCTCTAAGAGTAGACCTTTTAGGAGAATGTCCCCTGGTAATGAGCAGTCTGACTTGGCCTTGGCCAGTTCATGGTGGCCATGTGCTCCTGGATAACACAAGGCTTTTGCGCATTTCTACAGTAGATATATCTGAAATTTCCAAGCTGCCTCATTTTCATTTTGAAAGAATGTAAGAATTTACTTGGATGGCAAAAGGAAGATGGAATTCATCCTTCTCAAGTCACTTAAGTACAAAAAGTGCTACTTCAGTAGGGTAGCTGATTGGAACTAGAAGAGCACTGGACATTGTCTTCCTTATACACCCATGAGCAGAGAACAGAAAAGGCAAACTGTTAATGAACTTTGACAGTACCATGGACAGAAAAAGTTCTCCAATCTCAAGTGACAGGACAAAGAATATTCAAAGTGTGAATGTGAATTTCATACTAGAGAGCTAGTCAAAGGAGTCAATGGAATTCAGAGTGCAATTCACTGTGGCAGTTAGCCTGCATTAGGCCTAGCTGGCATAGCTGTTAGCATAAGCCTGTTAAACTTCGTTTAAGTAGAAGTAAATAAAATACGATCAACCTCTTTTGCCAAAAAACAAAAGTGTTTGTGTGCTCAAGAAAATCGACAGCCAAGCTATGCAAACAACCTGTTCATTGTCAAGAAGCGCAAGTATTTTCAGAAGTGTCCAGAACAAGCAGATTGTGTGCGCCAAAAATGACAACAGCTAATCAGAAAATGACAGCGCAATCTGAATGTACTAATCACCAACAAGGTATTCTCTGCCCAACTCTGTAACTAAGCAAACTTAAGAATGTTGGGGATAACCAGAGTACCTGAAAGACTCTGGGGCGGGGGAGACCCCATGACCTTGCACCAGGATCCAGGACCATCTCTCCAACCTCTGAGGAACCCAGGGAGTGGAACAAAACCCAAGGGACTCCATTTTCCTGCCAAGGTCTACACATAGTATGGCTGGAACTGCTGTGCTGATCCACCTGGCTTCTCTCCTGGACCACATCATCTCTCCCATGGAACAGGGAGGTCATGTAAGGAAACCTAAAGCTAACATACCCAACTTCTCTTCTGGAACACATCGTCTCTCCAACAGAATAAGAAAGTCATGTAATTTGTAGAATTCCATACATCTGTGATTAAAGTGTTTTGGTATCCAAATCCATTTACCACCCACACTGTCATTTGGTCTTAAACCATGGCATTCAACTACTTTTGGAGGAGATGACTCAGACTGCACTGACTATGTTGACTAGATCAGCAGTGACTATAAAAGGGAGATTACCATGGCTTACTTAGAGGTAGACAGCTACACTGAAGAAACCCATATTTAACCGGATGAATCCTACCCAACATGTCTGTATTAGTCTAGAAGGGAAGTATGCAACTTGTTCAGAAACATTTGAAGATATTTTAAAACAAATAGTTCATATGCTGCCTGCACTGTAGTGCATGCAATTCCATTTGGACAAGCAAAGTAAATCACCCAAAGACTCCTCCTTATTTTGGCCCTTAAAGTGCATTCCTTGCCCTTACAAGCACCACTAGCTAACAGTGTCATGTTTTAACTGAGCAATCCTACTCTACATCCCTGCTGTTATGAAGGTTACTACTTACCCTCAGGGCTATTTCCTGGACAGGTTTTTAAAAGTTTAACATCCAAGATGGGATTAAGTGGAGAATCACAAACAGATGTTGTCTAACAACAACAACTTACTTAAATTAACCACTTTACATGAATGTATTAGAAATCTGATCAGCTGATTCTTTGGGTTTTTTTGTTGTTGTTGTTTTGAAGTAGCCAGATAACAATTAGTAGTTTCCTACTGTTCTGCTATAGCCACAAGCTACTAAACAGTAATTTAACACTCATAATATTGATGCAGTCCTTTGGGTTTAGTTTTTCTTTTTTTACATTTTAAGTTTTTAGCATTATGTTGTATATAATATTTATTTTATTGCAAATAACTTGTGATTAGCTACCAAAGTTGAAGGACAACTTAACAGTTACCAATCATCTGCAAACCTTGATGACAACAGAAGATGACACAGCCTTAAAGTACCTTCTCTGGGTAGTTTTTCAAGTCATTTAAGTAAGTGATAAAGCAAAGTAGTACTAGTTTTAACATATATTATATTACTGTGTGTATAGTCCTGTTTTCAAGTTTAAATAGTAGACTTTTAAGAGTTTTCCTCAATTACACTGCAGATACTGTAACTTTCCTCATGCCCAGAGCTGAAGCTTTTATTTACCTTGAAAATGAAGTAATTCCCAGTGTGCACAGTCCCACTACTACAGAAAAGGGAAAAAAGGGACGTGTAATGATAATAATATAACTGTTTATGTCTACAATAATTAAGTCCTCCATTTAAAAATGAGTAATATTATAACTGTAAAGTACTGGCATACTCTGGGGAAGGGGGGAGGCAGGAGAGGTTTCAGGGGGGTTTACCAGGGACTTGTCACAAAGACTGAGTCTGTAAATACAGCGATCAGATGACTGGGCTATGCCTGAACTCCAAAGAATTGAGCAAAAATGCATTCATTATCAACCTTAATTCTAAGTATTAAAGAGCACATGAATCATATTGCTAAAGGATGTTGCAGAAGTAATGATCATATCACTCACAGCATTCAGCAAGAGAACTAACAGTTTACAATTGCTACAAATGGTATTTGAATCATCTGCAGTTGATTGTAAAACAGAGAAGCCAAATCAAAGATTTTGATAAAATACTATGAGAAAATGTTTCGGGAAAGTCTTCTAGAAGTCTTTTCATGTTACTAGCATTTTTAAGTATAAACTGTACTATAAATGAGTCCTGGTGAATAGTTGAAATTTTTCTTTGTACAAAAGGCAAATGATTGAAAGAAAGACATTTACAGACAAAATTTAGTCCAGACTTGAAGGGCATAATTATAGCAGTGACTCTCCACAAAGCAGTGCTAACCAATCCCTAACATTTATGATTCAAAAGAATTTGTTTCAGGTATGCATAAGTCTCTGAAATTGTGTTAGTTTAAATCCCTTTAAAATATTTTCTAAAGTTAAAATATAATTTTACAATGTTCACTATATTTTTTGTAACAAAAATATTTTAGTTTATTTAAAAGACTTTTAAAGTTTTTATAAGGACACTTAGATTGAATTAAAAGACTAAAGTATTTTTAGAACAAGTAATGTAAATCTGATTTTACTTTATCAATTTGAATTGTCTGTTTTGAACTGTTATTTGATGTAGAAAAAGACTTTGAGAAACAATTATTTTTAAATTGAAATTATTTTTAAATTAGAGAAACATAAAGCTTAAGATGCTTTTCCAGCTTACACTTGTGTTGGAGTTTTAAAAATTTGAGAATTTAATTGTATTCAAGTATTGAGAAGAATTCCTCGGATGACAATTGAGAGTTTCCTACTTACTGAAATAAAAAATGGTAATTATCATAGAGTGTTCTCTCTGTTATTCTCACTGTTTTCAATACCAAACCGAAAAGTTTAGGGCCACCTCCACAGAAATCACCAAGTTCTTTGATATAGTCTAAGGAAAGGTTAATTTTAGTTATTTTTTTAATCAATGGTATTAAGCTCTTTATATAAACAAGAAAAAATGTCTCTAATAAAATCATGCTACCGCTGGCATGTTTTGGACACTGATAACAAAATACTGACTTCTGAGATTTTTCACAGGACTACAAAACTACTATTTAAACTACTGTTTAAGTTTGGAGTTAGCAGGAACAGGATACAAAATATGCAGATGAAAAGATGAATAGTGTGTAAACCATACTGATCAAAGATAGATATAAAAAGGTCACCTAAATACCAAAAATGGCTAATAAAGTTAAATATATACATAGAAGAAAAAAAATTATGACATGAGACTCTTTAGAAAAGAATTATATATTAAATTAACAACCCATCATTAATATAATTTGATTAGGCAGTTTTCTTTTATTTGTATTTATGCTAAAAGAATATCTAAGGACAGCCTGGATTTTTGAGGTTGTTGCACTTCATCCTCATCCTGGTTCTTGTTATTTGAATACAAAGTCCCACCATGTGCCATCTATGGTGTTTCTACCGAAGTCTGGTGATGAAAAGTATTTTCAAACAATTGACAAATATCCACTTGGTGGTCACCTGGAAGACAGCATATTCAAGAAATACGTACAAATGCAATCTCTTCCCTGAAGAATCCCAGAAACAAACATTCAACTCACACATTACTTATTGTTCTTATAGGTATATAAGGCTTACTAACTCTGAAAACTTCATCTGCACTTACAAGGAAGTCAGTGATGAGGGAAAGCAAACAAAATAACCCTGGTATATCATTCATGATTCACCCAGTAAAACTGGACAAGAAGAACACTGCAGCAGACAGAGTAACCAAATTCAGGAACAGTCACTGCAGTGCAATTACTGTTAAAAAAACAAACACAAACAAAAAACCCAAACCAAAAAAAAAGGTATTACAATCAAAAGAAAAGTCCAACTATGTCTTTAAATGATTATTTTTAGTGTGTCATACCCAAACTTGTAGCATACATTTAGATTACAAATTAAATTGTAAATTATTTTTCATTACTGGAACATATTTTAGAATAGAGTATCAAGTATTGTTATAAATCAAGTATTGCTAATACAAATATCTTAAATATTTGTATTTCCCTATGAAACAGTTTGCAAATATCAAAACTCTCTCAGCAGCAGAGAAATCTGTTGATCTTATGCAAGTGTTTGTTAAATTTAGCAGAATAAATAGAAAATACCTGATACTCTGGATTACCTGATTGGTTGGGAACTGTATTATCAGGAACAATAGAAATAAAAGTAGGAATGCTTGGCTTTGAATACATAGTAAGGATTTTCTTTTCTGATGCTTGAATAAAACGCAGTAAAGCTTTATGATGTGTTAATCTGCAGGACCAAATGTGTTTTGGTTGCGTTATTCTGATATGAAATCTCAGTGCTTAGTTTGTTTTAAACTGCGGAACACTGCTCAGACAACAGCATCTGTAACAGCATCCCATGTGATCTTAAGGATTTTTATAAGATGCATTAAGTACCAAAAGATTTTGTAAATGTTGAGTGATATCAATGTAAATGAATGGCTATTTAAACCAATGGAATAAGGTACTCTACGGATACTGGGGGGGGTTACATAAAATGAAAAGGTAGATTACATTACTTGTATTATAAACGGGCATACCTAAGGAAAGGCCCTTTGCAGCTTTATTCAACATAACTTCACATCCATGGACAAGAGAGGAGGTTCTGAGTATAAAAGAAAGGATGAACTTTTTTAAGGGAAATTTTGCTTGTGTAAGTGCCTCTTTGATTCTAACAAAGAATATCAATTTTAACTCATTTTTTGTTGAAGTAAAACTGTGATTTTATTTAATAATCCTGGTGTGATTGGTTATTACAGAACAGTTGAATTTTGTGATCTGCTAACTGTTATTGCCTTACCAAGAACAAAGGATTCTAGCAGATTTAGATGATATAGTATCCAAGTATTCATTAAAGTACAGAAGGAGCAAATATTCTAGAAGAAATGAAATGACAATTACATTTCAATGCAATCATTTAGACACCAAGCACTCTCACCTGGAGAGGACTTTTGAGAAATCTGAGATGAAAGTTATTTAACCTCTCAAATGAGGAAGTACTCATCTACTCACACTTCAAATCTATAGATCCTTTGAGATATGGATTCATTCAATCTAATGTCTTCATTTGGATAGATACGATGGCTACCTTTCCTTGGCAAGGAGTCAACACTGAATGAATTTCAACCACAGATGGAAATTATTCAGAATGTGGCACTGAGCTCTAACTCTATCTATGTATAGTATAAAAAGGTTGAACATCCCTAGCTATGAGCACCTTATAGGCATTTCTAAGTACTTAGGTGAAGTTCCTCAGAAAATAAAGGAAAAAAATATTAACAACATTATATAACAACACTATATAACAACATTAACAACATATATAGATTATATAATTCTCCCAATTCTTGAAACCATCCAAAAAAACTAAAAGGCGCAAGCAGGATGTAAAGTTTAAGAAACATCAGGGTTAAACAGTGATTTCACATTTTCACAGAAAGGTGATTTATCATAGAGAATTCTGACTTCAACTACTTAAATATAACAATATACAAATTCAGAAGATAGCCAGAGAATAAGCACTCATGTTAAAGCACCGGGGATACTTTTTTTAAAAAATAGAAGTCAATTATTTAATCTTATCAATGACATGAGCATAATCAAAACTGTTTCTATTTCAAGGCCATTCCGAAACCTAGATTGACAAGAATAAACTATTTACAAAGTAAGAAAAATATTTTAAAGAATGATATATTCAAACTACTTCTAAAACAAGATGAGAAGTTGACAAAAATTTTGGATGAGTCAACTCTTTTGATAATTGTCTGAATTGAGACTTAAATTACAATACTCCATAAAAAAACTGACAATTTTTTTTCTCTTAGAAGTCAAATCTCAGCTCTGTATTTCAAGACACCTCAGAGCAAAAGAAAAAAAACTCACCTCATGAAGCAGTATGTATTTATGCAAAATTCAAGAATGACATACTTACACAATTGATTTTTCCAGTCTGCTTCCTTGTGATCCAACTATCTCTCCCAGAGTACAAAACATATGTCCCAAAAAATCCTGAAAAGCAGTAACATAAAAAGCTCAGAACTAATATTTTGCATGGGAAAAAATTTGGTTTCCCATTCACCTAGGCTTTTTACTAACCAAGAACACATCTACTGAATACCATGCCTTAATAACTTAATTGTGCAATAATGAATCGTAAAACAGACTTGCTATACACATTTTATTTAACACTGGATTACATTTACAGAAGTAATCCTAATTTACACTAGATTACAATTACAGCAGTAATCCTAATGTACTGTTTTTATATTATCTTTTTCAAGAACAAAAATGAAAGTGAGATGGAAAAATTTAAGCATTAGCAACATGACTGCTTCTTTACCAGACTGGAGCATTTTAATATTTTTTTCTTTTATGAAGAGATTCTACACTGATTCTACCATTTCTTAAATGTTAATGATACTGACAGGAATTCAAGCCAGTGCAGGATCTGTATTAGTATGCTGGATTGACAACTATTGGCAAGCATTGCTTTAATGACAGACTATTTTTGTGTTTTATAATTAACCTATATTGCTAAAAATCAGGTAATCTTCATACTCCATCTCTGTGTAACATAAGAGCATCTTGCTTTGCTGGTAACTACTGTACAAGATTCACTGATTAGGACAAATGTACAAACACGCACTATGACAAAAAATAAATAACTATTAACAGAAGTAACAAAAATGATATTTAAGAACTTTCTTAAAACAATGAGATAAAATATTTTGTGAAGACTGTAAGAAGTCTTAAGGAAATACAAGTATCAACAAACAAAACTTCACAAGTGGTGTTTGTATACACACACATAAACACACACACATGTGTATATATAAATTAAATACAGATAGTAACTAGATCATAACAAAAGTACTGAAGACCCTGCACTTCAGAAGGCTATGGTTTTACCGGGAATTGCAAGTGCTTGACAATTCTGATAGTGTTTCCATAAAGATCAAGTCTTTTAAAATAGCTAAAATTCTTAAGAAAATACTCAGCTACTCTTTCATTTTTAAAATCATCAGGCATGAAATATTCTAAAATATGTTTTCCATACAGAAATCACATATTAAAAGATTTTCTTTTTTCCCCACAGAACCTTGTATTAGTTTATGACAGAGTTTCTAAGATTAATACCTATAAATTCCACAGTCTGTTATTAATTACAGTTGTTTATTACTCTGCATCTAAAATGCAGAAAATATTCCAAAAATCTGGAAGTTGCCGTGAATGTGTCTAAGGTAGCCAGTTTGACTCCCTACTCTTAAGGTTTCTTCATACCTCCTTTATCTCAATTGCTTCTAATTTTGCCAAAATTCAGTCACTGAGACTGAAATTCTTCAGGTTGGCTTTTTTTAAATCCCTAAACTGTTCAACTATTAAATGAGACTGCCCAGTATTTCCAGAAGAATGGGCCAACGGCTACATTTAGGAAGAGGCAAAGACCTTATTCCACACCAGGGTACTACACCTAACACTTGAGCAGTCTAGCTGGTCTATGCAAATACTGTTGGCCTGACATTTCTTGGAAACATCACGCTTCCGCTGCATGAATACAAGTAAAGCTCTGCTCACTTCCTACCTACTAATTGCCCATTCTTAAAAGCTATGGGAAAGAGACACAAGAAGCTGGCAGCAAAAACAGCAGTTCAAACCAACCTTGAACACTCAAGAAATAATCTAGATGAATTACTGTGGTTGAGGTAAACATTTCTAGCTACCATCTTTTGCAGTGTTCTCAGAGACCTTTTCTCCTTCATGTTCATAATAGCACAGTTTAGATGTTTTTAGCATAGAGACTCAAGTCTGCATCAACTGTATAGACTTCCTCCTACAGACCATGGAGAGAAATAGATACTTTTTATATTAATGTCTATAAGAAATTTTCATTTCATGCTTGAAGATTTCAACAAATTGGCACTGTTGAAAGAACAGCATCTAATGTGTTGGGGTATGGCTAGCCTGTATTAATTAGAACGCAATAGGTAAATACGTAATTCAGAATCTAATTGAATAGTCTTTAGAAGGACACTAGCTTGTTTTTTCATTGGTTTGTTTTACCATGGACTCAGCATGCTACTCAAATTTTCTATTTGTGTTCCACTAACCAAATAATGAAATCTAGGTTATGTATTTATACATATATCTGCACTTCCATATTAACTAACTTATCTTTTATCTTTTTTCTTAAAACATATTATCTTACATTTTTGTACTAAGACTTAAGTTTTGTGGAAAAAAGAAAAGAAATAAGATAGATTAGTTACTATAGAAGTGCAAGCAATCTTGGGAAGAAGCCCAGGATGAGGCTTTATGCTTGTTGAAGACAGTACAGGAAGGATTTCTATTTCTGCATCCTCCCAGGAAATGTTACGGTTATTCAGAAGACCTTTCCATGATGACAGAGATGGAAGATGGTTTGCCATGGACTTTAAATCTTTACAGTGAGGATCTCACTGGAGATTAAAGGCAAAAAGCTGTAACATTTCAGTCTGAAGCACCCATACACAATGTTCCCCTTATTATCCTCTTTACCTATGCTCCAGGTTCTTAGAGGTTCTCCTCCCCTGTATTTATTAATAAAACTTTCACACTCAGAAGACTCTGAATTGTACCAATTTGTTCCAAATTTTTATAGTTACCATTTAATCCTTTCCACTTCAAGATGTCACAAGCATATAAGATTTCTGCTTATATGAATCTGAACACATTCAAAAGTTATTTTACAGTTTTTAGGACCTAAAGAAGTATCCATAAGAAGCAGCATATCAAATACCAGAAAAGCTACAAACATCAAAAAAAAAAAGCATCTGTGCTTAATATGCCCTTTACAGGAGGAATTTCCCACTAAAATTATACTCCTGAACACTATATATGTTAATAAGCACAGCACAATCTCTGCATTTGTCTCTATGTATCTGATATTACTTACAGTCAAAAGAAAATAAACAGATTTAGGAAAGTACAAGCTTTTCAGCACAAGAAAGTCTAATAACCAGAAAACACTTACATGTTTTGATAGGTTAGGACTCTTCGAATCAACATCATAGCTTTAAAAAAAAAAGGAAAGTTATATCAGAGTTGCCAGATGACAGAGCTGAGGCCAATAAAAAAAAAAATCAAACCTACTCAATTAACTGTGCAAATTTGTGAAATTAACAGAAAAAGATACATGAATATAAGTCTCACCAATAAGAAATGAAAATTATATCATCACAGATTATAGGATTACTTTTCACTAGCTAACTGAAATATTTTCTACAAAGTACAGGCTAGTAAGAAAAAGTATTGTTATATTCCTGGTTGAACAAGGCAAACTGCAAAAAAAAAAGCCAGAACAAAAGAGAATACTTAACATTCAACTAATTAATTTCTAATTTTTAAAATTTTTAAATTAATCTTTTTAACAGAAGCTAAGCTAACCTGTGAATTATTTTGTTGGATGATTTTTCAATAGTTTGACTAATCACATAGTAGTAACTGGTAATAAGCCAAACTGCTTTTAGCAACAGTCTGACTCATTCTTTTCAGCTCTTTATCTCAATCTCTTCTTCCTCCAGCTGGAAAATGCCATGGCTTTCTTTCTACTAGCCAGTCAGATT
Organism: Apteryx rowi; assembly: GCF_003343035.1. Lineage (NCBI taxonomy): Eukaryota > Metazoa > Chordata > Aves > Apterygiformes > Apterygidae > Apteryx > Apteryx rowi. The sequence goes on from NW_020450987.1 coordinate 149,186, forward strand.
GAAAAAAAAAATGATTCTGTGAATTAAAGCTAGACTGAAAAAATATTTAATCTCATCCCTGTCTTAATACAAGATACAAACAATAACATAATACAAAAATACTGTTTTCATTAATCTGATCAGTGGATATCTCTACATAATACAACACAAGAAAACAGATAAAGATACGTTAAAAGTAACATGTTTGGCTATTTAATTCAACTGCATAGCTCTAACAGTGACCAAAGGACCAATAAGTCAATACTCAGCACTTCCGTCATTTACAGCAAGACAGTGAGTTACCAGCAGGCTTCTGTCTGGTGAAGGTTGGCATATACACCAACATAGATAAACAACCTATTTTAATTATTTAATTCTGTATAGAAGGTGAGAATGATCAATGATTGGCATCAAAAGGGCACTGTCGGATTTGTAGTAGCATAAAGTTGTAGTACTGTCAAACTTGTCCAAACCCAAACCTCAGCAGGATTTATTGAAGGTATTCCCAAACTAAAATTTACGAAAAATTCTTGTGGGATTACTAATCTCTATACTTTCAATCTTCCATCTTTATCAGATAATCCCCAGTAATATTTCTATTAAATCTTAAACTCAGATTCAATACCAGCAACCTATTTGAAAAAGTATTTCCAAACCCCATCTCAGGCTCTACTGTGTGTTTCCATACTACGGTACTATCCCTTTGGTTGTATTTATACAACTGCTTGTTGGGATGCACTGTGGCCTGGATAAGAAATCAGGAAGATGGGAATACCATAAAGTAGCTGCCCAGAACAATGCACCATTAAAACCCCAGCCTGGATGTGGGGTCCAGCACAGTCAAACAAATTTTGGAAACAGCCAAAATGTAAACCAAAAAATGTAAGCCAAAATATAAAAGTCAGTAACTGATGAATTTAAAAAAAAATGCATACTGTCTGATGAAACTGAACAGAAAAAAGAAGTAATAACTTGACCTGAGGGCTAGCTAAAATGAAGAGCTACTTCATAGACAAAATCGGTAATAAACCAACAGATATAAACAGAAAGGGGGCTGAGACACTGGGGGCTGTAAAGTGTATGAAGGGACTCATGCTCATTTATCAGTACCTCAGTAGACCAAAAATCAGAGATATACTTGCCTTTTTCTTGTTTCTTGCCAAGACCCAAGAATAGGAATCATTTGAGGACTTTCCCTTTGAAAAATAACACTTTGGCCACCTGTAGTATACAGTTCTGCTGAGGAATTTAAAAAAGTAAACTTTCTAATGATGCTTCTTTCTTGATCTAAATCAAAGTTTTAATCGATGATCAGTTATATGAGAGTCATATTTTTAACTCTGAATTCCACAATATTTCATTTCATTCCACAATTTTCATTTCTGATTCTCTATCATAATTAAAGGGCTCTGAAGTAAATTCACAGACTATGGTTATATGGTCACTTGCAGGCAGAATGAACTTATTATTCAGCTTTCAGTTCAGAATAGGCTTGTGCCCAGGTAATCTGGAACAACAGCAGAAAACATTCAGATCTGCCTGATACGTACAAAGTAACTTTGATGTTTACAGTTTTTTGTAAATAAATAGAGTCCTATTTCTCTCAATACATGAAGAATCAAATAGAAGATTGAATTTCTGCTCCCATGTCCAAGTTCTTTTCAAATAGCACTTATCCAGAAGTTCTTTACAGACCTTCCTTGCCTTGCCTAGATTGAGCCTAGCTTTCTCTTTTTGGTTCATTTCTTTTGCTTCCCTTCTTGCACACCGTCTTCTCCCATAACATGCATGCAACCTATGAAGAGCAACAGACAACCAAATCAAGATTCCTACACAGCCCCTGCTGCGTCTTTGTTTCAGAAATGCTGTATCTACACTCTGAGGGGAAGCCTTTATTTCACAAAGTGACTAGGTATTACTTAAATTTATTTTAAATGACAGGCAACAGTTATACTCAGCAGATTTAATGACATTATGTCCAGCTTCTAAAAATCAAAAATAAAATTTGCACCAAGCTTCCATGGTGAAGATAAAAGCAGTTGTACCTGGCCACCTAGAAGCAGCCTGTAAACTATCTCGGCATCAAGTAATTCATTTTGCTCCCAAAATAGTTCAAGTCTAGATGGAAAACAGCTGGTTATCTGTGTACTGAATACAATCTATCATTTTTTCTCACTTATCCCTCCAACACTTCTTGTTAACTTAGGTAGCACTGTGACATGCAATAAAAAAGGCACTCAAAGCTAGAGAAAAATGGATCACTTTTTTTTTTTTGTCTCCACAACATACGAAATGCTGCCGTTCAAGAGAATTTCTGTCCAACCTGCTAGCAACTTAAAACAAAATCAGTAACATCATAGGTAACTTTATTAACATTGCTAAGACATATCTAAGGCCAGCGTATTTCTTCTTCCATTGCTATGGGAAACATCATCATTATTGTGATCATGGACATTTTTATGTTACACCCTGCTTAATATACAGACAGATTTGTGTTCCAGAAACTCTGGAAAAAATTAATAGACTGTCAGAGCTGCTCAGGTAAATAAATGGCGCAACGGGACTAAAGCCTAGAAGATTTAAAAACGTCTTTACCACTAACTTGCTGGAAGATTTTAGGCAAATGAAGAAGTCTTTCTCCATCTGTTTTCCTATCTACAAAACAGAAGTGCAATAAATGCAGTTTCTATACGAAGGCAAACTTGTAAGGCAACTTTAAAGTTGAGAAGTGACATTACCATAGCATATTACTATTATAACCACTACCTGAATAAGATTTGTGGCAGTTTCCTAAAACATATCAGAAGACCTCAATCTTTAGGATTAGAACATATAGGAAAGCAGACCACACCATATCTTCCTTGATATATTTATTTTGTAAGTAACTTAGCTCCACAGATGATCCTTCTAAACCTTTCTGAAAAACTAATCAACTAAAAGAAATATACATGAAGTCAGAAATCAGAGGAACACAAGATAAAGATTGGCAAAATTCATTCTAAAGTCCATCTTGCAAAGGAAATGTAAATAAATAGGAAAAGGATTCTTCAACTAAAAAGAGCGTCCAAAGAAAAATTATGGCCACTGTGCATAGTATAGAGAATAAAGAATTGCAGAATGACTGCAGGACTGAGTGAATGATTTTACTTTTATTTTCTATAAGGGTTATTCAAGTTCTCTCTCTTAGGGCAAAGTTAGGAAGAACTGTAAACAAAAAAAGAGGATGTGAAAAAAAACAAAAAAAAAACCCAAAACCCAAAGAAAACAAGACAAGCTTGATTATTCCAATAACTGGAATAATAAGAATGGGGTGAAATGTAATAGGTGATATGCAAGGTGACCTGGTGACTGGACTCTCAGTTCTATTTTCCACTGAATAAAGTGGAAATCAAACCATTTCCACCAACATAATAGAAACGAGTATATTTGGAATAATGCCAAAAGTCATCCACTTCTAGAACAACTGCCTTCATTTTTAAATCTTAAAATTCAGTATACTTAAATCCACACCGCCAGTATTTTAGTAAAGAAAATTTTGACTCTGTACTACATGTACAGTATTTTATTTTTGGACAGTTTGTTCATGCCTGTTTAACTGACTTTGCTGCAAGAACATTTTAACTTTCCTAGCTTTCTAAATATTTTCTGTTTGTGCGCATATGATTATACTTTGACTAGTTAACACCTATCAATTTCTTAAAACTCAGTTATTATCATGTTACATATTTCAGAGGAAGCAATGTTAAATCGATCACGCTTATTAATTTATTCCATGTCAACAGATATTATCTCTTTTCGATTTAACTTTGTGCTCGACAAAAATTAGTAAGTTTACAAAGACCTTAATATTAGAATCAAAGATAGTTAACTTACAAATCAAATCGCAGATTCTCTCTTTCTTCAAAGAAGTAGTCCATTATAAATTTTCTCACAAAATCTGGATTTAAAGTATTATCAATTACTTCCGTTCTTCCAAACTGTAAAAGAAAAGTATCAGTTTAAGGCAAGTACTATAATGCATTATAATAAATTACATAAGTATATTGCAGAAAACAGCAACATGTGAGCTATGAAAGAGCATGTGAAAACCTCTCTTAAACAGATGTCATAAGAGAAAATGACTATGTTCACATGAATAGATCAGTTATTTGTGGATGAAGATAGACTGGTAGAAGACCAAGTATTTCAAGATGAAGAACACTGCATGCCCTATACCGTACGACATAACCTGTATAAACATCAGCTCCCATAGTCCTTCAGAATCCACAAAAATTTGAGAAAAAAAAAATCAGTAGCACAAAAATCCACTCTTTCCTCAAAAAAAGAACCATACTAAGCAAAAACTTACATATACTGCTTATTTCAGACAGCTTTGAATACACTTAGAGAGCATAGTCCTTCCATTAGAAGTGCATCAATTCTTGCATTATTCAGCTCGTATTTCACCCCAGTTCAGCTTTCTTCATCTTTCCTTTCTCTGAGATTTCTGCAAAATGCAGTTTTTTCTTGGTCTTTACAGGAAGAGCCTTGGCTTTCTTCAGGTTGAAATCATTTTAGGTTTAAAGAAGTAACTTCTGATTGAGTTTAACTTATAAACATCAAAGATATAAATGGCTGATTATAAAATACCGAATAAGTAATTTTGCTCATTTCAAAACACTGTTATGTCTGAATCAGAAAACAAAATGAAGAAGAAGCAGATATGACAGAAACAATCATTTAATTTCATCCTACGTGGTCAACAGATCAAGACATATCTCAAAATAGCCTACTGAAAAGCTGCTTGACACTTTACTGAAAGAGCATTGTTCAGAAGTCTTCAAAACTGCAATTTGGGACTGCAAACTCTGAATGAGTCAAAGACTGCCCACCTCTTCACTGACAGGACTTAATTAAATCAGTAAACATGGATAAAGAAAGAATAAAGGCAGTTATTTTCTTGCAACTGGAGGTTTTCGAGATGCATCTTCTAAAAAAGTATACATCCACCATGGGTGTGAACTTAACTACTATAACTTGTACAGAGCTCCTAAGCATCAGATACGAGCCACCTCCCTATATCCCAACCCCTGTGTATGTACATATACATGGTACGAAAGAACAGAGCATATATCTGTCACTTCCTCTCAAAACTCGGGCATTTCCTTTCACTGCTCAATTCTTATCAATATAAAATGGTAAAGAACTCCAAGCACATCATTCATGCCTTTTAAAAAAGCTTCACCTTCATCAGTAACCTTCTTTTCTCCTTCAAATGATTGTGCATACAAGCATTCAAACTGCAAGGGACTCCAAGGACCATTCGTTTACACAGGTCCTCTGGAGAAGTGGGACTGAATCTAGGAGGATGAATACTTTGCCAAAAGCATCCAAAGGTCTCAGGCATAATAAAATGTTCAACAAAAGTATTAATAGATCTTCAAGATAACAGCTCTGTGACACCTCAGAAACAAGAACAATCCTCAGAAGTAATAAAATGGTGATTTGCAGCTTTACAGTGTGCACTTGAAGCCTGTTAGGTACCTTTAATTTCTCTATGCTGTGATATGTTCTACTGCAGTCTACAGTTAACTGGGACAGTCTTTTTCAGAGATCTCCATATCCCAGCACTTCCTATAAAAGATAGAGAAGCAAAACTATCTTCCTGATGAACCACATACTCTCCAAATAAAAAGACAAAGAAAGTTTAACATATAGTGCCAATAGCATACCCCTCTGATGAGAATTTCCATAATTTGTTAAAACATAAGTATAATTATTTCCTGATCTCATTGGAACTTTGAAATGTTCTGCAAGAAGGCTTCTGAACATGTCCTAAAACACAACTTCTTTAGAGAAGCGGAACAATCATTAGCAATCACTATATTTATAAACTCTCCTAAGCCAAAACAGCAGCCATGAAGAAGGTAAGCACCATACAGAAGTGGAGAGGAGAAATATCCAGAAGTTTTCAGAAGTGAAGGAGAGACTGGATACTCAAAATAAACTCCCTGAATCTCTCAAGAGAGGTCTGGTATTTGGTGCACAGGATCCTGGAAACAGATCAGAACATATAATTTGATCCTTACAGTTTGTTTGGGATGAAAGAGGTCAGTCTCTTGAGAAATGGCTCAAGGCGTTCTCTGGAGCCTTCAAATAAAGTTGACAGGCAAACTGCAACAAAAACATTCTCTTGTACCAATGCTTATAACTATAAAGTCCAAGTCTTAATGAATGAGAAACCACTGCAGCAGTAGAAAGTTGGCCTTTACATGAGAATACATGTGGCTGGAACACTTGCCTGGACAAAATGTTCTTTTCTTTGAAAAGAAGCCTTCAAAATTTTTAATTACATTCATCATCTCCATTCAAATAAATCTCAATGTTCGTAAAGAAAATCTTCCACTATCAGCTGCATGCTTTATAGCATTCAACAGTGCAGCCAGGAAAAACTAGAAGCTCAAACAGCTCATGAAATGAAATATGCAGTAATATCTACAGCATTTAGTACTGTCTGAAGGTACACTCTGAAAATGAGAAGCCAGTCTTTCACACAAGCCAATAAACAGCAGTTTATCAAACCAGAGATGAGAAATGAGAACAATGGGGTTATAAGGACCATCCATTTTGCAATTCTGAGCAGGAACATACTTTGTGTGTGTATTTTTTTCCTCAAGTGCTCCATTTCTGCATTTGCACTCTTACAGCAAGCTGGCCAAATTCTCTCAAACACTGGGATCAGCTGCATAAAAAGAAGATTTACCCTTAGTACTGAAATCCGATAAACATTAGTCTATTCTAGGAGCAAAGGACTCAGGACCTTCCAAAAAAGTGTGCTAGCTCATAGGATGACTCCATTGTAATTGGCAAAGCTTCCTGACACACAACACGTTAAGTGAAGAATAGTTATTAAGTTCTGGGTAACTCCCATGCTATGTCAAATATAACCAGATGCACATCTGTAAAGATATCCACGAAAGTATTTCAGATCATGTGCGGATTTAAGTAGCAAATTGTCTTGAGAGACTCCTTCATCACCAGGCATGAAAAGAAAGGTTACTAAAATTGTATAAATCCTCAGATTAGGACAAGCTTGAAGGAGAACAAGAGGATCTTTGATCATATGGGGCCTACTTCTAATTATATGGACAACAGAGGAACACAAGAATACAAGGAGCTGTCATCTAAAAATGTTTACTTTCTGCAGCCAAAGAAGTCATCTGAACAGAAAGGCACAAACACAAAATGACTAAGTGATCTCAGAGGATCTACTTGCCAAAAGACTCCATTTACACATACCTCTCAAGACAAGACCTGACACCTTGATAAGCTAATCATTTTATGACTATGTGATTCTTCTTGAAATAACACAGACAGTTTGTGCAACAGAAGGATATACTTGACTTTGGAAAAGCCATTCAGATAAAAGAAAAATAATGGCTAAGAAACAGAAAGAATTATGGAACAGTCGAAGTTGGAAGAGATATCCGGAGATTATCTAGTCTAAGCCCCATGCTCATAGCTGGGTCAATTAAAGCAGGTTACTCAGGACTGTTTCCATTCAGGTTTTGAGTATGTCCAAGGATGCATCCAAGACTCCACAATCTTTCTGGACAACCTGTTCCAGTGTTCGATCACCCTCAGAGTAAACAAGTTTATTCTTACGTTTAAATGGAAGTTCCTGTATTTCAGTTTGTGCCCATTCCCTCTCATTCTTCCAGTGGGTTCCACTCAGAAGAGTCTATCTCTGTCTCCTTTACACCTTCCCATCAGGTATTTGTACACACTGATATGATCTGACATATGATCTGAGCCTTCTCTTCTCCAGGCTAAATAATCCCAGCTCTCCCAGCCTGTCCTCATGTGACAGACGTTCCAAGCCGCTAATCATCTTAGTGGCTCTTCACTGGACTTGCTCTAATATGTCCATGCCTTTCATGTACTGGGGAGCCCAGAACTGGACATAGAACTGCAGATGTGGCCTCACCTGTAGACATTCAGCAGAGGGACCCTAAAAAAATAGTCAGCAGGTTGGAGCACATCACATGAGGAACAGCCCATGGAGCTAAGTTTGTTCAGCTTGGAGAAGAGAAGGCTTAGAGATGATCTATTGTAGTCCTCCACTACCTAAACAGCATTATAGAGAAGACAGCCAGAGTCTTCTCAGACCACTCAACAAAAGGACAAGATGTGATAGTCACAAGTTACAAAAAGTTTCAACGTGGGAAATTATGACTGGATATAGGGAAATATTCTTCCACAATGAGTGATTAAGCCCTGGAGTGGGCCAACAAGAAGTTGTGCAGTCTTTGCCCTTGGAGAGTTTCAAACTTCAGCTGGGCAAGGCCCTGAGGCCCTGACTTTGAAGATGGTCTTGCTTGGATCAGGTGGCTGGACTAGACATAGCAGATGAACAGGAGGCTGGATAGCCCAGAGCTCCCTTTTATCTAAATTATTCCATGTTTGCATCTTTTTTTTATTTTTATTTTTTAGTTCCATTAAAAACAGAATTATGTATGGACTTGAAGAAAAAGTTACTGCAAAAAGTATTTTTAATTAGCTATAAAATGTCAAAGTTTTAATTTTTAAAAACAAATAAATATTGTAAATATTTAAGTAGTTTTGGTCCCTTCAAATCTGCATTTTTTTCAGAAACAATGTTCCACTTAAAATTATAAACAAGCTATAACTGGGAAATCTTTTGGCCTTGACTTGAAGTGCATGACAGAAGCATATCAGTAAAAGAAGATAAATAGGCAGTATGTTGATGATTAAATCAGATGGAGACCAGAGAAGGCCTAACAGAATGTCTGTTATGTCGCTACCTTTATCTCTGACCAGTTATGCTAAAATTGTTACAAAACTCAAGAGAGTGAACTCAGTGGCACAGTTAACTTTTCTTTTAATTATTTTAATGGACTATTTTTTTAAATCAAGGCTTCAGTCTGTTGGTCTGTTTACTTTTTTCCAAGGACTACACAAACAGTTCCTTCACATTAAGCAAATATAACCACTTATCTTATTATCAAATTACTATTAAAATTTATCTTACAGATGACATACTAAAATGCTGGGCACTAAAAAGTACCAGTCTACATTTCCAGGTAAACTAAACATCATCTTTTAACATCTATTCTCCCAATTAACTATAGCCTTTTTAAGCAGAACAGGTTATTTCTATAATCCAGTCACTTATGACTAATAGCATAGCTTCTAATTAATTAGTTCTCCTCATGGCCTAATTTCTCCCACTAACAGTTGTGTAAAGCTAAATTTTTAACTTGGCCAACAAGCAAATAACTTTAGAAATGTCATTCAGGAGAGTAAGAGAAACAATTTAACTATTTAAAGAACAATAAATATTCAAAACAGAAAATCAAAAAACAAATCCATTTTTTGCATTTCCCAAGACAAAGAATCTTTGTCATCTCATAACAAAAGTTTTCCTGGTAGAAGGGTTTTTTTTTTAATTTAGTCATTTGAATTTTATAGCATCTCAATCTAGTTACCCAGCCTAAGGGGCTATGAGGTTAATGGAAAGTCATAACCTTCATCTTAACATCAGAGTTCAAAAAGACTAGCAAGTCAGATGAGTGCAATATCTGTTCTGTACCTCTCAATTAGAAGAGGCAAAGGAACTATTTTAATAATGAAGCTCTAGCCAATCATTTTCCCGTAGGAATTCTCTGAATTAGTTTTTGCTTCAATTTTATAGCTGCGACTAAACTAAAGAACAATTTTTAGTATGCCATCATATCTTACTTTTTGAAATTTACAATGTTCCACCACAACTGCAATCAAGTTGTTCCAATAATTAATTAGCCTAATTCTGAAAAATATGTTCCTTGTTCCTTGCTTGATTTTATCTCAGTTCCTTTTCCATCTTTTGGGTCTTTTCAGAAAGACAGAAATGTTTTTCCATTACGAAATTTATGTTATTAGTGTTGATACTTATAGCTGATCACAATTATCCTTAATCCCTTTCTCATCAGGCAAATAATTTGAGCTTAAGTTTTACAGTATAGCGTATGTTATCTAATCCTTTCATGATTTTTCTCTCTAGTTTTTTGACTTTTAAATACCTTTCTTGAAATGTGAATAGTCAGAACCTAGTACTCTGTTAACAGTTCTAGGAAACTGAAGAATAGGAATGGTTTAAGCTAACACTAGGTTCTCAGCTCTGATCTAGAAGACTTTCCAAAATTCTTTAGGAAACTCCAAGTAACACTATCCCTTGGAAGCTCACTGCATGAGACTGTATATGAACACACAACAAAAGGTAATCCTAATGTCAAAGTTTATAATCTAGGTGCACTACAAGTGAACAGAACAAAATAGGAGACTTGAATTGTGGGGGAAGGAATGTAATAAAGATAACATGACTCTTTCTATAATAATGATCAATAGTCTTAAATCATCAGAATTACAGAGACTACAAGGAAACAAACAAAAGATTCCATGACTGATCAGCCCACTGTAGAAAAACTATAGTATATTGCAGTGTTTAACCCAAAGGAAAAATAATGTTTTAAATACATAAACTCATTCTAATTAGCAGAAAAACAATAACATTCCTTTAATACACGCATGCAGGCATGCTCACGAGATATGTATATTACATGTACAGATGATGATGATTTCTAAGTAACCCTTTTTAACAGATGGTTCTACAATCACAAGTATATAAAAAACAGAAAGGATTCCTCATCTTCCTGTACTTTCACTTTTTTCATTAACCCTTTTCCTTGAAAGGAAACATGACTTCCTTGAAAGAAGATGACTTCTTATATTCCAAATAGCTTAATTCCCCTCAAACAGTTCATTCATTCAAGAAAGCTACCAGAGAAAGCTTTCCACTGGACTGAATATCAAGCAACAGCAAGGTTTTTCTTTCTTCACATGTGGGACAGTATAGGTTTCTCCAGCACTCTCCATCCTCTGCTTCTCTGTACTGAAACTTTTTCTACTGGACTGCTACCAACTACATTCCTAGTTATGCCATGTCCCTGTGCTAGAGAAGATGCAAGCTCATTGTTCCACAACTTTTACCAGTACTCTTAAAAAAAAAATCGAAATCCCAATAAATTTGGATTATCATCTAGCCTTTGTGATTTTCACTGCGGCAGCCCCTGAAATCTACACAGGCATATTTTATTATGTTACAAAAGGTAATGAAACCTTTTCATTCAGAAGGCAGAAGTTCTAGTGAAGTGTATAATTACCAAACACATGAGTAAGTGCTCACATTGAGCAATCTTATGGTAGAAGAGGAGAGATCCTCTTGAGGATCAGTTTACGAATTCTCCTCAGGAATCCCAAAACCTGGAGACCAGGGAGAAAGCTGGAGAAAGGAAGACTTTCCCTTAGTCAAGAAGGATCGGGTTAGAGATCATTTAGGCAAACCTGACACCCACAAATCCATGGGCCCTGACGGGATGCACCCACAAGTGCTGAGGGAGCCAGCAGATGTCATTGCTAGGCCACTCTGAATCATCTTTGAAAGGACATGGAAAACAGGAGAGGTGCCTGATGACTGGAAGAAAGCCAATGTCACCCCAGTCTTCAAAAAGGGCAAGAAGGAGGACTACAGGCCAGTCAGCCTCACCTCAATCCCTGGAAAGGTGGAACAGCTCATCCTGGAGGCCATCTCCAAGCATGTGAAGGATAACAAGGTGATCAGGAGTAGTCAGCATGGCTTCACCAAGGGGAAATCATGCTTAACCAATCTGATAGCCTTCTAGGATGGAATGACTGGCTGGGTAGATGAGAGGAGAGCAGTGGATGTTGTCTACCTTGACTTCAGCAAGGCTTTCAACACTGTCTCCCATAACATCCTCATAGACAAGCTCAGGAAGTGTGGTTTAGATGAGTGGACAGTGAGGTGGATTGAGAACTGGCTGAATGGCAGAGCTCAGAGGGTTGTGATCAGTGGCGTAGAGTCTAGTTGGAGGCCTGTAGCTAGCAGTGTCCCCCAGGGGTCAGTACTGGGTCCAGTCTTGTTCAACTTCTTCATCAATGACCTGGATGAAGGGACAGAGTGCACCCTCAGCAAGTTTGCCGACAATACCAAACTGGGAGGAGTGGCTGATCCACCAGAGGGCTGTGCTGCCATTCAGAGAGACTTGGACAGGCTGGAGAGGTGGGTGGAGAGGAACCTCATGGAGTTCAACAAAGGCAAGTGCAGGGTCCTGCACCCGGGGAGGAATAATCCCATGTAGGGAATACAGGTTGGGAGGTGACCTGCTGGAAAGCGGCTCTGCCAAGAAGGACCTGGGAGTGCTGGTGGACACCAAGTTAAGCATGAGGCAGCAATGTGCCCTTGTGGCCAAGAAGGCCAGTGGTATCCTGGGCTGCATTAGGAAGAGCATTGCCAGCAGGTCGAGGGAGGTGATCCTCCCCCTCTACTCAGCCCTGGTGAGGCCACATCTGGAGTACTGCATCCAGTGCTGGGCTCCCCAGTACAAGAGAGACATGCAGCTACTGGAGTGAGTCCAGCAGAGGGCTACTAAGATAATTAAAGGACTGAAACATCTCTCCTATGAGGAAAGGCTGGGAGAGCTGGGACTCTTTAGCCTGGAGAAGAGAAGGGTGAGGGGGGAATCTTATCAATGCGTATAAGTATCTGAAGGGAGGGTGTAGAGAAGATGGGGCCAGACTCTGCTCAGTGGTATCCAGCAATAGGAGGAGAGGCAATGGGCACAAACTGAAACACAGGAAATTCCATCTGAACCTGAGGAAAAACTTCTTTACTGTGAGGGTGACTGGGCACTGGCACAGGTTGCCCAGAGAGGTTGTGGAGTCTCCTTCCTTGGAGATATTCAAAAGCCGTCTAGACACAATCCTGTGCAACGTGCTCTGGGTGACCCTGCTTGAGCAGAGGGGCTGGACTAGAAGATCTCCAGAGGTCCCTTCCAACCTCAACCATTCTGTGATTCTGTGATAATTTAATAGTCACTATTATCATTTATTAATAATTATTAATTTATTACAAAAATGTACTAATTTACTGATTTATTAGTAAACAGGAAACAAAATATAAGTATAATCAGTCAGTTTTCATACTGGAGGGAAATTCCTTGCAAGGTCTCAACAAGCTCCTGTAATGGACCCATGCAGTGCAACATATGCCTAAATGATCTGGAACAAGGACTAAAATAATAAAGTGACAAAGTGAATGAATGTTTACAGAATTACAGAAGATAACTACATCTAAAAACAAGTATGAAGACTTTTAGACAAAATTTATCATATTGAGTGATCACACAATAAAATGGAAGATGAAATTCCATGTAGATGAATGAAAAACTATGGTGATAGATAATAGCTAACTTAAAACAAAATTCAGGATGGCTCAGTAAGATGTAAGCGCATAGAAGAAGTTATTTTTCTGCTGGTGAACTGTACAGTATAGGTAACTGCTCATCAGCTCATGACAGAGTATTTTCTCATTTCCTTATGAACTGGCGACCTTTGCTGTATTGGGATTCCATTGCAACCCTGCCTAGACCTCTTTTCTCTCAGCTTGATGACTCACTCGAAACAAATTCTCCTTCCTTGTCTCCAGCACATTTCCTCCAGATTAAAAAAATCATGAAAAAAATTAATGAACAGAAAGGCCTGACAGATGGGAAGCCATGACCAATTTTAGAAGAAACAATGGAAATTTACTGAGGTTATAGAGTAGTATTTGGCAACTCATGAGGCTGGAAGTCAGCATGAGGAGGACCAGCGAGAGAACTGACTTCTAAACAGTCTGTCTAAACAGGAAATTTTATTTACATCCAATGTTTTCTTACAAGGGGTGGGCCAGGGGCTCAAAGCCTCACTCCCTAAGCAGTTCCTTAACACTTGCTATTGGTAGATATTGCCAATAAAATTGCAGCTGGTAGAGCGTTTCACCAATGTCTATTATTTACTTAACATTAACCTTTGAAGTGCTCCCTCCTGGTTTCAGAATTAAGATCCTCTTTGAAATGAAGAAATTTATACTCTTCCTATATTTTATTTATGGCTTCTGCAGGTAAGAATAAGTTATACTTGGCCATATTTCAAATCTGTCTTCAAAAGGTTAGGGAAGTAAGTGTTTTTAAAACCAAAGCTCAGTTTCTGATGATGCATTTGCTGCCAATTAAATTAATGAAAATACCTGATGATAACACTCTTAATGATAACAGATAAACTGTTTGGAAAATAACATTTTATTAAATTGGGAACCACATATTTTAATTTTTTGCTGAGGAATTGGTGTGCAAGAATAAAACTGGGTAAAAACATCACAAACCATACCACAAGCAAACAGCAGTCAGTGCCCAGAAAATATCTACCTAGAAATTAAATGAAGGGTTTGATTTAACCATTCTTTTGAATCAGTTTGATCATACACCACAATTGAATCAATTAAGATCTTGGCTGAAAGGAAAAAGAAGCATGCTGCTAACATAGAGTGCTAGGGAAATTGCAGAGATTATGATATGATTTACTATGTTTATGATCCTCAAGCATTTTCTGCAGTGTTCAAAAGAAATTAATGAGGCTAAAGAAGGAAGATAACTATGCATAAAAGCATACAGAACAGAAGCAAGGTAAAGTACATTGCCATGACTGAACACCATCCTTTAATGTCTACACATATCATTAGGGGCTTATTACATGTCTTACAGTTTTCTCTTCTCCAAACAATTCCAGGTGGCTTCCTCCTCTACATGCTAGTAAAATATTAAATAAATGTCTAAATGCTACAAAACAGACACATATACAGAATTTTATTGAAAAACACAGTATTACTGCATTCACCACAGCAGACTGCACAAAAAATAAGGATATGAAATTACCCATCTCACAGTACACATCAACTAATCTTCCACCTACCACCACACATTTTATCACTGGTATAAATGTCTTATACATATAAAATGTAGTCCTGACTCAGCCCCTCTATCATGCCAGCCTCTGAATTTTGAATGGCATAATAGCTATCAAGAAAGGGATTCTTCTTACCAAACTTGATATCTGACAATCAGAAATGTAGGTTTCTGACCATCAGTAGAGGCATTTCTAGAGAAAGATTCATCTGATCTAATGTGGACATCTAAACTAGGTCTGATGAACTGCCCTCAGGAAGTTATCTTTTTCCATTAACTACAAATAGTTCAAACATCCGTCTAAGTTGTAAATACCTATCCAGTAGACCTTTCTCCTGATAGACAAGACAGAGATAATTATGTTTTAAAAGAAAAAAGTTAAGACTTTGTAGCACATGCATCTAAAAAGTCTGTTGTAATCCCTGTAGTTTCTAAACTTGTATACACTACCATAACAACATGCCGAAGTGCATCACCTAGTCTACATACTCTCTAATCAGTGAGAAGATGCAATACAAGCAGTAATATCACATACTGCCACATCCACATGTTTTTGCTTCGATAAAGAAGATAAAACGGTCCAAGACAATACAAAGCTAAAAGGTGGTAACACACCTACGAATATAGGTATACACTTAGCTACATAGGTGGTAACCCAACCATTACAAAGTTGGATCTATCACAAATGGAGGGTAAATGAAATCTTTCCATTGACGATCTCCTAAAGCACTTTACAATTATCACATAGAAAATTTTCTAAATAAGCTGATAATGTGATTGTTTGACCATCAGGACAAATACAATATGGAAAACAGTTAATACTCACTTTAAAAATTACACCAGAAAAAAATGAAAATTCCACAAAAGTACACATCAACTTTAGACAACAATAAAAGCCAGAATTTATGACAAAAACTTCTCAGCTTTAGACCGCAAGAGGATCTGGATGCTTTAATGATGATCTAGGCTTGATTACTGAACTACACCAAACCACTTAGGCACCTGAATGCCTGAAGACACCCCTGTTTTTAGAGTTAGCTATCCAAACATTTAGAATTCTGTGCATGTCCACTATTTCTGCCAGTTTAGTGAAGATTAGTAAATTCCCATGTAGGTCCTGAAACTGACATTACTTCACACAAACCATCAGCGGAACACGATCTAGTAGGCATACTGAGAGGATGCCTAACACGCTGAGTTCAGAACAAAAGGCAAAAGAAATTTAATTAAAAACAACAAATAGAGTACACACAACATTTCATATATTAGCCTGGTTATTTGAGCTTTTGTCCAAGCAGGAGACAAATTTAATTCCCTTAGCTTGACAGAACTGAAATCCACATCTACCACCTTTCAGCAGAGGGAAAATATGTTTCTCCAGCCAACTGGCAAGGACACCAAATAGAAAGGAAGAGGTCTGGTTTCTGTGCCACTTCAGTGGTAATCACATAAAACATCAGTTCTGAGGACAAGACTTCAGGTCCCCTCTTTCTTACAGTGAACAATAGTAAGACAGTTCACTCCTCTCTGGCCTCTCTAAACGCAGGCCACACAGTGGAACACCTAGAGTGAAGAACAGTTCCACCAATCCTCTCTGTAAGGCAACTAACCATACATAATACTCTCCATTTCTTGTTGTTTGGTGTACAGCCTATTCAGAGGCACCTAACTTTTCCTTAACACTATACCTAGAGATTAGTTTTGCTGACACTAAACATCACCCCAGTTAAAGCCTTCCACAGATCTTACACTGCTTTAGTGTTTTCCTCTCTCTCCATATTCATAAACCTTGTCTCGATTGATAGCAAGTTTGACTTCATTTCTGTCAGAGAGTGGAAAACAGGAAGCTTGTGTATTTTTTTCTTATTTTGCTTTCACTTTCTGATGGAAATATGAGATACAGATATGGAAATTGAGAATAATGTTTTGAGTTGTTTGAGTGTTTACTGGTAATATAGGACTACCATTGGTTTAGCATGGCTTTCTAAAAGCTATGATGTTCCTTTTTGTATTAGGGCAAATGACCGGTCTTAGATGCAACTTATACTAAAACAGTGCGTGTGTGTGTGTGTGTGTGTGTGTGTGTGCATATATATATATATCTCTTACCTCTCTCCATTCTTTGTTTCCGATGGCTTGTGTGTACAAAACACAGACTGTGAAAAGAAGAAATGTTCAGTCAATTTCTAAATTTAAAGTATTCTTCAATTAAATGAACCAATTTTGTAGTCTATTGTGCTATTGAAATTAGTAACTAGGCTAATCAAATAGTAATATGTTTGCCTTCAATTTTCAATATTACTACACAGATAGGTGACAATACGGTCTAGTTGTTGCAGCAACGAGCTAGTAAATAGGGTGGTTCAAAAATGGGAGATGACACTTAATGTTTGACCTCCAGTAAATCACTTGACAATCCCAAACTGTAAAACTGGAAAAAAAATAAAACAGGGCTTCATTAAATGTGGATGGTCTGACCACCCTAGTTAAACTAATACATGATTACCCTAAACTACACTGCCTTGAAGAAATGAAAGAATTAAAATAAAAACAAATTAGGCCCTGCTAGAAAAGAAATGAGGAAAATAAAAGTGGGAAAAGGAAAAGTAAGTTCTCGGGTTTTCTTAATTATGCTACAAATAATTCACATATATTTGAGCATTCACGTATGCATCCATTTTTTTAGCTAAATCCTAATAAAAATTTGAAATCAGTGAAGTTTGTCTACCTCAGCTGTTTTGGAAGGATCAAGTAGCATAATTCCACAGGCTTCACTCATTTGGGAACACAGAACACACTACACATTAATATGCAACTTCCATCACACGGATTGGTGACCAGGGTACAGTGATTACAAACAGGTCTTTTACACACTATTTAAAGTACCAGGATGAGTATAAACCATTTACACTGAAGGAATACCGCAAATTAAATTTTCTGTAGTCTTGAATTAGTTGCAGCTAACAACCATAATGTAGACTTAACCTAAAACTGTCAATACAACACTTTCCTAAATAATGAAAACACAGCTATGTGAACATTTTTTTTCTGGCAAATTCTTCTCCTGTCCCAATCCTTATATTTTAGCTGAAGGTTAAATATTATATTATTTTGGATTGCAGCCTTGAATAATAAAGGTAGAAGCCTGGTTATGTTCTCAATTAAGTTGGAATCATCAACTGACCAAGCTGCAAAAAAATCAAGCTCCAAACTAGATTTTCTTTCTGCTTGGAAGGTATTTGTTCCATACCAAATAAGCATTAGGCAAAAAGGACTAAGAAGAAAACCATAAAAAAAGGCAAGTTCAGTATTTTAGTTTGACATAAAAATTAAAAGTTAACACACTGCAAGTTTTTAAAATAAAGTGTCTTGTAGAAAAAAAATTAACGTTTACAAAAAATTTCAAAATCATTCTTCGGAGATGCCTGTCTTTCTCCATGCACTCTAAATGAAACCTTGGGCAACTATGCTCCTAACTGATTCCTGCTTGAAGTAGGATGAATCCAAACCAACAAACTTATTTTTATAGCACTCTAAAGAGTTGTTTGATGAACTGTATTACATAAAGAATGGAGTTATATGGGCAAATGTGAGAAAACTGGGTGAAATGGAATCTATAAAACTAAATATGGAAGCATCTGAAGGTTAGTGAACTTCCAACTAAGCTTTGCATCTATTAAGATCTGCCAAGATAATCCTGGGAGAAGAGGGAAATGTCACCAAGGAAAGTTTACACAGAATTAAAAAAGGAAACAAATGCTCTGCTAATTTCAGAAGCAGACATAATTTTGGATTTTGTCCATTTTGCCAAGACCTTACATTTAAGCCTATAATGACAAACTGCTCATATCGATAACCTCAGTCACGATAATAACTGAGATCCTTCTGGAAGAAAATCCACTCTTTACAGATAATAAGCTCTTTTTACTATACAATTTTTTTTTTCTTTTTTTTTCTTAAACAGTCATTTTTCACCATCTATTGTCTCTTTTTTTTGCACTGCATCATGTCCTGTGTATTAAAGAGAGTAAATGGAGTGACAATTGTGCATTGCACATGTGGAACAAAAATAGTATTAAAAAATAAGAGGTTTAGTATTAAGGAGAAGAAAGTAGCCATGCAACTGAAAAATAGCCACTACTATCAAATTTCTGGAAGGGAAACATTCTGACACTACCCTACCTCCCCAATTTGTGAAGCCAAATAAAAGAACAGTTATGAACAAAAGGACTAAAAAAAATTACAACAATTCTAGTCTCTTATTATGATTGATTAGGTGGGAGTCACACAATATAAAAGGGTTAAAAAAGATGTAAAGACCCATCTTGAAACTAATTCATTCTCTTATTCTATTCCTATTTTCTGAAAGGCTGCCCACACCTCTCTGTTAGAGACCTTCTAGTTTCCAAATTTAGTTTCTTCATGGTCAGTTCACTATCATTTCTTCTTGCATTCACAATGTTTTAACAGAAATAGTTCTATTCCTTTTTCATCTTTGGAGGATTAATAGTAAGCATTGCTATCCTCAGCTCTTCATTGCTGAGGCATCAGTAGAGTTCTACTCCCCTCCACTCCCAGTGGCTCCCCAGTGCTTCCAAGGATACATCCCAGGAGTGGGATCACCTCTCTAGTTTAAGAATCACTTATATACAATATTACATGAGGGCTAAGAAATTCTAGTATGACTAGCTGCTATCTAGTTAGATGCTTGTTTAGTGTGCGAGACACAGCTGCCATGACATAGCTGCCATGTGACACGGCTGCCAATGTGACATGTACTTTAAATATAACTAAGGTATAGTCACCAAAGTCATCACAGAGAGGGACTAATAATCACTCTCCATAATAAAACACATTGCAAGGTGCAAGTTTGACAGGGATATAGAAATGGACATCTTATAAACTGACATTTCAAAAAAAAAAAGAGTCAGTCTTGGATGTAAAGAAGATAATGAAAACCTACAGAAAAGATACACTTTTCAAACTTTCTGATAAATGTTTTGCCAATTTAGAACAATTTTAAAACTTCTGTCTTTGCTGTAAGTCTGAACTAGAATTTCTCACCCTAGAGATTTTCAGGAATCCCCCCATGATACTGGTCTCCAATGGCAATAAGGTTTACTATCCTTTAAAGGCTTTCGGAGAGGCAGTTTCATGAAAATTCTGGGATCATTCTAACTACAGTAATTCCTCTAAACAATTTCTTCAAAGTCATTTCCAAGTGGAGAAATGAAGATAATTTTTTCAGGTTGATCTGAAGCCCCTGAACTGGCCAAACCAGAGACCTAAGGCTTCATGAAGCAATTTTTTTTTCTTTTTTCTTTTTCTTTTTTTTTAGCAGAAACTGGTTAGCAGGACTGTGATGTGTGATGGGAAAGGATAAAATGAGGCAAATAGGAACTTCTTAAGTTTCAAAAGCTAACATATCATGTAACTACACCCTAAGATGAAATAGAAGAACCAGTTCTTCTCTTGTCCTCTGGAAAACTGAGGGAGCAATGAGGAAGATGGGAACAGTGCATTTATGAAGAACAACCTACCCTCACAAGGAAGTTGGCTTAGTAACCTTTTTGGAAGACTCTTCCATATGAGCTCTTCCAAAGGAAGCTATATCCATATACATACTCAGAAATAGTATCATTTAGTATTTTTTAACTCTGGACACTACTACCAGAGTGTCAAATTTAGGACAAACTTAATCAAATCTTTCAATGAAGAGGGTGGAAAGCATCAAAGGTTATCATTAAGTTGTATATTTAGTTCCCCAAAATATTGTAGAGTGTCCCCTTCTTATTTGCCATAATAGTCTGCAAGAGGGCCAGAATAGAGTAAGGGAGGCCCAAACTATTATGAGGTGGAAAGTGGGTGGAAAGTGTCAAAGGTTATCATTAGGTTGTATATTTAGTTCCCCAAAATATTGCAGAGTGTCCCCTTCTTATTTGCCAAACTACTACAGAGGCCACAAACTGCTCACCTCATTTTTCCTGAATGTAACAAAAAATATTGTCTATTCCCCTTCAAGAAAGTCTTAGCCATAGCAAAGTCAGCCTTTGCCCCATGTTACCTAAATCTTTCCATGATCTGCACCCAGTTCTAGGAGGAGCTCCCCATTACTCTTCAATGCCTAGCTTTTGTACCTTCTAGGCAGACCTTCCTGAAGGTCCCTGTGTTCCAAGTGTCATGACTGCCTTCTCTAGTTATTATCTTCTTTGGCGAGATCCTCCAGGGGAATAGTTTTTACCCCCACACTCCTTCACATCAGACACTTTATATTGTCCTATTCAGCAGTTATGGGGTTCCACAAGAAGAGGACACTCAGTTCTGACCGTGGTGCTGCTACCACTGTCGTATAATCCTCTGGACTAAGTTTGGTTAGTCAGTGCACAGGAGCAGGAGGATTCTCCCCACTGCCACAAACAAAAGACATGCCAAAGAATGTCTCCATTAATCTCCTGCGGTCTCTCACCATTCTGTGATTCTTTGCATCTCCGCCACAGGAAAAAAAAAAAGGGGGGGGGGTCTCTAAAATATTCCTAGGGAAAAAAAAAAAGCTCTCCAAACTGGAAATGCAGAATGATCCAAATACAATAGTAAGTCAGCATATATGACTTGCTTTGACAACACTGAGGAGAAAGCACTGTCAGTAAAAAACCTTAGTCTTGCTTAAAATACTTCATGAATACGGGTATCCAAGTCTGTGCCATCTACATCTGATATCTCTACACTACGTTTGTAATTTGCCTCTTGGGAGGCAAACTGCCAGGCATAAAACTTCTAGATTGTAGGGAAGTGATCAGAATTGGAATAAACACTGAATACCAATTATAGTATCAAAAAAGGCTAAGCAAGCCTCCTAAGAGAACTGGAGAAATCAAAAGTTCATTTTTAGTTTCAGAAGAAGTCTGTTTATGTGGACATGGGTGTCAACTACGTTCATGTGTGTCCCTCCCTGAGCGAGATATCAAGAGGATAACACTGGATTTTTGCTATCATTAGGATCCCAAGATAACTGTACTGGAGTTTGAAAAGCATATTAGAATTGACCTAGTCAAATCTAATGGAATCTCAATGTGCAGAATGAATCTACAGTATTCTGAGTTATTATGAGATTTGATGGTTGCAAATTCAGTGGGTCTAAAACCGGACACAGGTATGAGAGTTTCTTAAGATGCAGTCATTCATTTATGAAACTTGAGGGGAAAATGGGTGTCATTCTCTTACATGTCTGAAAACATGAACCCATAACTCATTATTTATGAGCTTCATATCAAGAAAGGTCATGCTTCTCAGAGACAAATTAATATAATTTTATTTCTCAGCTTTTGACACTGATTAGTAGACATTATGCACTAGGAGCAAGAGCAAAAAGAGGTTTAAATTAAGTCTATCTAGGAGTTTTCTTACTAGTTTTGAAAGAAGTCTAGTACAACTTATTTTAAAAAGATGAAAGACACTTCTGCATTCATTCAAGAAAATGTAGGTTGTTTGCTAAAAAAGGGACCAGATAACTCACGAAAGTAGTAATGGAACATAGAGTCTTTAAAATTCCAGTACCAGTAACAGAAACTGGGAGCACTTCTAGCATTATTTTAAACAATCTTCGCAAAGGCAAAGGGAACTTAATTGGCACGGAAGACAATCATCCACACAATTTTTAATCCAGTGTTTACACATTGGAATACATGATGAGGAAAAACAATAAAATACTTTATACTTACTTGGATCAGATTTTGAAAATGTGTCTCTGTCCAAAAGATTTCTGTTAAGAAACATAAAAGTAATTTATTTAAAAAAATGGTGAAAGATACAAATAAGGTACCAATGCATGTGTTTTTAACAATTTTGATTGAGAATCAGCCTAGTTTTCTCCCCTTCTCATGCACAAGATTTAGTTGGAGTCAGTTAGCACTAACACTTGAGTCTTTTCACCTTTCATTTTGTCATACATTTCTGATTTGAGCAAACTATGGCTCAAATACTCCAATACCATGAAATGAAAAGCAATAGAGGACAAGCACATTAAATACATAAAGGACATCAGGACCAGAAATAATTTAAAATCACAAATTTCTACCATAGATGACATGCTAGTTGAACCCAAAAAGTTCAGATCCATCTTTTGAGCTAGACCTTGACCTGAACCAATACTCCAAACGGAACTCAAGCTTTTAAGGCTAGATGAACCAAGATGGTATCTTCCTGAGCATTGCAATTAAATCACTACTATAATTTCCTAAGGATCTTGGCTATGAGTAAATTTCTCTTCACAGGTTACCTACTGTAATGCACAGCACAGTTTCTAGACAATGTAAGTATTTTCAAGATAGTGAACTCATGAATAGCTATCACAGGATACTTTGAATGGTGATGACATCTCAAAGCCATCAGCAATTACCTGCAAGAATCTGTCAAGGATGAGTAAGTTAAAAGAAAACTAAAAAATAAATAGGATGTACATTAAAAACAGGGTATTTCTAAGAATCTTAGAAGAGGAAAAAGTAGTAAGAACAGATTTCTTTGTTACATGATGTAGTCCCAGTATAGAAGCCACACTTCAGTCAACTGAGAATCACACAAAGACACAAACTACCATTACAAGAAGTTATTACAGAACAAGAATGGTTGTAGCACAACTGACTAGAAAGCCATTCTCAGAATACAGTTATCAGTGTTTCATCATCAAAAAATGTTTTTAAGAAGCATACTGATGAGCGAGTGATGTGACACATACTTTAAAATAATCTTGACAAATTAGAAAAATGATCTGAAAAAAAAACCAAGGTGCCAAGGTTGAATAGGGACAAAAAAAGAGATATTAAACTTAGGCAGTAAGTTTAATTTAGATATTAATCAACAGCAAAAATGCAAATGGACAAAAACTGGATATACAGCAGTTATATTAAATAAAGGTTCTAGACATCATAACAGACCAGAAGTCATGAATCTCATGCCTTTGTAAGAAAGGCATACTGGAATAAACAAACAAAAATACCACTTTACAGTAATTATCTGGTCGTCTTAGTATTGGTAAATACTCAATTCAAGTAGTGAATAAAGGTTTAGGCACTGCATGCCAAGAAAGACATGGGGCCGTTAGAGTCCAAAGGAGGCAGAAACAACCAGAAGTCTATAGAATATATCTATGTGGAAAACACTGCTGCAAAGTGTAGCTGATCTCTGTGTACACAGAACAAGTGGAAATAGTTTTAACCCTAAGCTGAATCTTCTGCATTGCAATGGAGAAGTTGAACTTTATTCCACTATTTTACTATCTTTCATCATTAAAGACTTCCAGGTATGATGTGAAATCTCCATCACTGAAGGTCTTTAAGAACACGTTAGATAGCTACAAGTCCTAATTAGTTCTTTGATCCTACCCCAGAGCAAGAGGAAAGATTAAATAACCAGTTTACATCCCTTACAGCTTATTAATAATTAGTACAGACTCTTTAAAGGTCACCATTTATTATGTTCACTCAGATCTAAATCACATTGTTTTCCTGTTACTGAACAGCACTGAAATGCATAATAATATGTTGTCCAATACAGATGTTCTAAGTGGCCCACTTGGAACTCAAAAAGCAAAGGATGCTGTATCCCCATTTCAGGTGTTGCCAAGTCCATGATTCAAGAACAAGGGAAAAGAACCAAAGGTATTTTTTAAGAATGTTGGCATTTATTTTAGCCAAAGTAAGTAGGCAGTAGGTTTAAAATTAATATTTAGAATGAGCTCAAAGCCTATACATGCTACTTCTTTGTAACTCCTTCTCTAATCTAGTCAGATTTGGGATTTATACATGCCTTTAATCATACTCAGAGAGACTATAATTAATCTTTAGTGACAATGCACAAATATAAATTGAATTTTTAACAAACCAAGTAAAACCAGTGATTCCAAGTCTGTATTTGACAATGACCACTACAAACTGCTTCAAAAGACATTACAGTAAGTTTTATAATATAAGAAGTGCCAATATAAAATGAAAAATTCCTCCTATTTCTCTTTAATTAAACAAACCTAGACATATCATTAATTCATGGTAGCTAGTTGTTTTTATTATCCCTAAACCAATTGCTGTAAAAACCTAGAAAAAAATCAGAATTAAGATTTTATTTTAAAAATCCAAGCACATTAGTTTATGGGATAGGTATCCCATGCTCATAATTAGGATTCCAAGCCATTTTTAGATCCTCTGAACAATTACTATATGATGACCGTATGATTTCTATTTCAGTTTGTGATTCCAGATTAAATTAAACCATTTTAATAACTCTTATCCATAACTAAAATAGTTTGAGCTTTTTTTAAACATTTCCTACATTTATTTTGCTTCATTTTAAACCTCAGATTTTCTTCCTCTATTGATTCCTCTTAAATTTTCCTATATACGTAAAAATACAGTATCCACACTGGATACTGTAAAGCTCAGTCTATTCCAATATTCTGATTTCAATGGTGACCAAAAGTTGATGCCATGGAAAGAGTAAAAAAAACAGTTAAGATTCTGTAATACTTCCTGAGAATTTTCCCAGTCATCAGCATTTGCTGCTTAGGGAATTCTTGAGCTAAGAAGGTTTCTATATAGCCAGTATCCCTAAAGGGATTGTAAAGCTGAGATACCAAAGTTTAATACTATAATTCAGGTCCGCAAGTATCACTAATTCAAAGTTTTGAATTAATATAGTTTGCAATATCCTAAATTCCACCCTTCATACATTCTAGAATAAACAATGTCATCAGCAAAGTTTGCAGATATTGTCTGATTTTCCAAATCATTAATAATCAATTAAAACAGCAACATAAGAACTTAGCCAACTGTTCAAGCAATGCAGGCAGTTTCAGAAGGAACTTAAAGACTAATGTCAGCAGGACACTAGTTCATCTAACAGCTTGAGAAACTGCTCAATTTCATTACTGCATTTTCATTTTAGTGGGAGTACAATTAAAAATGCTCCTTTGAATATATGAAAACTGCATGGCACATAAGTATAGGACAATCTACAACCATAAAAAATGCTAAAAGCAAAAGGAAAAAGAAGACTAGATTTATTTCTGCAACTTTATGTAGTCTTTGTATTGTTTCATATGTACACCAGCTAGATCTCCTTAACAGTCAATAGCAGTTTCCACACAGGCTGAGCAATATAGGGCATATTTCTTTCCCCTTTTACTTCTTTTTGGTAGTACACTACTTCGTCTCAGAAAACAGTCCTAAGAGAGCTCACAAATTCAGAGACCACAAATATCTAAAACTTCTGTTACTTCCTCCTACCCAAAATTCCAAGAGAAATAAAATTCAAACTATTTTGACTTGACATGGTATTTTTTTCCTAAATCCTTTAGGCCTTTCAGATAAACAATACAAATAAGAAAAGGAATTACTATCAATCTTTAAGGTGGGGGGGAGGGGAAGGGATGCAGGGGAGAGGGAAGAGAGTGACATTTTACCAGGTTATTTTACCTAGGGGAGCACATACATTATATATCTACAGCAAAGAAGTCTAGGAGTGACTGTGCAGAAAGCACAATCACAATTCCTGAAGGAATTCATTATGCACCTACCCAGGACATATTCTGGAGTGGACCTCCCAAAATACTTGCGGTAGCATAGGTGAGTAAGGAAAAAAAAATAAATAGGAGCCATGGCAATAACATCTTCCAATTTCTAATTTGGAAAATACAAAACAATTAGAAATGTAGGGATAAAGATTTCTTATTCTGTATAATGAGAGCAATTTCCACAGGAAAAAAAAGTAATCAATAAAGAAGAAAAGTATATTTAAGAAAAGTAAACGTATTTAGCTATGCCTTGCACAATCATTTTGTTTACAGTTTCATGAACTTCATAAAGATTTGTCAAAATAATATATTTTTTGTATAGTGCTTTATTTCAAAAATTGTTCATCTAATTTCTTTGTACTTTGTTTAGTGTTTAAGATCTTTAAGTTCTCATACATATAAACCAGACCCTTTTGAGATCCCCTGATCTAGTTAGCAGCTGTAGCTAAACAGGAATCATTACAGTCTATGTTGCTTTGTATGATCTAAAGGTCCTATATACATTATGCAGATGCTGACAAGACTGATCTACATTAAAAGGTAACATTTACTCACCTTGCTCACATATACTTTACTTTATTTGACTTTAATGATTAAATTCCAGCTCTGAAAAATATTTTTTTTGTTTTAAATTGAGCCCCATGTATGAAACAA
Source organism: Apteryx rowi (assembly GCF_003343035.1). Lineage (NCBI taxonomy): Eukaryota > Metazoa > Chordata > Aves > Apterygiformes > Apterygidae > Apteryx > Apteryx rowi. Next base: position 176,219 of record NW_020450987.1, read on the forward strand.
AATCCATGCTTCTTATGGCAATTGTGAACTCTCAACTTTTGGAAACTCTCAGATTTTAAAAACATTAACAATCATTCAAAGATAAAATATGATAATTTTATCAACACATTTCTGTGATATTCCTTTCAGTATCTTACTTGTGTTCATTAAACATCAGGGAAGAGGAAATGATCTATTTTGCATTTCGATTCCTGCATCAGAAATGATAGAATTTTGGCACTGAAGAACAGACCACACTAACTATAGAACTGAATATTTTAAAATCTGTTCCTTAGGTTTCAGAAAACTATGAAATTCCTAATGATAAAAACTGTGCTTTACATCAGATGAATTTGTCCCAATCTCTCTCCAAGTGCTGAGGGTTTTTTTCTTCATCTCTAGATTTTATTTAAGAGCCTGCAAAGATTCCATGGTTGTGAAATACAGCACTCAACAGTTTGCAAATACAAAATTTAGTTATTGATGGACAATCAATTTTATTTTTTTGTAAACATACATTTTCAATATTACCTATTCCACTGCTAATTGTAATACACTGTATTACATCATAGTAGTCACTGGACCTCAGCATTAGCTGGTATCGCTGGACTTGCAATGGTCAGCCCTACGTAAGAAGATAGATGATCCAAAGAGCCTACTTGAGTGAAGAGTCCCCTTGACTTCTTGCAGTGTAATTTCACCAACAACTTCTCAGTTGTAGTGCTAGCTTTACACTCTCCTGTACTCTGACCGAACAAAAAAAAGCAAGCTATTAGCCTCCATATTTCTAGATTCAGAATGTCCAAGACCTAAAAGCAGATCAATTTCTCAGAATTAAACCTTCTTGACAGAATAACTAGTTCTCCTAGGACAGGCTTACAGGTGAGAAAATGGTGGCTTTCCTGACTAAGAGACAATTAGGATGATCTCACATTTTCTGTTCAGAATGTCTCCATCTTTGGATCACTAAAAAGACTGGGCAGAAAGAAAATGTACCTCTGACATACAAACTTAAGAGAACATCCACAATACCTCTCCATAACCTTTGGAGAAGTAACTGACTCTTCTCATTAACAAGACAAAAAAGAAATAATTTTCAGCCTTCCAGTAACTTTCAGTGTCAAGTCATATATACACTGGTTCAGAAGTCATTCTCTAAGGGAAAAAGAAAGCGGGAAGCAAGGAAAATGGTGAGACCAATGGAGCTTCCATGAGTTTTATGACAACCCCACAAAGTCTTCTGTGGCTAGAACTACCCAGAAAATTCAACCCAAATACCTAAGCAGTTTCAGGATGACACCTCCGTTGAAATAGTTGATTACTTCTGGGGATAAAGGAAAAAAGAACAACTAAGTTTGTTTACTTAAACATAGCAATAGTTTTGTAGCATTTATTCTGCAACAGGAAGTACTAGATTATGAAAAGACACTGCTTGCAGATGATGCAGACCTGAATAGAATCTTGCACTGTACCAGAATTAAAAAAAAAAAAAAAAACTTTTAGCAATAAAACCTGGTTGAGCTCTTGTTCAGTACCAATCAGATTACTGTTTGGAACCAATAGAAAGAACCACCCACATTTATGTTTTTAAGGTTGTGAAGGTAATGAGTCTCTGGCTCTGAGCTTCTAGAGATGTTTCTGGGTGTTGGTGCTAAGAATCTGTGGTGTATTTATCTAGTGTCATCTCACAGTCCCTTCCAGCTACTTTCATCCAGTCCATCAAATCCAGGGAGATGCTATCCTATTTTAGAAATTATTTCTTTAGGGATGTACAGTTAATATAATGTTTTATTAATATATAACAATATAGAAAACAGGTATTGCACAGGTGTTCTGGAACAATTCTTTACAGGATATGCATCAAAAAGTCATTTAGGTCACTTTAGTCATTCAGAAAGTAAACATACACCATCAATGTAATAGTCTTCATTCTTCCCTAGCAGTGCTGAGGGAGTGGGGTTTGCTTAGATGGGCAGGATTTACCTCTTGCATAAGAAGTCTCCCGCAGCAGCTGTTTCTCAGAAATAAGTGAATCTTGTCTACCCTCTTTACAACCCCTTAGTCTCCCATGTCAAGTGGAGTCTCCATAAACGACCATAGACCTTCACAAGGAGATTTACTACTTAGTCATCAGGAAATGGAAATGGAAGGGTCCAATATGCCTGTGTAATCAGCTGTTTCATTCCTTCACACTAGCTACCAAAAGGAGAGCACCAGCTGCAACCAACACAACATCTCCATATCTGTAGCTTTCAAAACTCTTAAGTTCTCTATGTGTTTAGCTGTGAACTGTATCCCTTAATTCTTGAGAACCGACCACGTCTTACTAGTTGAAAGATGTGTCAGAAATTTGTCAGTCTGCCCTGTTTGATTCACTGCTGTTGAAGGAATGGAATCACTCAAGTACTGTCATGATGGTCAAATTACACATACATCATTTGGTTACCAAAAAGAGTGTAAAAATTTGGTAGGACAGAAACAGAGACTTGTATTAATATCTACCAATCAAGATCTTAATTATTTTTCTATCTCAGCCAGATTGGAAAGTAAGCAACTCAGCCATCCTGGGCAACCTTCCTGCCCATGCTGGGATGTCTTTGTTTATTTGTCACATACTAGAGCTCATCCAATCATTCTGGGAGATATAACTTGGCTTTTTCACTTTTTCCCATCTCCCCACATTTGCTTTACTTTTACCTGTTAAGTTTAAATAACGTTATTGAACTCTATGCTCAAATGAAACTCAGCACAGAAATAATAACCAGATGGACAAATATCTGCCAGTGAATGCATCAATCTACTGTTGACCAGGGAAGACTGAGATAAGGTTGATTCTCATGATTGCTGTCTGGGTTTCCCTTTCATTTATTATCTGATACGAACAAAAATACAATTCCTGCCATGTTTGCCATTGCTAACACTTCTCAAATTAATTCACTGTTTCTTTTAACCACCTCAGAACACTCATTATTTAAAGCAGTAGATCAGCAGGATTTCTTTCACTGGCCACGCTATCTTAAGCAGCCATCGCCCTTTGCTGCTAGCTTCTCCCTCAGTGCTGACCCATTAATCCTGCCAGTATAACTGTCTGCGCGGATGGGGGAACAGACCCCAGGCTAAAAATAATCAGGGGGGAGAAGGCAGGGGGAGACAGAGATGGGGTTGGGAAAAGGGTATCTAACATCCATATCAGTTCACTGTGGATCACCTTTTTGAGTAGCAAGGGAAAGAGACTGATCAAGCCATCATTGTTTCTGAAATACGCTTGTCACATTGTCGCCTGTCTCAAGATCTGTTACACCCAAAATGCTTTTATGGACAAAAAAGGAGAACACAATCTATATGGCAAACCAAGAGTTTACTGCAATTGAAACCATAACAGTCTAATCAAAGAATTACTTTTAGTCCAAATGTAATTATTACAGAAAAAAGAAAAGACAATGAGAAAAATAATACTAAAGAGAAAAAAAATCTTAGTAAGAATGCAGTTGAAGCTGCTATACACTTCCTACTAATAGCCCTTTCTCTGCTGTTAGACTCTGCCTTATACTGCCCTTCTGAGACCTAAAACTGTCAGCTTCACCTGTGGGAGGGGTTTACAGTGAGTCACCAGTGTCCCAAGTCCTGTCCTGGGAGAAGCATGAAGTTGATGGTGGAGGCCGAGGGAGGCAGGAAGGGGTTTCAGAACGAATACGATGTCCATGGTTTATTCCCCCACACACCTTTAAGGCTTCCCACTCGGAGTTCCTCTTTCTTCATTGGTCTGCAGCTCCATGTTACATCCAAATGTACTGTGTGCAGTGCGTGCTAGATCTATCAGATACTTGCTCTTTCATCTCTCTGTCATCCTGAAAACCAGGTCTGCCCAGCTCCCGAGTCTCCAGGTCTCTAACCAACCACCGGCGAGCTCTTCACAGCGCTGGCGTCTCCAGTGGCATCCTGCACCCCCTCGTCTCATCCCATGCCCCTGCTCCTCCACGCTGCGTCCTCTGTCCCCGCTTCCAAGGCCTCTGCTAGCACACAAAGCCTCTCTCCCTCTGCACTACACCACTGATGTGAGGGTCACCAAGAGTTCCTGCTACACAGAGTAACTACTTGTTCCTACTAACTATAGAAAAAATGATGGCTATACCACACGCTTATACAAAGACAAGCAGAAGTGAAACTAATCAGGTCACCTGGCCATTAGAAGAACTGCTGTTACAGCTAAGCAAGCTTAAACAAAGCTCCAGGCAGGCCCAGGCAAGTTTAGACAAAACCTGACAAGTGCTGAGGCCTTGCCGAGCTGGTATGAAACCTGTGGCCTGGTGCTAGCAATGGCAAGACTGCACTTACAGGGCCACAGATATGCTTGCTTAAAGGTCAAACAGTATAGAAATAGTCAAAAAACAAACCATGTTGGCTAGCTGCAATGTATCTCAAAAATTATTTTGATGGACACTGTCACCAGTTTATTTTTCTTCTCCTGATACACCACTTTTCCTCAGTTGAAGCCAGCTGGTTGTCTAGACAGTTTCATTTCAAAGAAAAAGTACTTAAATTAAATCTTTTGTTGTCAGTCATAAGAAACCACTCCACAGACTTTTAATCCAAACTGGACATGGAGACACACACACACACACACACACACAAGGCAGGAAAGTGAAATACAGCCTTATGATTAGGATGAAATTTTGTATTCTAAAATTATACAGAGTTACAAGCTTAAGTAATTTACTTGGATATCTGTTTTACCATTGCAACTGTCTGTCATAGGCATTTCTAACAAATAATTAATACTTCCAAATAAGGAGGTGAATGAACTGGCTGGAAAGAAGAGATCTTTTTAGAAATCAACCTTTAAGACAATCAAAGATAGAATATAACAAACATACTGTTGGGTATAGCAACCACTGGAAAACAGCTGGTTAAGATTTGCAGACTGACAGATAAAAAGAAAGGAAAAAACTTTGAAGTAGTAGCTTTGTGTTCCTCCATGTAAGAAGTTTGAAATTAGATTGTCTTGACAACTGAGAATAGGAGTTGCTTAATTCCACTTAGAAAATTCATTGATACTAGATTTCTATTCAAATTGTGAAGCAGCACTGATCCAAACAGGGCATGGGGAACCAATCGTACTTCTGCTGAATTACTTATGATAAGGAGTTTACACTGCCTTCATGCACATTATGCCTGGTGAGGAAAGACAGACAATGTGGAGCTTATCCAGCATAAATCCGGAATGATGATGACAGACTGCCTCATCCAGCATAAAGTCTACCAGAGCAATATTAACACAACAAACTTTTTAACAAATTTGAATGAGCAAAGTGAATCTATACTGTGTCACTATTTTACAACACTTTAACCACCTCTCATATGACCATGGCATCTTTGATACAACACTCAAAGTCATAAAATGATCAACCTATAGCTTCACCTTTCCACACATGTGCAAGAATTGTCCGCAGAAAGATAATTCTGACTGATAGCTTCTCATTCAATCTGGAAATAAATATTCAACATGAGACATAATGAAATTCTTGGCCTTACAAGATATGGTTTCACAAAGGCTGTGGCTTAATCAGGAAACTACAGAAGGAAAAAAAAAACCTAGGTCCTCAGTAACCATGAGGAACAGAAATCACCAGCATATAGATCATAACAAAAACTGAAAAACTTGACAGCCCATTAAACTACCTTGAACTTTATATGTTCACACACAGCACAAATTACAAGACATGCAATAAACATCAACTTGGGGTCCTTGGCGTTAAACGCACTAGTTCAGGCAACAACATAAATGACTGCACTGAGAGTGGGGAAGATGGGGAAGGTTAGAATAGAGTATGCAGTTTCTCCAGGATTTATCTGTATTACAATTAGGTTCAGTCACAATGAGATGAGCCAGCTCAAGCACCCCCATTACTTCCTTCTTCTTGGTATGGCCTGAGGCTTACCTCAAGCTCACATGGGACTGCAGGTTTATATCCACAGTTGGTGAGTGCAGATTCAAGTCCAGGCCTGTGCCTGGATACAGTGCAAATACCTCTTCAGAGGAAAAGGAACCTTTTGGCTGGAAAAGAATAGTGCGGTAAACAGTAAAGAGCAGCCAGTATAATCTCTTACACATTGACTGGAGGATTAGGGTCCTGATCCTTTCTTTTACCACATGACAATCATGTGCAAAATGCTAATGGCCCACAACACATAAAGACTGCATAGCAGGTGACAGTGAAGTTTTCATCATACCTTGATGCACTTCATGTGATAGGGGAACATACAGGGTGCAGAAGGAGATGGCTACAAGAACAATTCATCTAGACAATAATCCACTATTTACCAACACCAAAGGATCTTTTGCGATGACACATTTAAGTCGTTCTGCCAGACTAGACCTGGCCGTTAAGAAATCTACATCTTAAAAGAGTCTGAAAAGAATGTGTACTTTTTGCTTGTTAGACACTCGGTAGTAATAATTAAAAAGAATTAAAATGATTTCTCGCTTTCCCAACATTTGTAAAACTATAGCCAACACTGGTATTCAATCAGCCAAGAGAATCATATGAAAGATTTTACAGTCATAAAGAAATCCCAGAAAGAGCATCACCCAATATCCAAAACACTTCTTAAATTTAAATTTTGCATATACAAAGAATCTCCCACCCTGTGAGATGCACCCCTCCCTAAGGCTGCCTGACAAGCTCCTGAATCTAAAATAGGCTGGCTCTCAGAATGAAAAGCAGTGCAATCCCATCTGCACAGTACTGAATCCTGGCTAATTTGATAACACTGACAGTATGGGCGTGCAAAGCAAATTAGCTTGGGAAATGCTAACAGACAAATCACACTGAAATAAAAGCTAAGTGAACAGGAGCTTACCAAAAAAAAAAAGGAAAAAAAAGAAAAATCAGAGGTAAGAGAACATTGTCCAGATTCACAAAGTGATTTTGTGGCACAGACACAGAACAAACAACTTGCACTGTTTCACTGACCACCGTGACACCATTTGAACAAACTGGAAGAAGTTGTTCCTATATTTATTATAATCAAAACAAACAAAAAAGCATCAGAAGAAAACATTTTAGGAAAAAAGGATGATTATCAGCTGATAATTACTGCTGTAAACAAGTGACCAAATTAATTCTACGACTCCACAAAATATCAAGGGAAAATTAATGTCATGACTCAAACTATTTTAAAAGGATCTTGCTCTAGCTGTTTAAGAATATACAACTGCTAATTATTAAACATTTTTCAGCATTTGTTAAACTTTGCTCAGTTTAATCTTACTATATTTCACAATTTTGTTAAACACTTTTTTCAGAGCTCTAGCCAATCAATGTGTTTACAAATGAATCATAAACATGTGTTAATCATTAATCTCTGTCCCCAAGTCATTCATTTTATACTTAAAATTTGAAGCATGATTTTGCAATCAAAAGTAGTCATTTCCAGCACATAAGGAAGAAGGGAATCACCTTGGAAATTCCCATGCTTCTACACTTGACATCGAGATATACCAGGAAGCAAAACCATTTTTAAAACAAGAAATACAGTTTTAACAAAACAGCTGTGCCTTTTTGAAGACACATACAGAGAAATGAAGATTTTATACTAAATTTTGAAATTAGTTATAAGTAAGGTAATTAAGGTCAGAATTGATCAGCTATGTCATACACCTACATTTCTTCAAAACTATCTGATGGACTTTCAAATCATGATAAAACTAAGATTTGAAAAAAGCATTGCTGGGATGTACAAACAATACCTGGAATGAAAGAAACTCATAACTGAATTGGGTCAAAAACAGCATAAATATTCTGATAGCTGTAATTGTGACAGCTTATTTGAAGAACCTAAAAGTAATGCTAAAGTTCCTGGATTGTTTTTACACGTAGCAGCATGCCCTTTAAGGGACCAAGGTTTCCTGTGGTTGATGTCAGTAAACACTGTAGAGACAGGCAGCATATCAGGAAGTTCATATGTCAACTATTTACTATTTTAGCATGCCAAATTCAACCTTTTTATATTACTCATCGTCTCAGCCTTCTTTTGAAACGAACCCTTGCTAAACATCAAATCCTACTTTACTAAGGGAAGAGGGGGAGTGGTCTGACCGTAAGTTTAGAGCACTGCCGTTTTGTCCTCGAAGGAGAAGTGGGACAGCAGCAACTCTGGAGCAGCTACATTAGAAAAATGGAGTAACGGACTGTACTGCAAACTTTGTCATTTCCCACCAGGAAGCAACACTAACAGCTCCAATTATCCACTCGAAGATGCCAACTCTGCCAGTGAGAAGGAACCACTACTCTAAAAGTACTAGGGCACATTTACAGACATTGCGAAATGTGAATGAAGCCAAAAGTATCTCAAAGCCCGTTAAAAAAAAAATAGTTTTAGGATGGAAAATTCTCAGGCATTCAAAGGAGAAAGTAGGATTTTTGTAATCTACCAATGCCAAATAAATGTTGAACAAAACTGCATACACAGTATACCCTGGGTTTTGTGTTGTGCGATGGTATTTTTTTTTAATTCAGCAGCAGCAGTGTTACGGTAAAACATCACGAGGTAACATGCCCCGTTTCGTAACAGTTTTACGAGACTTCTTTAAACAATATACCAAAAGATCATTCCGGATGGGAGTTTTCTCCTTCCCCACCCACGACACTTGGAACGGCTCCAGGAGCCGAACACCCGACGGAGGAACCGCTCTGTGCGCACAGCGTCCCGCTCTCCGCCAGCGAGCTTCCCCGCGCACGGCAGCGGTTTGGGGCGGCAGCAGCAGCCCGCTTCGGCCAAGCCGACGGCTGCCCGCCGCCCTGCGCTCTGCCCCCGGGCCCGCCAGCAGCACCCTGCCACAGGAGAGCCCCGTGCTCGACGGCGACTGGCACCCAGGGGCTGGCAGCGCTGCTCAGGTACTGACTCCCGGGCTGCGCCCCGGCTGAGGACTTACAACTTCTCCGCGCTAAGCGGACTCCCCCCGGACGGGCAGGGAACCGCCCCGCGCGGCTCCGGGCAGGTGGGAGGGCGCAGGCAGCCCGCTGCCCCTTCTCCTCCTCCCAGCCTTGCCCCGGGACACCCGCTCGCCCTTCCTCCCCCTCCGGCGCCACGGCGGGAGCGGGCACGGCGGCCGCGAGCCGCCCCGTTACCTGCAGGACACGGAGAGCTCCACCTTGGTGGCCGGGATGCTGGAGCTGAGCACGTTAAAATCCCCCACGGACGCCATGTTCCCAAACCCGGCGCTCCTGTCCAGCTTCTGCTGCCCCGACGGCTTCTCCAGCGCGAACATGGGACAGCGCCGGCGGGCAGGACGGCGGGCAGGGAGAGAGGGGAAGGGAAGGCGGCGCCAAGCGGCCCTCCGGAGCGCGACGCCGGCGCTGCCGCCGGCCGCAGCCCGTGGCGCGGAGCTCCAGCCCGCACCGCCGCCCGCGGGCTGCCAGCGCCGACTGAGGCGGCGAGGCGGGGAGCGGGCGGTGACGTCACCGCGAGCGGGAGCCGCGCGTGACTCGCACCCGGCCCGGGGCGCGGGAGACCCAACGGCCGCCAACCGTCCGCGCGAGGGCGGGCGCGGGCGCGGCCCCGCTGCCCGCCGGACGGGGCGGCGGGCGCTGCGCTGCGCTGCGCTGCGGGCTCGCCAGGGGCGGGGGCAGCGAGCCGAGGGCAGCGTGGCCTCCGCGCCTCCCCGCCTCACTCACAGCCGCCCGCAGCGGCAGCCTCTCGTCCCGTCCCGTCCCGTCCCGCCCCGCACGCCAACCGCGATGGCTCTCGTTTCTTCCTGCGTATGAGGGAGCGCGAGCGCCACCGCGCTCCGCCAGCCGGCGGTTCGGAGCAGCTGCTCGTGAGCGGGTCGCTCCCTCCGCTCGCCGCCCGCCGGAGCAGGCGGCGTCTCCTCCGCTCACCCGCCTCCCTGATGGCGAGCGTCAAAACTTAACATCCCATGCGGGGACGCGGGAGGGGGGAGGCTTCCTCTCCTGAGTCACGAAGAAAATGCGTTTTAACAGAAAATAGCAGGAGTGTTTTAGGTGTGACGCTGAAAACACGATGAGCATTAGCTGCTTTCTGGAGCGGCGAAAGGAGAAACGGAGCGCGGCGGCTCCGCGAGGCGGCGCAGAGTCCTGGCCGCCAGGGGGCGCCGCCGCGGAGCCGCCGTGGGGCAGCCGGGCGCTGCAGCACCGTGCGCGGCGCGCCCTGCACAGGGCACCTTGCACAGTGCATAGAGCACGCTGCACAGCGCCCCGTGCACAGCGCCCCGTGCACAGGGCACCTTGCACAGAGCACCCTGCACAGTGCATAAAGCATGCTGCACAGCGCACCCTGCACAGGGCACCTTGCACAGCGCACCCTGCACAGGGCACCCTGCACCGTGCACAGCGCACCCTGCACAGAGCACCTTGCACAGAGCACCCTGCACAGTGCATAAAGCATGCTGCACAGCGCACCCTGCACAGGGCACCTTGCACAGCGCACCCTGCACAGCGCACCTTGCACAGTGCACAGCGCACCTTGCACAGGGCACCCTGCACAGTGCACAGCGCACCCTGCACAGTGCACCTTGCACAGTGCACAGCGCACCCTGCACAGCGCACCTTGCACAGGGCACCCTGCGCAGTGCATAGCACTGTGGGACGCACTTTGCACAGTGTGCACTGCACATTGCACAGCGCAGCTTGCACAGTGGATGCTGTACTGTGCGGGGCGCGCCTTGCACAGTAGGCATTCCACCGTGCTAGGTGCACCTTGCTCATGGCACGCTGCACATTGTGCGGTGCATGTTGTACAGTGCACACTGCATCATGCATGGAGTGCCTTGCCTGCTGTGCACTGCACTGTGTGGGGCACACCTTGCATAGGGCATGCTGCACACTGCATGGCGCACCTGGCATAGTGCACCCTGCACATTGCACGGCACACCTTGCCCACTGTGCTCTGCACAGTGTGGGACGCACCTTGCGCAGCGCGCCCTGCGCATTGCACAGCACACCTTGCACAATGTGCACTGCACTGCACAGTGCAGGGCAGACCTTTCACAGGCCATGCTGCACGTTGCACAGTTCACCTTGCACAGTGCACCCTGCACACTGTGCAGTGCACCTTGCACAGCGCACACTGTGCATTGCAGAGCACACCTTGTACAGTGCATGCTGCACATTGCACAGTGCTCCATGCGCACTGCGCACTGCACATTGCACGGTGCTTACCACTCATCGCATAGCACACATTGCATGGTGTGCAGTTCACGCTTGCCTGTTGCCCAGCTTTCCCCGCCGAGCCATGACAGGGCTGCAGCAAGTGCACATCTGCCTGCCCCTGCTTCTGCAGGATCAGCTCAGCTCTGCGCAGCGCTCTGCATGCTTACGTGTTGTGCTTCTGAAGACTAACCATAAAAACACACACAAAAAATTGAGACAAGGAGACATTCACAATCATTGCTTTTGTAAAGAGACAACATACCAAGTATCACATTTCTGTCTGAAAATAATTATTACAAGAGACTAGAGGAAAAAAACGTGGTTTTACTTTGGTGGTTATCCATGTTAAGTAACATAAGGAAAAATATTAATTTTACCTTCTCATATACTTGTGCTGGCCCTTATCTTCATTTAAAGACTATTAGTTCAGTCACCCTGAACCTATTCATAATAATTCACAATTATCATAAAAGTTTCATGATCTTATTTCTCATGTATTGTATTCAATTCATATCTATTACCATGGCATCTAAGTAGCTCCCAATATTTATTTCTCATTATAGCAGTTGTATGAGATATCAAAGCGCTATCACCCCCATTTTACAGATGGGAAAATAAAACATAGGAAAATTAAATGTAGTGTCTGTAGTTGCACAAGATGTAGGACAGGAACAAGCAATTTAATTCAGATCACAGTCACAGGATGTCACCCACAATCCTATACATATGTCCTCTACTTTTCTGGCTGTTTAGTTTCTATGCATAGAAACTGTGTTTATTTTAAAAAAATAAATGTAATTCTAAAGCCACAAACATTGTCAGGACACATTGATTCTGGGTTCCGTTTTTTAAAAAATTCTCCTTAGTGTAATTCAAGTTAAATACGTGGTGTCAGGTAGTACATCAAAATAATGATGAATAGAGAACTTGAATTTAGACTCCTGATTATCTGATAGTCTAAGGATTAAGCAGCATGAATAAGAAGAGAATAACTTGGTCTTATATACCAGACGTATACTTCCCATATTCATCTGAAACAACCACATACTTTCAGTGACAGAAACCACAGATCTTTTTATTCAGAAACTTGTGATTTCACAGCCCACTACTCTTCCACCCCTGTATTTTCAGGAATGTGTAATCTGAATTTTGTTTTCTTTCTTTTGCTTCTCTTGTGCAGCTGTTGAACACACAAAGCAATTTCTCATCAGGTTTTGCCAAAGTATTTCTGCGTGAATCAGCTGGTTTGCGGTTTTCGGTGCAGACAAGAAACCATGTACCTGCACAGGTATTCTGGGAGTGTCTGCAGTCAGTCAAGCCAGTAAGCCCAAAGCTAAAACTACTAACAGAACAAAAGCAAATTTAGTTTGCTATTATCTTTTCCTCCCAATAGCATGAAGGGCTGTGCGAAGGACTGCTGATGTCTTGAGAGAGTAATACCAAGTAGGGAAAGGGTGATTGAAAACTAAAGGACAGTTTTTAGGAAAAATGTAAAACCCTTTTTCAGTGTTACAATACTGTTATTCTCTCTTTCATAATGTATTGTAAAAATCTAAACACAATGAGTGGAGCCCAGAAGGCACGGCATGAAAAACTTAAGAGGCGTGGGTAACTGAGCAGTGTATCATGTAAAAGTAATATCATATATTTTTCCCTACTCACCTGCTTTCAATCACTGCTGAAGACAGGATACTAGGTTAGATCAGAGTTTGGCTTGGTCATGTTAAATTTTTATATTATCTGATTGTTATGTTCTGTTTTGCTTTAAAAAAAAAAAGGGAAATAATTGATTATTAGTGATACCATAAGTAGAACATCCTGTGTAAGTAGCAGGTGGAGGAACCAAGGAAATTCTAGTCTTTTATATTCCCAGGGAGATATCCATCTCCCATGATATTTATAAATGTGCAGCTATATTGTCTTCTAAGATTTTGGCTTCAAGTAAGTGTATAATTCTCAAGCGAGTGATATATATATATATGAAAGATAGAAACTAAAAGCTAAAACAAGGGATAGTTGAAAGATATGCATGAATGGGGCCAACTATGCGTTAGTATAATTCCAGAGAGGCACCTTGTATTTGCTCATTCTTAATTTGCAATGAGGTGTGGCGGCTGGGCCAGCGCGTAGGTGTTAGGACTGTGTCTGGAGTGCATGTACAAAAGAGCCATTGGACTGCAGCGTGAAACGTCAGGGCTGTGTTGTATACGCCACGCTGACGTGTGAACGAGATCATTGACTCTGTGAAAATGCTGGAATGGAAAGCAAGACATATTTTCCTTACTTTCTTTTGTGATGGTTACTTTATTATTGTCAGCTGTTGCTAATTATCTTGTTTCTGTAGCTACATATCTTGTTTCATTAAGTGCAGCCTAATTTTAGGAATAAGAGGGACATATTTGAAGTAATAAAAGTGTAGACCATGAACAGACTACAGATTCCAGAATAACTGTAATGTGTAACACTGCATAATTGCTTTAAAACATTGCTGCTTCCAAGTTTCAGCAGTATAATTGAACGTGAATGCCACAGGATGCAAACATTGATTACTCCCCCTCTACCTCCTCAGTTTTCTGCCTTGTAGATGTTTAATTAGACATCTTAAGAAAAGAAGAGTTTTATGATTCAATCTTTGCGCTCCTAAAAAAACCCACACTCACACAAAAACACCACAAACTATTCTGGAGGAAGCTGAGGAACAGGGAATGGCATCTATTCTTGTGTAGATAAGAAAGAATATATGGAAGAATACAGGAATGAGAACAGAAGAGAGCTGGAGAATTACAGGAACAAAACAACTGCAACTTTACCGCAGTACCATTTGCATGGCAACCAAAATACTGCTTACTAAGTCTGAATTTGTGATGAGCATACTATATTCCCCAGTTCTTCACCAAAGATTTGTTCAGATAATTTTCTTCATTAATGTTCATTAAACAGCAAGTTTTTTCTCCTGGCTACTATCAAACTCTTTCTTTCAAGAGCTTAAAGAATGGAGTGAACTTAGCCATAACCTGGTCCCTGCTGATAGCTGAACATAGCACTGAAACGATGTCAAAACCCCAGTACGTACTGTAGTCTGAGAATTGTCGTATCTTTCCTGTCTTTGATTACTGTACTTAGCTGTCTCTTTCTTTGCTAACGGTGGTTATTTTAATCCACTGGCAAAAGACAAGACCTTTAGCATTTGTTAGGGTAAGTGTCATTACTGGAACCATCAGCAAGCACCATGGCTGAATCCAGACCACAGGCTTTAAAAGCAGTCCATGATACAACATGCTGATGGATATGTTTAATGTCTTTATCGTTCTAGTGTGAATCCTCTTCTATGAACTCCATGACTTTGTAACTCCCTTTCAAAACACACAAAAATTGATGAAGCTCTGTTTTTGTGATAGTAAAGTTTGTAAAGGAGGCATCTGACTCAGAGGTTAGACGTAAAGAAGAAATCTCCTCTCCCTCAAGGTTTTCACTTTAAATACTAGTTTTTCAAGGGCCTATGTCTGCAGTTTCACAGGTGTTGAGGAGAATACATTCGACAGTAAAAATTATCTAGTTCTATATATCAAAGCCTTTGAAACACATGCTTGCTGTCTGCAGGGGAAAAGAGCACCTTGTCATCATGACATAAGCATGAGGAAGTTAGTGAGTCATCAGTGCGGAGACACCTGACAATTTCCTTATTTCTCTACAATGACAAAGTCAGCAATGCATTTCTTTGTATACTTGGGTCCCCACAGAATAAAATCACCAAGTGCAAAGACCACTTCACTTCTCTCCAAGGGCACAAAGGATAGTTATCCGACAAATATTCTCAGCTCACTCACCTACACCAGAGCTGGCCACATTTGCTGTCACAGCATCTTCAGCTTCAGAGAAGGTGTCCTGGGTTATTTCAAACTTTCTTCCAGTTTAATCCAGGCCAGGAGAGGCAGGTCATCATTAGCGCAACAGTAAAGAACCTTCCTTCTACACTGAGGAAAGCGTTCTTCTATGGTATCAACATAGTCATTTCAGGTTGAAGTAGTGGTACCATCAGTTCCTGTCACAGCTGATAGTTTTCAGGCCATTCAAAAACTCTTCCAAATGGCAAAGATCCTTAAAGCACTCTCAAAATTGTTCATGGGAAGTCATATAGTCCATTTAACATTTTGCTCTTACTATTAGAGAGTCAGAGAGAATCTTACTATTAAAGAGTCTTACTAATAGAGAGTCAGTCTACAACTAAGAACAGAGGAATTTTAGATCTGGAAAGCACTTATTCTGGCTTTCATCTCAGAATGAAGCATGTAGCATGGATCTCAAGTCCTATTCATATGTCTTGGACTATTTTTAGTACTAGTTTTTAGCAGCCAATGAAGTCAGACTATGGTTCAGATTTAGTTTAAAGGACAAGGAATCAAACTGATTAGGTCCTTTTGAAAGAAAACTTATTTATCAACTTTGAATTCAGCCATGGACCAGACTGATTTCATTTCTGGACAGATTGCCAGAAATATGTAAGAATAAATTTAAAGTCATTTTTCTGGAAAGACAGCTGATCACTAGTTCATGACAGTAGACAATTTCAGGTGCTGCTACAATAGAGTGTTTTTTATATGACAGCAAGGATGCTGACAAAAAGATTAGCTGCATACAATCTACCTTGAGAAGTCTAGATGGCAATCAAG
Organism: Apteryx rowi; assembly: GCF_003343035.1. NCBI lineage: Eukaryota > Metazoa > Chordata > Aves > Apterygiformes > Apterygidae > Apteryx > Apteryx rowi. Next base: position 192,039 of record NW_020450987.1, read on the forward strand.
GGCTTTCCTTTCAATAAACATAAGATCAGAGAGCCCCATAAAGAAACCTCAACATGTTTATCACCAGCTATCAGCTAAGCACTTAAGGAAAGCATCTCAATTTCAGAAGAGGAAATTATTCCTCTTCAATGACTTCCCAGCCAAATTTCAGTGATTTCCAAGTTCTCATTCTTGGAGTACTCTTGAAAGATGTAAACTCCTTTTTTTTTTTTCCATTCCTTCCCTGCCTTGCCCACTCACCTCTAGGTCTCTCATATTTCAAAGAAATATCAGTTGGATTTGCAGAAAATGTGCAGGTATTACAAATCATCCAGAAATAATATACTATGCAATTGCTTTCTCTGCCTGATCTCTACCCACACCTCTTCCTTCAGCCTGCTGCCAGGGTGTTCATAAAATCTCTACCAGTGTTAGCAATACATCTTTGAAGGCAGGTCTTCATATATAAAATTTGCTTTGAGAATTACCTAATTCAGAAGAAATTAGCATTCTAGGCCTCTACAGCTAATTGATATGTTCTTCAGTTATTTTCTTCATTGGAACAAAAGTTAAACTCATTCAGAGAAAATCATTACCGCAGTTCTGAACTGAAGAGCAGCCAAATGCAAACTGCTACATGAGACCCATCTTTCTCCATCAGTCAGGTTGTGTGTTTCATTACTCATGCACATGACTTCATGTATTTTCCTAATACCATAGATAAGACTTCAGCTCACACTGTTTAGGATATGGAAGAAATCAGTATCTCTGCCAAAATGGGCACAGATTGAACTTGAGTATAGACTCCACCATAGATTTCATCAGGAAGCACCAATTGCTGATCCATTAGCCACTCGTAAGCATTCAGACAGACGTGTACATGATGAGGGTGACAACCTGGACTAATCTGGGTAAGTGTTGGATTCACTGCCTATCAATACAGTCACACACTCAAACTCACACAAATGTATAAGCTGGATGATATATCAGGCTTGCATATCATTTCTGCTTCTGAGAGGGGTCTCAGTGGAGTCAGGGTAACACTGTACATAAATAGGCAGCAAGAAGCAAAACCAAACCTTTCCATCAACTGCTTTTTAGTAGTTTCTTTCATTAATTTCTCTGTGTAATCCAGCATAGTGGAATTTTTCAAAGCCTGTCATCACATATGCCCATGCCATGTTTATTGCTTCATTGTTTTAAAAAAGTGATTTCTTTTTATGTATTCCTTCCAAAGATAAATGAAATCCAGGCATGTTGCCAGGTCCTTCCATGTACTATTTTTCATGTAGTCAGGCTAACAATGAAACTCTATCTGAAATTCATTTTGAAGGCCGTATTTGATTTTTATATTAATTACTTCATTCACTTCTTATTTTTTTTCTCTGATATTACACTTTTTTGTGGAAGAAATCAAAAAACACTTTGAAACCAACACTTTAAGCAAACAAAGAATATGACATTACTTTCATAAAGCAAAAATTTCACAGCTCATTGAAGTTGTTTGTCACATTTGATAATCCCGTTATGCGTGGAATCAGAAAGTGCACTCCTCTCCCACATTATGGAATCCTGTCACATGGACTCTGGGAAGAGAAGGAATTGTGGCTGGGAAGACTTGGGGAATCTTGAGAGGATGTAAAACATCCTTTATTTTCCCATTGAAAGACTTTCTCTGCGGATAACAAACTCAGGTAAGTATGCCTATGATATTAACTTGGCTTCTGCAATTAATTTTAAGTCTCAGCCTACAAGGAGTCAAGCAACAGTAACTAAAATATTAGGGATATGATACAAGCCTCCATTCCTACAATTATCATTATCCCGTGAGAGCAGCTTTAAGGTCAGATGCTGGTCTGGCAAAGCAAGTGTTGCTGTCTTTTATCTAATAACACACTTTGCTTTCACCTGCAGGAAAGGCCTTCAACAGTAAGATCTTTGTGTTCAGATACTCAAAGGAAGTTTATTATTTTAGAGTAAATGTAATTTTCTGAAATAGCCTGTATGTGCTGTAGAGCCCATGGGTTTCTCCCATAGTACTGAGACCTGTTACCTGGACTCCAGGCAACGAAGGAGCTGTGCAGTGATGGGAGTTGCTCGATCCCCCAGCGGCAGAGCGCGAGGCCTGGATATTGCATACACGGCTGGGGGGCCTTTGCAGCCAAGGTGGGATCCTTGTGCACAAGGCGTTTGGAAGAATTACAGTTACTGCATGGCAATGTCTTTCTTTCTTTTCTGCACATTTACAAGAAGCAAGCTCCAAACTGACTAACTCTTTGAGAAGCTGATTTTAATCACTCATGACACATTTACTCCTATGAACTAGATTTTCTTACTTTACAGCATTTATTTGGATTGTATTTTATGGCAGTTACAGTTGCGGTTAGTAAACATTAATTTATGATATGGGTTGTTTTTGCATTATTGATGAACTATCAAAAAGACAGCGTGACTTACAGCAATGCCACTTAGCAACTCACTCACTAAAATATCTGGAGAGGAAGTAACTGAGAACTTTAAAGAGGTATTTCTGTTTCTTTTGTGGAGAAAGAAAAGGACCTGAGATGGGTAAAGCACACTTAAAAAATATTTCTTCTTTTCCCATAGTCTCCTTTTATTCCCTCTTTCATGAATTTTAATTTTGTATTATTTTTTGTGACATTAAAATACCTTAAACAGTTGACAGTATGTGGATTGTCTGTTGGGAGCATTCTCCAGCAGATTTTCCTCACTTCATGGCGACATTCAAACAATTAGGGTTTTAATGAGGCTGAAAAATTGTAGCCCAAATAATTTAATGAGTTTGATTATCTTCCAGAATAACTATGGCACTAAAGCAGGGATGCATTTAAGCATATGCTTGAATTCATCACTGTATTTCTGGAGAGCACACTTACTGACTTGAGTGAGGTGTAAACTCACACTTAAAGTTTTCTGAATATGAATGGTTTATTGTACTATTTCTTTGCCTGTATGAAAAGTACAGGTATTTCTGCTTTCTCACATATAACATTCTGTTGTCTCAATTTAGTTATTCGTATTCATGAATTATTCAAATGAGACCTGATTCATTATTTACTTTCGATCTAAAAATGTCACTTAAAATTGCACAATATTTTTGAAATGGGAGGTAAATTAGATGATACTGTTACTTAACAGAGTATGAAAGACTAAACTGCACCAGTACCATCAGTACCAAAGTCTGAACTGTGCTGATGGGAACCTTTTGTTTCTCTTCTTTTCAGAAAGCTCTTAGCTTCTGATAAAAATATATATATATATCTAGAGAGAGAGAGAGTTTTTTGGGTTTTTTTACTGAAGTGGCATCATACAACTATGGAACAAACATTCATCCTCAAAAATAAAGAACTAATTAGTTAGGGCCACTTGCCAGATACCAAGAGTATACATTCCAGAGCCACAGTAGCAAGAATTCTATGAAAATTATTGTGCTATTTAGGTAACCATAGTACAGTTGCATTGAAATTATTCTGCAAGATACTGGCTAGTTGCCAGTGCAACCTGTCTGTCAAAGCTGAGAAAGTAACTTCATGAACACTTCACTTTGTGAAAGAAACAGTAAAACAAACATAAAGCAAAAGTAAATGGCAGATTTTTAAATACTCACATGGATTACATTATTACTTTTTCTCAGGCCTAAACACAAAGCTCCCTAAAAAAAAAATTTAAAAAAATCACTTATTTGAATTGTGATTTTACCTATTTGATTTAGAACTTAGCTGTAACACTAAAAAATTAAATTTGTTAATACTGTAGCTTTAAAAATGGTAAATGAATGTTACTTCACATGACTAAGAGAAAACGTAGAAAAGAAAAAGATTCTTAAACATATTGGATATCTAAATCATTGCAGAAAATTAAACATTCTAGGCCAAATTCATCCTTACAGGAACTCAATGGAATATAAGTGAACAATGAATTAATTAGCTTTCTTGAGTTTAATAGATACTTCAGTACAGATTAGTATTTTACTTTAAATATTATCTTCAGTCATTTACATTTTTTTGGTGCATCTTTTCATAGTGATCTAGTTAGCACAGCTATATAGAGTTATATGGTAAATTTAGAAGTCTGATTATCAAATACGCTTTTAGTCTTGTATGTGCATTTCCCAAGAAACATATATAACATATATAACCCTTTAAAAAGGTAAGGCTTTTAGAAAGTTTGAACTTTTTAAAAGCCTTTTGGAAGAATATTATTTGTGCTTCAGCATTAATCGTTATAAAGAACAAACTTGGGCTCCAAAACTAAGGACAAATTTCTTCTACATAGTGCTGTAGATGTCTTAATCCTAACCCTTAGACCAGTTTTAGCCCTGCAACAGACCTAATCCCAACAGCCAGCCCATGAATTAAATACTGTGAACAATGATTGCTATTACTGCCCCAAACCTTTTCTTACACTTTCACTCCTACCCTGCATATTGTAGGAGCAGAATCCTAACTCAAGCTTTCATCTCAGTGCCAGCTGGATCCCAAGACCTGGATCATGAGCTACATGTCAGAAAGGATCGCTCAGTTATTGTCTAAAATATAACTCAGCGTTCTCTTCTTAGCTCTGTCAATAGTCTTAAATTCACCTTCTACAAAACTAACCCTTGTCTTGGATTAGCATTGGCTGAGAAGACACTCTCACTACAAAAACTCAATATAGCAAGGAAATTTTAGGAATTATAGTTCAAAACTTAGTTTAGTATCCCCTTTTAACTCGAGTACATGTGTTTTACCTAATTATTCTGTGATTCTAACATGGTAGCTGTGCTAACCCTTACCTATATTTAGCCTTGTATTAATAGGGCTTCCAAGCAGAGAATCTTAATGATGCAAATTAGTTATTCCGTGTGATTATCTAAAGCTTAGTTTAATCCAACTTTTTAAATTCAGTGACTGCTATTTGACTAACTGCTGTAGATGTCCTACCTATAAATCTAACACTAACCTTAAATACAGTTTTGCATTGTGAGGCCATCTCAGCATAGTAACTAACTTAGCAGGGAAGTCACTATTTCACATTGTCCAAAATGTGGCTAACCTGCTGTTTTTTTCACAGAATCATAGGATAATTTATGTTAGAAGTGACCTCTGAATTTCATCTAGTCTAATGGCTGCAAAGATGCACTGCTCACTAATGTTTGGCTTGCTGTCCGCCAGGACCTTTTCTGCGGAGCTGCTACCCTGCCACTCATCCCCATCCGGAGCCGATGCATGGACTTATTCCATTCCAAGTGCAGGACTTGGCCTTTATCCATGCTGAAATTCAGGAGGCTCCTGTTGGCGCGTTCCTCCAGGCACCAGAGCAGATAAGTGCTGTAGATGCTGAAGCCCTAACCTTGGCCCTAGCTGTGGCTCAGGAGCCCCTCTCGACACAGCAAATCAATACAACAAAGTCATTACTGGTTAAACCCACACTTAATTTTCAATTCAGCCATTGTTCTGTTAATGCATCCTGCAGGAATGCAAACCTAAACCAACTTTTTCTTTCAGATCAGTAGCTTTTCATAGCACAAGAACACAGTATGGTAAAGAAATGATCATTAGTCACTGTGCAAAAATTAGCTCAATTTGTCCTTTTTAACTAAACTGTTAATCTTTATTTCATTCAGAAGTCCAAACCCTAGGCAGAATGGAACGAGTCTTGGCCCAAATTCCTGACCAGCCTGTGAATTTAGTATGGTAAATGACTCTCAGGCTGTAGAAGCCAAACTATAGGCTTTACACCCTTCTGCATCGTTGCCTTAGATCTGCCCCATGACCCTTTATTTTCCTACAGTATAAATACAGCAAGAGTCCATTTGAATTACTATCAAAAACTTGGATAGATATTTCTTTGTGCAGTGAATCTTTGCACTTTAAAATTACCCTATTCTTTATATCATCTGAAACTGAATTTCTATTATTACCTTTTTAGTTTATCTTTGAAAAGCTCTTTTAAAATAGGATATTCTTTTTACAGTTACTTTCCAAAATGACTTTCTTTCTTACAGACATTTGGTATCTAAATCAAGTTAATTAAATTGATTCTTCTTTTGTAATAAAGGAAGACAGATAGGATGAGAAATGCAAATATTAACAGATTTCACATATCCTCCAAAGGACTTTTTCCCAGTATACTTTCCAGTCTGTGATGCTAATGAAAAACAGTAAAAGTAGTTCTACTAAAAAATTGAAGATATACAGGATTTTTTCACTCTTGTTTTTCAGTATTTAAAACATTCCTAATTACCCTCTCCACTTCATGGAGAGAGAACTTTGAAACATAAATGTCTCATTTTACAGCTGCAAAATCGTTCTAATTTTAACTAATTGTGTCCTCATTGTTTAATCCTTTTTCTTTCTTGGTGTAAATGGAATACATGCATTTTATTTACCATTGCACTAAAAATATGTTCTGTTCTTGTTCTCTTTGTCATATAGAGGAAATAGATTAGATACGTAAAAAAGCATTGCAATAAAAATAAAAAGTGGCAGCTTCTATTTTATAAAAATAATTTTTACTGTAGAGTTTAGGACTATAGAAGTTATTTAACAATATGTGGTACTATGAATACAGAAAAAAATTTTAAATGATTTGATCAGATAAAACATAGCTAAATATTTAATAAATTTAAACTATGATATGGTGATTATGTTGCCCCTTACCACAATCATTGCATGAAACTGAATTCTGAGACTGGTGTTGCACTCAGAATCTTGTTATGGGTAAGGAAGAGAACATGCCTTATATGAGAAGCCAAGAATTTCTTGTTAGTCTGATTAAAATCTTAAGACTAATTACAAGAAACAATTATTATGATTAGACTAGACAATGATACTAACAAGCACAGTCCCAAGTATCTAATTATTATGGAATGAATTTCATTAATAATAGAGTTAAAATTGTTGCACAAAACCTTCCTAGTATCTAGCTCTTTCTCCGTTGTTGGGCTGTCTCTTATACTTCCTTTTAGTCCTGTATTTGATATCACCAGTATTCCTAAAGAAGAAGATGGGGGGATTGCAGCAAGCCATCCGTATCCCATGTTCTTTGCCCGGAGAAGCTTGATGTTCCTGATGGAGTTTCTTCCTCGTCTTTGCAGGAAGGAGAACGATGTTGGCATTTCTTCCTCCCCAGCCTAAGGCTCCCCCCCCGCTTGGAGCTATTTTTCTAACACACTGTTACGCCTTGCTCTTTCTTCATTGGTCTGCAGCTCCATGTTACATCCAAATGTACTGTGTGCAGTGCGTGCTAGATCTATCAGATACTTGCTCTTTCATCTCTCTGTCATCCTGAAAACCAGGTCTGCCCAGCTCCCGAGTCTCCAGGTCTCTAACCAACCACCGGCGAGCTCTTCACAGCGCTGGCGTCTCCAGTGGCATCCTGCACCCCCTCGTCTCATCCCATGCCCCTGCTCCTCCACGCTGCGTCCTCTGTCCCCGCTTCCAAGGCCTCTGCTAGCACACAAAGCCTCTCTCCCTCTGCACTACACCACTGATGTGAGGGTCACCAAGAGTTCCTGCTACACAGAGTAACTACTTGTTCCTACTAACTATAGAAAAAATGATGGCTATACCACACGCTTATACAAAGACAAGCAGAAGTGAAACTAATCAGGTCACCTGGCCATTAGAAGAACTGCTGTTACAGCTAAGCAAGCTTAAACAAAGCTCCAGGCAGGCCCAGGCAAGTTTAGACAAAACCTGACAAGTGCTGAGGCCTTGCCGAGCTGGTATGAAACCTGTGGCCTGGTGCTAGCAACAGCAGTATTGGACTGCTGGATCTGTTGGGCTACGACAGATCCTTCCTCTCTCATAACAATATCTTAACCACTATTTTGTGGGATAACACTTTCTCCTGTGGAGTCAGTCTGAGTGTCTATAAGGCCCCCTGTTCTCTGTGAGTCTTATATTCCTTTCCTGCGCGGAAGAGTTTCAGCATGCAGCCACTGCTTGCTGCTTTTGAAACAGCTTGATGTCTCAGCACAGTCCCCTGACACAAGATTTGAACTTCCAGACTCGGGGAGGAACTGAATGTGCTTCAGGGCTCAAATCACTGCACTCGTATGCAGAAGAAAGTTGTTCTTCATGTTTTACAGGAAAAGGGTGAACCATATTCTGTTCTTGAAAGCGCGGTTCTGCTAGGACAGTGAGCTGGCATGCAACAGAATTCCTCTGTCATGGAGAGCAGTGGGATCTCAAACACAGTCTTGATTTTAGTATTTCATATAGGCTAATTCTAAATAGCTGTCTTTTCCAGGCATCTATACCTACTTATGCACTATTTAAGAGGTGTAGACTTCTGACAGGCTTTAAAATTCTCCTTTGAGGCAGTAGCCTATGATATGGACACTTCAAGATATAACTTTTAGGTACCAAAGTCCTTTTCTGGACCTGCTACTTAAAATTAAGCCCTGACAAAAGTAATGTAACAAGTATGAAACAACTAGATCACAGCAAAGTGCTGAAGAATAATCAGCATACAGTTATTATTAGTAATTCTCTGAATTCCCTTTGTGCTCTGCACTGTCTTAACTTTGGAATTGTTCCTGCCTCAAAGAGATTAAATTAGGCTAAGGTTCAACATGTGGATTTTAAAGATAACTGCAGAGGATGGGCAACAAAGAGCACACAGAAAACAAATAACACCAGATAATTACTTCTATTGATAAAATCAGTGAATGGACACAATGCAAAGTAATACATCTAGATTTTACTAAGAGATTTGATATAATTTCTCACCGAATGATGTGTTGATTAAAAATTAGCACTATAGAAAATGAATGCAGCACATGCTAAAAAGATGATGACTCAGAAAGTAATTCTAAAGAGCATTTATAATTTCGTGTTTCAGGATCAGTTCTATTCAGTGTATTTGTCATTTACTGGGAAACTTTACTGATATAACAAAACATAATGGAGACCATTAATAAGGAAAAAAGTAGTTCTATCAAGTGATTTGAATTTCATGGTAAACTGGGTTCCCTGGAATAATTTTTAATGATGTGGTTAAATGAAAACACATTCCTCTAATACTCAAAGATAGCAATCATATTCATAATATATGGAGTTCTATTTCAGAGAGCAGCATTTCAGACATGGAGTTGGAGACAAGATGGATAATAAGCTGAACACAGTTCACAGTGCAGTATAGAAGGAGAAAGAGAGGACATCCCCTTCCCCAAGCAGGCACTGACAACAAGCCGAGAATGCAGTTTCTGAGGGGACTTAATGAAATACTGAATAGGAATTTGAGTGCCAGACTGAAACTCCGGAGAATTAAACTAATGTCGTGGTGCTTAAGGCAGCAACATCTTTCCCTATTGACAAACAATGTTTTGCACACGTGAGTTTAAACAGTAAGAACTTTAAAGGGAGTGGGCAAGAAACAGTTTACAACAAATAAAACTACCATCCCTCTGCCTCCAGCCCTGACCTAGTACTCCCCTGACAGTGCATCCCAAAGGAAGTGATCAGCCACAATTCTCCTCCATTAGCTGTGCCCCACTTTTAGTTTGATGTACTCTGCTTCCGTACAGAGAAGCCAGGAAGAAGTTTGTGCTCTAAGCTGCTGAGCTTAGTGACTGCGCTTGGCTGCTGGTCTTTCCCCCTTGCTGCTGGCCTGGCCGGTTGCTGCTGCTGCCAGCTGTGCTCCCTGCCAGCTGTGCTTGCTGCTTGCCAGCTGCTCCTCAGTACCATTCGCGGACATGGGCATAGCTCCTGCTCAGGTCTTGAAGCTGCCAGCGGCCCCTGCGTTTTGCTGGATTAAGTGACGGAGCAGTGCCTGAAGTGTTTCAGCTCTTAGAAAAGGTTCAGTGATGCACGGGTATCCAATCAAGTCATTGCCACAGAAAGAAGAGTTCCCAAATATTGCCCTTTTAAACAAACTTCGATCACTCACTCTCTCTCTGGAGTTTTTCTCTACATCAATTCTTCCTGCCCTAGGAATTATTGACAGTAAATGTTTAGGATTTTCCAGGCTTTTTCCATCCTTAAACCTTAGCTGATTTTAACAGAAATGCTCTAAATATTACAAAATATATATGAAATTTAAACCTTTAAGGCCTGACATGTTGTCTGTTGTAACCAGCAGCTCCCGTTATCCTGCAGGTGCCAAGAGTAGGTCTTGCCTACACAAAAGCCCGCTCCCAAGGAAGGCCTGCCCCCCCCCCCAGCTTCTGACTTACAAAAGCAGAAAAAAGAGAAAACAACAGATAGTGTGTGCCTGTGCTTGTACGTAACATAACAAAGAGCAAAAACATCCATCTAAAAAATGTTTCAGATTGTTGGGGGAGGGTTATATGGAGTATTTCTCTGCAAGAAATGGTCCTAGTTAAATGGTTTTCCTACAGCTTCAATAAAATAGTTAAAACACCAAAGTTTTTCTCTGTGGAGCATTTACTGAAGCAACAGGGAAAGAGCAAAGTCATTAGGCCACATCAGTAGGACTGATCCCTGGCTTATTTTTGGCTGGTTGTCAGAGCAAGATTAAGGAACCAGTTATTCCACAAAACATTAGAGCTAACCTTTAATCGGTACCCAGCAGTAGTCTTATAGATCACTGAACTGAATCAAACCGGTTAGACAGTCATTGCTGTCATACATACAGGATGTGAATATCTCCTAAATTTAGCATACAAGCCATTAGCCATGCTCTTCCCTTCTTCAGATCAATTTTCTTTAAAAATTCCTTTTCAAGGGGATTGCAAAAACCAGAAATCACTCTAAAACTAGTCTAATGGGTTATATATTAGGTTTGTAAAACCAGGCAAGGCTGGAGGCAGAACCACAGGTCGAATGAGCATAAGAGGAAAAGTTATAAAACTACTGATCTGTCACCAGCCATGTTATTCTTAACAATGATAATAATAATAATGATAATGATAATGATAATAATAATAATAATAATAATAATAATAATAGAAGAACTGCAGCCCCTTTTTCTGTCTTATAAATCTGCTCTTACCCATAACCCTTCTACTCCTTACAGTCACTGCTTCCCTTCCTGTCTAGGGGGAAAATCTTTATAGTATGGTTAGCATAAACTATTTCATTCATGTGATTGCTTTTTCAATGTTTTAATTTTACATTATTTTTCCATAGCACTATGCATTTCCTAATAAATAATGGTAAATGGAAGACTATGGGCCATTTACCTGCTTTGGAAAGCCGTCTTGGCTGGGAATGTCTACAGATCAATTCCTGGGAAGCAAAGGGTCATCTTAAGGAGTAACCCTCCTTCCTACACTCTGTTAGAGATTCACCCAGGGAAAGAAAATTGCATGGTAGGATTGGCAATCCATGTCCAGCCCATTGCCTGACAATCTGAAGAGGTGCAATGTAGAAGCAGTTGAGTTCCTTGGGTGGAAGTCATCTCATCTAATTTTAGATGTCTACAGTGTAGTTGCACACATCTGAGCTAGCTGTCTGGGCTCCTGTTGTGATCAATGAGATGTGGGAAATACTATCAGTGGGATTTAGGGTGTGATTCATCTGACCAGAAGTAGGAGTCTGCTTCTGCACGAGATGAGTCACTGCAGAGATGCTGTTGCTGGCCCAGACTGTGCAGGGAACCCTGGCACCCCACTCGCGCCCAGCAGGCTGTGCTGCCGATGCCCTAATTTAAGTGGGAGGAATCTCACTCCCTATTTCTTTATTTCCTGTGTCAAAATACGAGCAAAGAAAATGTAACACGTATCAATAAACCCATAGCAATTTCTAGTCCTAAATTATATAAAATAAATAGCATTAAAAGTAACTGTAATAGGCTTCACTTGTGTTAAACATATGCAGGCAATGGTTGTATAGGAACTAACACACAAAACTCATTGTAATTATGTCAGTGATAATAACAACTACAGGGAAGATTAATTTCATACCATCTCTAAATTAGAATCTTCTATTTTCTAAAGGTGGAAAAAAGGACATGAAGAAAGCATTTATGCTTGAAGAGGTGGATTTTGAGATCTACTTATAATAAGATAATTATTGCTTTTTAAGGTTCAGTGGAGATATGCTTATTATACTTAATAATGGCTCTATTAAGAACACAGAGCCAAATAAACAACAGGCTCCTGCCTCACAAGATTTACAATTAAAGGATGTGATCTGGAGCAGTAAAAGAAAGAACAGCAAGGTAGACAAGAACGAGGAGATAAACTGTTCTGTTTAAAAACTGTATACAGCAAAATAAAAGGCTATTTAAGAGTTTCTGAAGCAGATTAATAAAACTACTATATAAAACAGTCACTACCTGTGATGTATACAGCAGCATATATTTTACAAACCTGTGAGCAACATTAAAACAAAAATTGAAGTCACTTTCAAAAGGACCTCCTTAATAAAGTAGCTGCTGATTTGACCTCTGTACCTGAAAACACTTTCATAACTGTATTACAGATGTAACATTAGGAATCATGAAAGTTGATTTATTATCCCAGAAAAATCAGCATTAGCAGGCTAAACTAATAATAATAAAGAAAGATAAATTCTATGCAAACTTTGAGTATTGGAGCACTCCGTTGGGAGATCTGGCTTCATACCATCTCTCCACCAATTAGGCTGAAAGTTTTTGCAAATTTCTGTTACAGCTGAAGTTCAAGAGGTGAAAATGAAGTGCATTTAGCCAACCCTTTCTGATACATAAGAACAAGCTTAAACAAAAACCAAAAGCCCAAATTTCCCTTTAAATACTTTTCTCTAATTTTTTTCTCTCTCCTCCTCTCCCCTCCCCACCCCAAAACTCCAAACTGAATTTTTGGGCTATAAGAACTCCTGGGCTAAATCTGGACTTCAAGCCTATGTCTACCTTAGAAAGTAAGTTGGGATGGTCAGGGGATTCATTTCAAAAGCTCACTCCTCCTCTGAATTAAAATGCTCACATAGGTGTACATTTGTCATATGCGCTACCGGCAGGGAAGTCATTAGGAATTCCATGCATGACCCAAAACATTAAATCTAACCCTCAGACAATTTGAGATTAAGAATGTATGCAAATATTTTATATAACATCAGTTTCACAATCCCCTTTTAAATCCTAAATAAAACATCTTGCTATTCTAATTTCATTGCCAGCTTGACATGAACATTTAATGTGCAAGTACATTTTATGAATATATAAATAGCTACTTTTTCAAAATGAGGCTCAAAATATATCAGCTGCAACTGATTCATTAAGAATGAAAATCAGAGGTATTCATACTACACATAAAAAATACAACCATCTGATATGTATACACAAAAAGAAGGTTGATCCACATATGAAGAGCACTTGCAGACATTCTTCATCAAATTATTGCTTCACGGTTTGAAATTCCCCTTAAATGCTGAAAAACAGAAAGCATCTGTTTCAGATAGGCAAACAGATTTATCTCCTAATAAACACTGTTTTTCACTTCCATTGCTTTTCAGCTACGTTAGTTCTAGACACTGCAAATTGTAGTTTTTCAAACGCCTTCTCCTTTTCTAGCCTCTAAACTGCTATGATCACATGCAACACTGCATAGTTTGTGCACTATATTATTTTCTTTTATACATTACTAATAAAGTCGTTTCTTCTCTGCCATAAAGTACAGTACCTCCAGCTGCTTGGTCTAAAACACATCAGCATTAAGGAAGTCAGCTTTTGTCTTACCAACTTGGCAATGGCTCATAGCAGTTTTCCTGTCAGACTTTTCCTATGGAAAAAAAAGAGGGGGATATTGCTTATATCTTCAGAATTATTGTGCAAAGTTTTCTATGTATGTACATATACATAGATATAGATCCATTAATTGCCATTCTTCCTTATCTGCAGCTTTTTCTCCACTACAGATCTGTATAATTAGGTGGTGAAAAAAATCATCAACATCCTTTCAAAGGATGGAGTGCTGCTTTCCTTTTTTGCTACTTCTGAATTTATAAAAAAAAATGCATATTAATTAATCTTCGTTTAAGATAGATTTTTAAACCAGAAGTTTAGAGCCTTTTTGTGGATGATTGGGAAACTATCATGACAACAAGGTGCGCCAAAGAAGTATTACGAATCTGTGATCAGGACTCTTGATATAGTGGGAAAATTACCAAAAAATGAGGTTATTTCTGGTTGGTGATCCTCAGGACCAACAGCCAAAAGAAGATGCTGAGACAGATCTAGAGTGGGAAGCCATGGCAGAACTGAGGGGAATCCATGATTACCCAGGGATGAAGATATGATCTGAAAAAGGCAGCTGGAAATTGACAGGATATTTCCTGAGATAGTTCTGGTATTGGTTATTCAGATATCACAGATGATAAATAAGAGTCTCACATAAAGTGAGACATTAAATAAATGTCTCCCTTGACAGATGCACCGTAGTCTAGTTGCTCCTGAAGATGAAAGTTAGAACTTAACCAGGAACTCTAACTGGGGTGTCACCAAGGAGTAAAAGCAGGGCTGGAAAAAGGATAAAATATTGAGCAGGCTTCTTGCTGCAGCCAGATGTGAGCTTAAACATTATTCAAGAACAGCCAGCTCTTCAGTGGTCTACAATCTTTGTTTTGGAGTTGTCACCAAGTATGTTGGCGTAAATGAGAAGTAGGCTGTATCTCACAATATTTTTCCATCCAAGAGGGAGCTCCTTCATGCATCAAATAATCCCTGGGTCTGCAGGAGTTTGTACAGGTCAATGGCATGTGTATTCATTGCACATCCCTATTCCCTCCCTACAAATCTGTGTTTAAGTGGGGGGAAGAGAGGAACAGGTGGGAGGAAGGGGAGAAGTCCTTCTGAGCCATTAGCAAGATCATGAGAAGATTTTTGTGGAATTCTATACTCCACAAGCGTTAGAGTCTGATCAAACAGCAGGAGTGGAGGTGTGGTGCCAAGTGCTCAGGAAGGACAGGTGAAGTAGCATGAACTAAGGAGGAGTGGATAGAGCAGGAAACTTCCCAGGTAGGAAACCGAGTTGCTCTGAGCACAAGTGAGGGACTAGCAAGAGATTTCAAATGGATCTACCATACCTTTTCCTTACAGACAGCATGCCAAAATGGTTTTGGCGAATCCTTAAGCTTTGTTATATTTGAACACAGGTTACAACCACAAAGATCTCCTGGGCAAGAAGAGAGAAGAAGATTCATTTACAACTCTCATTATTTTTGCATTATTTCCAAGTGAGTCCTTCCCTGCAGTCCCACTCTGCAATAATTTTTAGAGACCCTCTAGTTGCTACAGGGGCTATGCAATCCAGTCTGGGTCACTAGGAAAAGCCTCCTCATCTATCTCAGGCCTGGCGCTGCTCAGAAGAGCTCCAGGCACTGCTAGCTGTGTCCCTCTCCGAGCTTTTCCAGCCGACCCTGTCTGGTCGCTCTCAGGGAAGAGCATTTTCCTCCCTCCCTTCACAGGCTCCAAGCACAGCAGCCAGGACAGGGCAGAGGAGGATTTGGGACGTCTGGCCTTGCTGTACGGAAGTCTGGTGCCTGCCCAAAGTTCACAGGATCTGCTCTGTTTATTGAGCGATCTCAGACATGACAGGACACTGGAGTACCCTGATATCACGCTTCTTCTTTGAGATGCTCATAGGACAGTTTCTCAGGGTCATGGAGCAACACAGCTGGGGCATCACCTGCCACCCTGGCAATGCCCGGGAGTATTGATAGGACTTATAGAGGCAGCATTCTGCTTCTGCGCTAGTTTTAATCCCCATAATTTGTTAGGCCTGAGAGAGAAGGCGGGGGGGGGACACTGCTCAGCACAGCCAGGCAGTCACCATTTCTGCATCATGCTCGTTTGTAGACCTGGTCATTTATTTACTTTTTTTTCTAGACGCAGGAGCAGACTGAATGGCAAATAATCTCTGTATAAGCCTGGCACTGAATTGCTTTGACTTTTAAGCAGGCTCCAGTTACACCTGGTGGCAGGACAAAGTAATTAACAAAACCTTCAAAGTAAGTTCAAAATTCAGAATATATTACATATCAAAACTTATAAAAAAGCTGATTGTATCAGCTCCATTTTATGATCTTTGTAACTATGTGGAGACTTCCAAAAGCAATGACTTGTCACAGAAATCTTAATATTTTTTGAAAAAAACTACAAAACACACTTTTCATTATTCATAATTGCAAACTCATGGGAGATTGCTGTGATCAGTTGCTATGACATAAGCTAAAGATACAGTTCTTAAAAATTGAATTATTGAACAAGAGTATTTCTTTCAGAAAAACATTCACTTCCATTTAAAAATTTCTACTACAGAAAAATTCATCACTGCTCTTGACAAGCTGTTCCAATAGTTAAAATGTCAGCCTTTGAATTTGTCTAGTTTCATTAACAGACATTGAATCTTACCTTTGCTAATTTAAAGAGCTTCTATCACCAAATTTCTGCTCCCCATAGTTACTCTGAGACTCTCATGAGCCTTTTAGCCTTCTTTTGGCCATTAGAGATAGATTGAGCTCCTTGGCACTCTCACTGGGAGGCACGTTTTCTCATCCTTCACACACTTTTGCAGCTTTTCTCTGTACCAAACTTATTTTTTTAATAGATTCTGTGAATTTCTGACACCAGAACAGCACAGTATTCCTGCAAGGTGGTACCAACAAACGAAAGAAATATAGCATCTCTGCTGCTGTGTGTCTGTATATCCAGTACTGCTCTACCTCTTTTTTTGGTTAAACCTTGCACTGGAAACTCATATTCAGGTGGTCATCCAACAGGATCCCAAATCTCTAGCAGTGTCCCACATATTCTTTTGTGCATTCTTTGCTCCAAGACTTACAATATTACATGTGGCCATATCAAAATGTATGTTTCTTAAACTTTTAAATCCCAGCCTGAGAAATCCACTCTCTGTTGAAGACCTATGCCTGTAATAAATTGAACTCACCTACTCCAACATTTGGGAAAGTTCATGTTTAGTGTAACTCGAACAAGGCAATAGAATATTTTCCTGTAGATTTTTAAATCCAGCTCATCATCAGTATACTACGTATTCTGTATTTTTGTTGAAGTCTTTATCCTTTTCCTGAAAACAAAAAAGAAAGAAATTGTTAGATGGGAAAGAACAGGAAGTATAACCAGAACTACTAGAAAAGTGTAAAAGATCTAAAATTACACCTGCAGCTCAATGTGTAGAGGGGAAAAATAGCTAGATACGCACACACGCAAACTTCATTTTTCTTTGATGTCCCTAAAACAAATGCTGACCATGGCCTGTCTTGCTTACTTTTATGACATAAACTCTGATTTACAAAATTAGAGCCCAGGGTGGATGTATTACAGACTAGTGATTTTCTTCTGTGTTCACTGAAGCTACAAGGAGCAAGATAACAAGAAAGGAATAAAATCCCGGTTGTAATACAAGCCTGAACAGCATATTGATGCTGGTAGGAGTGTATTTTTCTGCTCCTATCTTATTAAGAAATATATGAAATTGCTAGGTTGGTCACTGATTTCACAGAAAAACAGTGAGCACCTGCTGGCTTCTCATGGTTATCTGGCCAAGGACTAATCAGGCTCTCTACGGAGGCGATGGCTCCCGGCTCTCCAGCCACAGCTTTGCTTGAGCTTCCACACCAAAGAGCTCCTCTTTTACCATTTGTCAGCAAACTTATGGATTCGCCTCTCACCTTCTGCTCTCCCTTATACCAACACTGTAAGACAGATCAGAGAGAAACCCTCCCCAACAAAAAACACCCCCCAAAAATCTTCCAAACCAAATAACAACAATAAAAACCTGACTAGGCTGTTTTTAAGTCTATTTTATCTGGACCCATTGCTCAGAAGTAGCGCTCTCTGAGCTTTGCCCATTGCTAGGAGCTAATATCCTTGGCTTTATGTTTTGGGTTTTTTTTTTTTCCTTGGAAGAAAACCGAGAGCAGAGGCAGGTACTTCTTCAGTGTGGTCTTTACAAAGCCCACACATGAGATGTTGCATTCAACACAGATGATCCCTACGCTGGGCTGCTTTAGTTTTCCTAATCCTTCCCGTATCACCCGGCCGTTCAAATGCTCTCTCTGGGTATGTCCACAACCCACATGGGTAAGCACCGTGAGAGTTGTCCCAGCAGCAGGAGAGGCACCTGGCAGAAGCCAGCAGGCCGAGCAGGCCACTGTGGTCATCCCCAGGGCCACCAGCTGGGCTGGCCCTGCTTGGAGCGCTTGGCTGCAGGATACAGCCCATGATGCCAACACAGCCTCGGTGCTTCTGCTGCATCTCGGATTTATGCAACAAGTCCTGATCTTCCTGGCTGCCTGTCTCTCATGTCTGCTCTTAAAGAGGTGCCCCTGCTTTTCTCCCTCCCAGGTACATCTAGCTCTCACAACCAGTGCTCAACCCCTTCATTTGAACAGGGACCTTTGCCTACCCTGGCCACAGGCCCAGAGGGCCTTTCTCATGGATTGAGCGTTTTAGCCTTTTATTCCATCAAGGAGTCTCACTGTGTTCTATACTCATATGCAATGAGGATGGTTGTCACTGCCACCACCTTAAATCAGATTTCATGCCCTGACCAATATTCCAGATCTCTCGTTCTCCCACCTCTTGTCCCAGGTAATATCTCTGCTCTTCCTTAGGCCATCCTCACCACCTGCAGCTATGCCTTTTCATAGTACCTCCTCCAGCTTCTTCCCACAAAAGAATTCATGAGCAAGTTGTTTTCTCTGCACGGTACAGAACAACTGTGTTTCACAGCAGACCTTGCTGTAGACGCTAGTCATTGCACCTGAGCCAAACAGAAGCATTGGTGAGACCCAGGTCTTTAGGTTCCTCCATAAGTCGCAGCTCCCTTTGAGAAAGCAACCTTTTACAGGTTAGAAAGAATCGTGTTTGTCTTCCTGCAGCTGGCATAAACCAGAGGAATTTATTTCTGTATTGTGCATCCTGGAATTTAGCAGAAGTGCAGTCATGTAAAACACCTGACTTGAAGAAATCTTCATCACTGAGTGATGTAGAACTGATCAGGGTGAAAATCAGGTGTTCTTGTTAAAATATGCTATACTTACTTACATCAGTGATGTTAATATAACATTGAAGAGTTTCCCGCTGAGAAGCTGTGGTAGGTAATTTTTGCAATAGTAGAATGTGGCTGAGGCCTGTTCACTGCACAATTTGGGAAGCGGAATTAATCTTCTGCTAGGAAATGACATCATTTTTTACCATGAGTAGGATTTTTTTTCTACGTTTTTATTATAGTGGGAGATAGGAACAGAAAGAGTAACGATCATCTTAAGAAGCCTGAGATGAAACATAACACTACCTACAATATCCTGATGCAAACTTAACTGCTGGGGAAGAGAGTCAGCGCTAGCAGCCTAAACTGGATCACACTCCTTTCCCATGCTCTTTGCCAAAGTATCTGTTTACTATTTACTATTAAAGCTCTTATAATTACAAGCTGTGACTCAGGCATCTTATGAATAAACACCAACAAAGGTAAAAAGAGTCCTTTAAGTTAGAGTTAAAATCATCACAGAATAAAACGTTGAACTGCATTTGTAATGAAGACCTTTCACCGCTGAAAATCCAAACCTTACTATTACAAATGTGCCCAGTGGCCACGGTAGTATATTGACTTTTCTAGAAGTAACATGGAAAAAATAACTTTTCCAGTTGTTTCAGGATTATGGCTAGAATCAGCTGATGGAAAACTTTGGGAAGAGTATTGTGCTCCCTTCCCTTTTCTGCGTGGGAATAGTCGAGTCTGTGAAATACTCCTGACCCTACCATAAGTGCAGATCACTCCCCTCAGAAGTCACAGCGTATGTTGAAGGGACCAACCATTTGCTGTGGTAATAGATACCCTAACACTGGGAAAAGTCTCCAGAGAGAGAAGCAGATTCTCAAAAGAGATCTCCCATGTTTTCAGCTAATTCTGTGATCGCTAGATCCCAAGATGTGTCCAAGCTGTGTTTATCACAGTTGAGGAGCATGGAAAAGGAGACAAAAGCGAGTCAGTTGCAGATTTTGTAAGCTGGGACTATTGGCTGGTATAAATGGAAGTGTCAGTGGCTCCTTAGAGCCATGAGCCATGAGCTGGAGCTCCCCATGGTCTCAGGAGATCATTCTGCAACCAGAAGCAGCTGAAGTACAAAGTGGCTCGAGCTCTCCTTAGCTAGATACCTTTGCTACCTTTGACCGGCCATGTTTCCCTTGCATATTCTTGACAAACACACACCTCCCCCTTTCACCACCTTCGCTCGGATAAGGGTATGGGAATTGCTGATTAAGCTGGCTTTCCACCTATTTGTTTTGGGTTTTTTCTTGCCAGCATAGCTTTGCAAAATACAGGAGTCAGCTGGCCAGAATATGATTCCATATCTTCAAAATCCATTCTAAAATAATAAAATAATTATTTACATGCAGCAAAATCTGTAAACAGCCTTCTGCCTGTCTGCCAGTGAAAACTGCAATGTTCTTTGAACTCCAAACAGGTCCTATCCTATCCAGTGGTTAATTCATTAAATTCCTGATAACCCAAATTATTGTTTACATTTTAAAAAGTATAACAGTTCCAAACATTACCTCCATCTGAAGTGAGAGATAAGACTCTAACTTTCAGGACATTTTCTTCTGTGCTATTTTGAACACACAGTAATTTATGGTAATACACATTAACTGTTAATGAAAATTTTATTTGAAGAATAGTGAATTACAAATACAACATAGAAGAGGAGCAGTCATCAGGCACATAAGCAACATTTTAATGACTAGATGCTTTTTTACATCAGTGAGATCAATATCTGAGGGCCAAGGATGCTAAATTATGTCAGAGTTTTCTAAACATTCTAGTAAATTGCAATGTTGAGCTCCTGAGTAAGTGCTGCAGAAAGCCATAAAGTGAGTTTCTGTGGGGAAAAAAAAAGAAAAATACAAAATTAATGAACAATTTTAATTTAAATTAGTGAAGACCAGTTCAAAACTGACAACAGAAAGGAAAAGTTGAGTTTAATCTTTCATAATTCCCTTAATCTCATCCCATAAGCAAGGCACAGACTTGATGGCAGTATGTATCTAATTTCTACCACAGTATCCAGTTCAGCATCCCTTTTAGAAATTCAGTTTAAAATTAATTTATAACATGAATTAAGTATGAAATTATATATACAATACTTGTCCTGCTGTATCTCTGTTCAGTGTTAAATCTGATGTATTTCATGCTATCTAAATAATTTCCATTTCCAGTACTTCACCAGTTTTATCTTTATGTTTCAGAATTAATAGTCCCTTAAAATGCATGGTAGTTTACAGCTCTTAGCTATTTCTGTGCCCTCCCACAAATTCATGTTACTATCTCTCTAACAGCCTGTGCTTAGATCACATTTTCAATGCATGCAATATTTTCCTCTTTCCTCAGAAACCTCAGTAGTGGCTCTCTACCGCTGCTTGACAAGGAGGAACTCTACTTCTTGAATGATTCCAGTGCATCTGATTCGCCTTTTTCTCAAGCATGGGGCCAGATCCAGACAAAAATAAAAATTCACAGATGCTGCCTCAAGCAATTGCACGAGATCCCTGAGCACTAGGCGAGCCAACCGGTGGCACGTTGCTGCAGTGCCGTCCAGGCGGGAGGCGAGAAGCCCCGGGGCAGCCAGGAAGGCTGCTCCAGGCTGCACTGCTGCTCCCCGGCACCGATGGGGAACTTTGCTGCCCTCGCCGGCAGCCGATATATGTGGAAGAAAAAGCAGAATCTCTCTATGGCCAGGTCGTTTTGATTTCAGTACAAGCCTCATCGACAGAAGTGCTCCATCAACATCCCTGCAGTTGCAATAGTGTCTGTAGCTCTTAGGGTACAATATTGCTGTGGAAAAAAAGACAAGCAGGCCTAATAACAGGAAGAGTCTGTGATACCACAGATGTCAGGATAGGGTAGCGCTACATGAATCAGAGAGAAAGGCAGGGCTTATTACGAAGCAAACTGCTTCTATTTATATACAAATAACTATGGCTCAATTATGCACCCAAGCACTGCTTTTAGGAAAATTTGCTTTCTGTAAAGTAAGGGCTACGTAGTAGAAGTTACTTTCTGCTATGTCCTTTCAAACAATACTGTCTTTTTGCTTGTTAAACTATTATACAATATGTAATCTCATTAAGCCTGTAAGAAAGTGGCAAATCTGCCCTTTAGATTTTGTTATTTTCTTAATTACATGGGTTGTAAGTTTTCAAGATCTAAATCCCAGCTGCTAATATTTTCTTAATGGAGAGTGTAACATGAGAGGATTATAGGTAATGGCATTACAACATCTGCATAGAGATGGTGGGAGAGGTTTGATTGGATCTCTTAGAATTGTGAGAGGAATATATTTAGCTGGTTTGGGTTACTGTCTGATTTAAATAATGTAATTTTTGTGTGGTTTTGGGCCTTTCCTACTACAGCAGCTTGGTGGTTTTTCCCTGTTATCTGAATTAGTTCTTAAATCCCTGAGATTATCTTTTGTTCTTATATCAAATTTGAAATGATGCTTTTGTGACAAGCTTTTTACTCTTTCTTAATCATCTTTTTATATTATTCTCTGTTAGTATGCAGTCATCTTCTGGATTTCTGTAACTGGTGCCTTCAAGCACATCTCAGTGGATGTTTTCTTTACCCTGCCACATATTTATGTTGCTTTCAGCTTGCTTAGAGGCAGTTTGGCTGTTAAACAGTTTCTTCCCTTGAGGCAATACTGATTACACTTATTTATGACATCGTCTCTGAAAGTGAGTTTTTTATGATTCTCCAAGGCAGAAATTTATTCTCAGCAATTTGCTTCTTTTACAGATTTCTTCAATAAAATGCATGTTAGAACCAAATGCGGTAATGGGGTTGCACTTTGCTTACCAATAAACTTAAATCATTAAGCCAAGTAAGTAGACTAGCATAAGACATGACGTCCATTGCTTGTTGCCTCAGCTATCTATCTTTGATTCAAACACAAATTATTGGCATCTTTTTTCTTATTAGTGTTAATATTGGGAGTTCACTAGATGTAGACCAGTGCTAAGATTTGAGTGCCACATACACACAGGTGGTGCAAGACACACTTCAGCTTGGTGGCTCGTAGTAGATAAGGGACAAGAGGAGGGAGCCATGCACTTTGGTCTGAACAGAGCGAACATAGTGTCCAGCATCAGGCTGTGCTGATCAAGTGCAAGGCAGCTGGGCAGATACCCCCCAAGAGCCCCCAACACATGGTTTCCTCTACCTTTACCACATATTCCCCTTTTCCCTCTCCTAAATGAACGACCTGCTTCCAATTACTTTTTCCCCATAGGCCATTCCCCAGAAGTTTGCACACTTAACTGGTAATTTTGGTAACTTGCTTCGTTAGCAACCCTGGTAAGCCTCTCTCACTATCTTTTGAGGACTTTCCGCCTAGGGTCATTGCCAGCACTCCCCTCTCACTGTCTGTAATGCCCAGTAGTTTCTCCTCTTGTTTCTACAATTAAGCCTTGGGTTGAGGTTGGCCACTTTTCCCCTCCATTGCCTGCAGTGTTCTGCTGTTTCTCATGTTGTTATCCCGATGGTTTGACCTCAGGCCAGGGCTGGCCAACCGCATGCACACCTGAACACTACCCACCAGCCCTAGTTTTTATGGTCATTTCTCAGTCTGAGGGAGAATCTCTCTTCTGTTTGTTTGCTTCCCTAGTTGCTTCTCTGGGACATTCAGGTTGCACAGATGGCTTCCCACTTTAAGACACTGAAACTGTAACTCTTGTATCTTTGGTATAATAGTTTCCTTAAGAAACACAAGCATACAGCAAAGAATCATCTTCCTTTCCCCTGAAGATATGGAAGCACTCACTAAAAACAGCTTCCCTGGATCCATTCTTGCGCACTAAGTATATTCAATTGTAACAAAGTATCTTATCAATTGTTCTCTGTAGCTGCTAAATAACTTTGACAGGTTTTCTCATTTTATCAGAGTGATAATAATGTCCATAAACAGCTAATATTTATCACAGTTTGTGGAGATATATTTTCATTATTTTTTTAGTTTAAAAACTTGTATGAGTGGCTGACACCAAATGAGAGAAAGAGAGTGCATATACGTTATTGCAAAGATTAAACTTTCCTGTAACACGAATCCTGTAGCTCTTGCTGTTGCAATATTTTCCCCTAAAACTCAGACTCTGTTGTACAAAGAATTGATGCTGATTATACTTGGAAATGTAAAGGATGTGGATGAGAAACTGCTATTGCTGCTCATTGACTATCCTCGCTCCCCTAAGATTTCTCCTAATGCCTCAGTGCAGCTCTTACCCCGTTTGTCTGATAAGAGAAAGCATCTCCACGGACGGTCCTTCCGTTCAGAGCAACAGCATGAGGTCTCAGTCTCAGACCAAGGATCGTAATTGTGTTGTATTTCAGAGAGTCAGCCCCTCGGTAGCCATTTTTAACTATTTCTGTCTTCAGGTGTCCCTGGATAAAAAGTCACAAAGAAAATTTTAGGATCACAGTAACTCTTTGGAGGTGGCTTACTGCATACTATTACTGTTGTGGTCTCATTTTTGTTAACCAATATTTAGAACGTCTGCTAATTAAAGCCTAAGAAAATAAAGGGAAAAGAATAGCTGACACATTAATTTTCACATAAGAAAGACTTTGTACATTGTTATAATCCAGCAAAGTAGGAAACGCAATAGCACATGCAATATTTATTTGGAATCTGCTTGGACATGTTTTTCTACTTCTAATCAATGCAAATTTGTTTCTCATAGCCTTTTATAAGGTACAGTGGCATCTGCAATGCCAAAATCCACATACAGAGATTCAGTTAGTTACCCTAAGGCAGATTTAATTAACATCTGCAACTAATGGCTTTAAAACACTAATATGTCTTCCACAAACATAAGTTGCTAGATATTTCCCCTATTTTAAGTACTGCATCTCCACAGCTCCTGGTAGAAATCTGTTATAAATATCTCAGTGTTAAAGACCCTGAAGGAACACAGTACGTTCACAGGCCTTTGTTACACCTCTCATTTACTGTATATCATGTATTTAGGGATGCACCAAGGGGACACACAAAGTCATTAAACAAATTCATTTGTGTCGCCAGAGACAGTAATTCTCTACAACCAATGAAGAGGAATCACTGCATTTGTTATGTGATCAAAGTTATTAAGGAAAGAAAGATGAATTACACTGCTCAGAAAATGATGAATTGCTATTCAATCACAACTTTTTAAAAATATGCCAAGGAGAAACCCACGAAGGAACCTTTTGCATAAATTAGCTTATGTTATTTCAATAGTGCATGGTAGGAAGGGGAGCAGAAACTAGGTTACAGTATTTGTAACCTAAGACTGTACTTAGACTGCTTACTTCAAGCATCCCCAGGACTTCCTCCTGCATTTCTGAGCTGCAAAGTCATGAGTTTTCTTTCTTAGCCTCTTGCTCTGGTCCTATGAACTTAACCTTTTTTTGATTGTTTTTTCTCTGAAAATTGGATCAGTTTTAAGAGGAGAGACTTGCTCTTAGGCCGCTCAGTTGAGCTGGTGGTTAGCATATTGCTTCAGAAGCCCCCATTTCCTTGGGCAAGTGTGCTACTTGGTAACCCATTCGGGCAAAAAGCACGCCTTCCCGTCACCACTCCTTCAGTGTAGTCGGAATTCACTAGGCATGGTCCGAGCGCATCTAGCTCGGCTGCTGCTGCTGGGGGTGGAGGCAGAAGTTGGGAGTCTCCCTGATCATTCCTGGAGTATAGCTGATCTTATACATCAGACTCACATATTTTTCTAGACCAGGGAGACTTAATGTATGGGTACCTGGCTTAGATCTCTTAGCAGTTTTATGTGCTGAAATGAAAGCGTCAAAATGAGGTAAAAATACCTACTGCAGTGAGACAGTGCCTGAGAGTAGGCAGTCTGAATTGTTCTCTAAGACTTAAGTGCCTACACTAGTCTTGAATTCTTCTCAGTGCTTCTTGTTTTTTAAATTAAAATGTAAATGAGAGGGTCTAACCCTGTAGTTGTCACCCATGCAAAACTCTATACTGGGTTCTGAGTAAATGCTGCGGTGTCAGACCTTATAGCTATCAGTGAATCTCTTAGGGACAAAAACTTGTGTATTCTCCTAAAATTTGGCGCAATTAAATTATTCATCCCTAATTTTTAAGAATATAGAAATGTGCAACATACACAAAACTCTCATACATTTCTCATACCTCTACAGTTTGTTATTTGAGATTTTTTTCTTTATAAACACATAATAAAAAAAATGACATTAGAGGTTATTGGAATGCAGATAAGGACTTCAGTCATGGATTTCTAGGCAGAAATCAAATATGAGCAATGAGAAATAGAAGTGCCAGTGAATCGGCAATCTAATTTGTACAGATCAGAATTTAATATAAAGCTGGATATTGTTTTTCTGTAGTCTGCCTGCAATATATTACTATACACAGACTACAGAAAGCTGAAGTGATTTTTCTTCCTTTTTGCAACTGAAGTATCTTTATTTTTGGAAGAAAGTTTTTTCTCAGTAAATCAAGAAGAAAAAAAATTAAAATGAAATTTAAAGTCTAGACATGCAGTATTACCTCCAGGAAAATATACCACCAATATACAAAACTACATAATACAACCCATCAGCTTATTATGACTTGCTGTCACTCCCAGCGCACATACATTCTAAGGGCAATATCGCAATAGGGATTAACATGATTTTATTCAGAAGATTTTCTATAGACTACTTTGGGGCTTTTAGGAATACATAGCATGAAAACCATGCCACATTATATGTATTATATCCCAAATATTTTCCACCAGACACTGGAATTGTAGGTGAAATATGACCTGTATAGATTGCTGCAGTAGATTAGGTATTTTTCCACTAATTCCCTCAACTTAATATCATATACTGTGTAAGCTTATATTAAATGTATTTTTTAGTATTTTTCTCAGTTGAAGCCTATGTGTATTCAGCTTTCTCAGGACATGTCTGTACAGAAGTGAGCCCTGGGTGAAAGGCATTAGTGCACTGTCTGGGCTAATTTATTTCTGTGCTGCGTGTGGCACTTGACGAGCACTGTAGGCGGCTGCAGCAGCTTGCTGAATCACTCCCTGGGATACGAGCCGTGGGAGCAACCTCTGCGTTGCAGGGCAAGCCAGTGCAAGCTAAAGAAATGAGAGTAGGTAATTCTCGGGACTACTAACTGCAAGCTTCATGGGACCAAAGTTAGAAAGTTGCTGGGATATCCTGAAGACAGGAATGCAGTCCTCTCCCACCCATCAGGCTAAAAGTGTTCACAGGAGGAAGACAAGAAAGAAGTCCCTCATCCCCAGAAGCTGGGACTCAGGAAAATAAAACCCCTCAGAACTCAGGCAGTGGATTTTTCAGCCACTTCAAACCAGGTCCATTAATGAGGTATCACTGTGATATCCAATGAAGCAAATACAAAAATGCAGCATCATAGTTTGATTATTTTGTAGCTGTCTGTAGATGAAAACATTAGGTAGCGTACCAGTTTTAAAGGCTGACTGCTGTGCTATAAGAAAAAATCTTTTCAGATAAAAAGTTAGACATCAGCACCTTACAATAGCTATACTAAAATACAGCTACCTGGATGTATGTGCCTTGTATGTTGCTACTTACTTTGCTGAACGTATATTTAGCCAAGAAGTAGATTTCCTTTTCAATAGAATCTGTCAAAACACAGAACAAGGTGGATTGATATAAAAACAGGCAGCGAAACCCAGCAGCAGTTCACATCAGTTGTAGCGAGCGGCTAACATCAAACTAACATGACTTGTGGGTTATATAATAAGTTCCTTTATTCTTAGGATGATCTCAGGGAAATTCAAAACCAATTACTTCCCTTTCTGGCTGACCAGCTGTTCCCAATGTCGCACCTTTCTCATACTGAAACAGTGACTTCAAGAGCACTGTGCTCATCTGTGTAACACTCAGCTTAAGGTCAGTTCTCCAGGTAATTCTAGCAGGAGCCAATGCCATTACACTGCTGCAAGGGTGGTCTGAGGAGACTCCTGTCCTTACCCTGCTTTACAGGGGGGGACCAAACTTACCAATCGAATCACCATCATCCCAGAAGAGTGACCCAGAAGCTTCTCCTTGATCATCCAGGGCAATAATGAGCCCAAACGGGTTCAGACGGCTGTTGGCAAAACAGGCTTAAGGTCACAAAAAAGGACAGAAGAATGAAAATCATGCTCACCAAAATCACTTTTGAATTTATTAGGAAAACTTTACCTTGCCTCAGTCCACTTACGTGCAAAATTTCTCTCTCTCAAGTGTCTGTGGGGACAAGTTTCCCCTTCTTTGGAGGCCCTACCTGTGAATTACCAGGCGGCCTGGGAGACGGCTGGCTGCTGAGCCTGCTTTGCTGTGGTTCGCTTTGGTTGCTGCCTGGTGCTGTTCCCTTGCTCCCCTGCTCCTCACCTTACCTTCTGAGCATGCTTCAAACTTGAGGCCAGCATATTACCCATTTGTGTGCGGAAATAATTTTCCTCAAGAGGAATTTGACCTTTTCCACTGTCCCCACAGCACTTGATAAATTCATCCAACGGAAAGAGAGGCTTGCCTTTTCCCCTGGTGTATGTTTACTGCACACGACTGCCAGCTGGTCAGTGGGGCAGTAATAGGTGCATAAGCCTTTTCTGTCTACAGCTACAGAGTCTGGAGCTGGTTTCAGCTGTGCAATGGTGACTTGGGTCATCTCTGGGGTGAGTTCTCGTAAAGCAACAGCGCAGGTAGGGGGATAAAAATATTGTGCTTATCTCCTGGGATGGCAGCTGTGAGCTGCAGATAGCCTCTCTTTTGCACTTTCTTTTGATTGCCTTTTGGCTGACTGCCCATGGGTCTGACCCACACCGCTGTTGTATGGTGACAGTCATGGATAATTAAATTACCTCTTAGTTGTTGTTGTGGCTGGTGCCTGTTTTGGCAGAATGTAGCCTCCGCGCAGGAACAGAGGGATCTTGCTCAATGGGGCATCAACAGTGGCATAGTTCTTGAGCCAGGAAGCCGGCACTTTATTACCCTACCACAAAAATTAATACAGATTAAAAAAAATGCAAATCCAGGCATTACAGATTATCACCATGAATCACTGAAAAAGAGACCAAGGGGTCATCTCAGTTACACCAGTGAAAATCCAAACAAAAAAGTGGATTTCAGGGGTGTTATTCCAGTTCCTTTTTTAACATGCAAGAGAATCTAGCCCCTGCAGTTATGCATATGCATGAAGACAGAACCATCATGAATGAAAGACAGCAAATCATCTTGAAAATGGTATCATTATTCAGTATGCTGTGAAAAAAAATTATCAAGACACTAAGCAAAAAACAAGAGAAACTTTTGCTTCCCCTTTAACGCATATGGAAACTGTCACATTTCAGTTTAAGGTGAGTGATTCAGAATCATTTGGGAATGAAAACTGTAGATTTTCTTTTCTTTTAAGGACAGCTCTTCCCCTTTTAAAATTTATTACCACATCCAGTGAGTGAAAATCTTATCTAGGTAGAGAACTGGCATAAATTCTATGCATCATTCGTATGTGGCTTAACCCCTCAAAATCAGGTGGAAGTAAGACTTTACCTACTTTGTAGGTATCAGAAAGGCTTTGTTCTTGCCCTTTGTAAACAGTGATCATAAATTTTGGTAAATATGTGCCCTTGCTTTTAAATAAGCACCATGTATATGCTAAGCATGTGCCAAATGCTGGAAGCTGCACTTTGCTTACGCTGGGGGCAAGCTCTGTAAGCAGGACATGGCATTCCCTGCTGCACCTTCCTCTAGCACGGCTCCACTAAAGCCAGGTCGGAAAGGGACATGGGGCTGCCCTCGTTCACGCCCGGCCCAGCAGCGTGGGCAGCTGAGGGGCAAACGCAGCAGGGGGAGGGGAAGGAGATGCTGAAACCTGCAGGACCACGGCCTTGCAAAAAGAGGAAAGGGAAAGGGTGGCTTGAACCCCCATCGGAGAACACCAGACAACTGTTGAAATTCTCCCTGTGAGAAATGCCCAAGCAACTCTTGAAAGCTTAGAGGCAGAATTTGTGCTGCTACTATTTCTGTCCTTGCCGTCCCTCAGCCAGCGCCGCCCCAGCGTGATGCTCCTGCATTCAGATTTCCAAAAGCTCTCAGGATCAGCCCAACTACTTCTGCTGAAGCCAACATTGCTTTTACCCTACAGATTTCAGCTGAGCATAATCAGGTCAAAACTGAGCACCCTTAGAAACCTAGTGCTCGGGACGGCATTTGAAAGGTCAGAATTTGTAGTCCCTGAGTCTAGAAGAGGCTGGCTTTTTACGCAAAGCAGACTGTTCTGCATCTCTTGGAGCCTTTCCTTGGGAGAAGTCTCATCCGGCTCTGTAAAATTGCCTTCCATAGTTGCTCTGTCACAAACGATGCATACGCAAAACCGCATACACAAAATTGTTTGCAGTACCTGATCAAGAGTATGTATCAGGCTTCTGTCTTGGTTTGTGTGCAGGGCAGTGTATCGGTATGGTAATTTAAGCATGCAAGAAGGGTGAAAAAAAGAAAGCAAGCTTGTCCATTTCATGATTTACTAGGCTGCTCCTGAAAATTCAGCACACTCTGTCTTAGAGGTTTACATGCCAAAAATAGAAAATAAAATGCTACTGAAAGCTGGGTAATTTACTCTCTCAGCTAGCCTGGTGTACACTTTTTTGCTCTAGATTTCTTAAATACAGATGCTGAAGTGAAAATAATGCTGAACACTGCTCAAAGTTATTTTGTTGGAATTGTCACATTTAATATTATGTAAAAATGTAAGAAACTGTGAATTTTTATAATACATACTGTGTAGTAGTCAAACCATGGTGCTTCAGGGAAATACACATCCACAGATCTTGCTCCCTGTAATTGTTATAAAATGATTAAAGTCTGCTTTCTTTTTACATTTCTGATATTACATTAGCTTTATTATATTTGTGCATGGATAGATGTATGTTCAATATTCTAACAACATCAAATCTTGGATATTAAGGCTGAGTTATTATCATGGCAATAGACTAGTGCTGGCTAATCTGTAATGCTAAACAGATGACCATATTATATTTGTGGGTTATTTTTTAACTGCAGTTCCATGCAGTCAAATGAGTCAATGTTAGAAGACTTTTTCAGTCTAGTACATAGCTCTGAGTCTTGCAAATGTAACTGTCTTAGGTGCACTCCTCTAACATCTGAGCAATCCTGCTGACGATAACAGCACCTCTTGCAAGACAGGACTTTACATCAGACAACAGAGTGGGCTAAAACAGCAGCAGGAGACACCACATCTCAGATCCCCTCGCACAGTTCCTATTGCAGAAACAGGCAGAGAGTAAGGTCTGGCGGGGAGGATACAAAGATGTTTGCCTTCTTTGCAACAATTTAAAGTGTTATTCAAAACAAATAATGTGTTGCTAATTGCACAATTATTATACTTTGTTTTACAGCATGCAGTTTATCATATGGTTGCAGGGAAAAAGTCACGCTAAAGGCACTTCGAATTAATTACCCTGGGAAATTTTTGAATCAAAATATATTTACATTTTTGTCCCAATGAGTTGCTCTATTTCCTTTTTTTTTGTCACAATGAATTGCTTATTCTCACGTACAGATTAATTTAGATTCCCAGCATAGATGTCTGCTCCTTTGCAGAGTTTTGGCTTATCCCCAGGGAACAGATAGGGTTTGAAAAGTAGAGGTAGAAGAGATGAGCCTGGCATTTTCCCACTTTGCTATCTCCAGCAGAGAACCACAGCTTTTTTTAGGGAAAGAGATTCCCACAGGCCTTTAAAGCAAAAAGTGATTTCCCATTTGTAATATTAAACTGTGTTAAGACATTTCTGACAAGCCTGAATGACTTTAAATCAATTAAAGGAACATCTAAATGACCACAGTAACTGCAGTTTCTTGCAGATTATTTGTAAATAACAAACAGGTTAAAATGTTATGTTTGAGTATACCAGTCCGTTATTTCCCTAGAAATATCCAAAATCATGACATTACTGTGAAGATACATACAGGTGAGCTTTCAAGACTGCATCATATACAAAACAGGCCACATATTTCACAAAGATATCTGAACATGAAGTTCATGAAATACTTAATTACATTCAATCTATGTATCTTTCTGATGACTGGGGATTTGTAGAAATCTGACAGTTGGTGATCAGTGGCTATACACTGTATCTATCTAAGACAAAGTTACCATTTGACATTTTAGGGATTTTTAAAAATAATTTTAACCAGTAGAAGGACTGAGAAATAGCTGATTTATTAATGCATGTGAATCTCCAGTTAAAATGCAGGATTTGCTAAATTGAAAATCCATCTTGTCCTGTCTTCCGTAGTACGCAGCATTAGATGTGTCCAGAAAGCTGTAACTGTTCTGCAGTACCTACATTTGCCCTGCCTAAGTCTCACTAGCTGCTTAACAATTAAATTTTGTCTTAATCTGTAAAACACTCTGAAAGCTTTAAAGAAAACCCTACAAACTCAGGCTGCCCCTTTTTGCATTTTTTTTTAGTGTTATTATGACAACTCTGGATACTCTTGGTCTGCAGAGACGTGTGCAATCGCCATCTGAGACTTAATGAGTCTTACCTGAGCAACTACCTAGATTATGAGCCAGCACGTAAGACAGTTCTCCACTTTAATTCTGCTGGATGTCTCCCTCGCTCGCATCCTGGGATTCGAGGAGGAAAGGGAGAGCCATCCCTACCTGTACACCCCAGACGAAGGTGTGCAGCATGCAGTTTGCCGCAGCCGCTGGTGATTGCAATGCCAGGGGAAGGCGTCACCTCTGCCTTGTGCTGGGCTCATGGCCAAACAACCCCGTGAGCTGGCACGTGCCTGAGCTGCCACCTCCCACCCACTGCAGGACCCTCCAACGTGTGGCTTCCAGTGCTGCTTCCTTCTGTGCTACAGTCTCCCCACCAAAAACCACCAGGAACCCCGAGTCTAGACCACCTCCCATTCTATATATCCTTATAATGTTCCCTTTCATTCGCTTCTTCACAGGAATCAGCCCCTGGCTTTTCAACTCTCTCTTCATGGGAAGGTTTCTCCCACATCTTTAATCACCTTGTTGGTTTGAGACCCTGCTAGTCTAGCAGGGCCGTGCTAGTCTTCAGCTCTTAAAAACCTGGGGGAGCCTGAAGATGAAGGACTGCCGAATGAAGTGCCTCGGTGGAGTCAGTATGGTTTTATATGTAGGAATAACAATTTCATTCTGAATTCACAGAGGCACAAGGGCTGGATAAAAGAAAGTGTCAAACAGTGACCTGTTTGTATCTTTGATCATCAGCACTGGCTAGAAAATATATCAGATATTCTGGCAGCATGCTGGTTGCAAACAACACTAGGACACATCACATGCAGGTATTTAGTTCTGCTCAGCTACCCTTTCTGGTGCTCCGTTGGGACTGGAGCCTGTCAGCAGTGAGGGCAGGTGAGGAGAGAAACCCTCCCTGCTCCGGTCGAGGAACAAGAGCAAACCCCTGTGGGTCCTATGCCAGGGGCCGGGTTAGCAGATGTCCCCCTGCCCCAGCACCACAGGGAACGGCCAAAACAGCCACAGGAAAATGCTAGTTTATAAAATCTGTCAGATGAACAACTAACACAGTCATTGTCATTTCATTAACGACTGAGTTTGCATGTGATGCTGGGAAACTCCTGGCATAGCCCTCGAGACACTGCAGTTCCAAAACGCTACTGGTGGTGAGTGGTAATGTAGGAACCAGGTGTTTTTGATACCTGCGTGTTTCTTCCTAGCTCAACAATTATTGCCGTGTTTGTTGTTGGAGGGAATTGTCAGCAATAATAGGAGCACGCAAGGAGCAGCATCCAGCCTGTTTACATCCAGTGAGTACTTGAAGTGGCAAGGAAATGCCATGCCCTCGCTTTCATCCTCC
Source organism: Apteryx rowi (assembly GCF_003343035.1). Taxonomy (NCBI): domain Eukaryota; kingdom Metazoa; phylum Chordata; class Aves; order Apterygiformes; family Apterygidae; genus Apteryx; species Apteryx rowi. The sequence continues at coordinate 225,840 of NW_020450987.1, forward strand.
CACTTCAATCACTGGGCAGCTCCGTACTTTCAGTGCAGCTCAGGCTTTCTTTGAAATGTATTCTGCAGGCTTTGACGGTGCCAGGAAGAAATGGGTGGATATCAGCAAACATGCCCTGAATGTCATCTAATGCCCTAAGCACAGTTCATTTCTTTTATTTTAGTATGATAACATTTTTTAATTACAGTACTTGCCTCTTGAAGAACTGGAGCAATCATAAAAGCAGGTCCCCAAAGGAAGGCTGTATCTATTTCATGAGTCTTCTGATCAGAGGTAAATCTAGCATTGAAAGTGAGAAATGCAATATTAATTCATATTTTTATAAAATTTATAGAATATTTTGATATTACTCACTGCTACCAGAAATTTGCTACTTCAATATATCCTTCAACACAGCCAAATATTTCACCTGGCTGAAGGAATGTTGAAAGCTGGATAGAGATTAAGAAATTCAGTACAGTGACAACTACCATACCATAGCTGACCAGGACCCTCACAAAATGCTGTAGCTGATTTCTTTGCAAAATAGCAATGGTGGGGACAACCGCTAATTTTACTGCTGTCCAGCAGTTGGAGACCTCATCCATGGCACAGAAAAACAGGTTTCTGTTCTCACCTTGACCTTGAAAGGCTAAACGCCATACCCTTCCCTTTCCCCAGAGAGCCCCTGCAAGGAAAGTCTGGCTTGGGGCTGGCGATTGGGCGCGTGGGCCAGATTAGGGGAGCAGGAGGAGAGAAGGGCTGCAGAAGCGTAATGCAATGCTCCCTTGTAAAACCCAGGGAGCCTTGGATTCAGCTTCCAGCTTCCTGCACCATTTGCAGATTCACGTTCAAAACCCTTCGCAGGACAAACACAGAGGAATCTTCCTAAGTGTTGTGCTTGTAGCTGCCTTTCCTGAATGGCATCATATGGATTTCAGTCCATTTTATTCAACACATTAACATCATTTTGGATTCTGATCATGTCCTCCAGAGCGCTTACAAGCCCCTTTGCCTGTGGTCATCTGCCAGCTTGGGAAGTGCTTTCTATTCCATCATGCGTCACTTAATGAAAATATTGAATAGCACCAGGCAAAAAGGATGGATCCTCCCTCCACTCAGGAACTTCCATTCATTTGGCATAAAATCCTTGAGAATTTAAATAGGCTTTCAATCATTTGTCAGCCTAGCTCCTAGGAAATTCATCTGGATCACGATTTCCTAGCTGGCTTATTAGCATCACGTGGGGCAGTTTCACAAGCCCTCCTAAAGTTAAGATATCTTACACCTCTCTGCTTTCCTCCTGCTCCTCCACCCCCCTTCCCATTCAATAGCCCCATGCCCTTGTCAAAGAAGGAAATTGGGCTAGTTTGACATAATTTGTTTTTGACAAATTCACACTGGTTGTTTCATATTAACTTATTATTCTCTAAGGAGATGCAAATTATTTGTTTAATGATTTATTCTCGGTGTGTTTTTTAAATGAGGCTGCTCTATACTTTGCAGGTGCTCCTCTTTAGAGATAGGCTTCTGTTGCATGTTGGCTGGAGCAGAGCGCCTCCCCGGCAGCCCTGCGGCTCACTCAGTGCTCTGGCTGGTCCCACTCTGCGCCACACAGACACTGCACCCAGGCCTGAGCAAGCCCAAGCTTACAGAAATTACCCCAAATAGGCAAAAACAAAAATATGACAATTAAAAACGAAAAAGACATATTCAGTGTTCTGAATTCTAAAATAATGCAAGTTTAGGGAAATAGATGGAACTCAGGATAAAAGGTTCTTGAAGGCATGCTTCCAGCCCTGCCCCAAAGAAACCTTGATAAAGACAGTAATTCTTCAGAGTTTCTTTTCCCAAAAATGAACAGTAGCTCTTTTGGACATCATGATTTTGGGCATTATTGTTGCATTTCAGCATAAGGCTTTTGCAAATATTTAAAGTGGGTTTTCTTGTTTGCTGAATTACCTGGTCTTAAAGCTTTTGAAATATAATATATTAATTTTTCTTGCTATCTCAACAACTTTGCTGTATTTTTAATTTAGCTGTAATAAAATTACAAGGTTGTCACAATATACCAGTTCGTGGGAGATTTTGGGAGAACAAGCTGACCAAGACATGATGAGAAAAGAAAAGTTGAGCATCTCATTTGCACCTGGAAACAAGCAGTTAGCTGTCTAATTAAACACTGTTTTCTCTTGTAATTGTAGCAGCCACAAGTACAAATTCAGCAAACAAATGAACTTCCCCATTTTGAGGATATAAGCCTTTAAGCTCATCATATCTGTGATCTACAAAAGATGCTTAATTTTATCTACATGCTTTCGATGCTGGGCCTCTCTTTCCTTACCTTTGCTCTGTTTGGCTATAACCAGAGCTTTCCTTTCCAGAAGCACAGTGTGGATTGCCACCTCAAGTGCATTTTGGATAGAGTCTCACTGAGTGAATGCCTCAGCAAGAGGCACCCAAAACACATCTAGGAATCTGCTGGGATGCAGTTATTGTTTGTTATTTGAAACCATCACCTAAATACTTGAAATGAAATGAAAGAATTTGAAATGAAATGAAAGAATTTGAAATGACCACATGAAATAGCTGTTGCTTGGGGACTCCCTGTCCACACAGAGATGTTTTCACAGTGATGTTTGTGAAGTAGTGACAGCTCTTCCTGAAAACCTATGGCAATTTTTTAGTTCTCCTTTCTATTCCTTATGAGGAAGAGAAAGACTTGATGTAAAATTCCAACATCCATATCCCCAAAATTCTGTTTCATTTCTCTCTTTCTCTCAAACCCACACTTCTATTCCTACTTGCATGTAGGTCACTTTCTTTACTTGAGCTGACCCACTACGGCAACAACTATTAATTAGAAATAGTATGAAATGTTTATTATGTAATAATAGTAACCAGAATTAAGTAATAACAGTAAGAAATATTTTAAAGCAATTTTAGGATCCAGCTACGGCAACATCAGCAAGTGATGTAGCCCACTAGGATGGCACCTGGGTAATAAAAAAGTTGGTGCTGATCTCCTGATGTCTACACTACATGCATTTTAGAGATTTCACTTCCTAATAATTCTAATCTAGTCCCACAGGCCAAACTCCCATTAATGGCTGGAGTGCACCTTCTGCCTGAGTTACCCCTGGCAGAAGTTCAGCTGGTGCATCTGAGACTGCTCTACGATCCAAATCAAAGCTTTGCAAAGTGGAGAAGATCAGGAAATTGGCTACTGTAGATGTGCCTAAATAGACTACAAAAACTGGGGATAGAGAGAAACATAGCCTTGACATCACTGAAGTCATTCTGTATTAGCAGAGATTAGCTAACATTAATGCCAAAATGAACTCAATCATTTCAGATATTGACACAAATCTCATTAAGCAAAAATGCTGCTAAAATAAATACTTGAAATAGCATAAAACCCCTTGTAAGAAATGAGCACCTATAAAGCTTCTCCTAAATGTTACACAGTTAAATAAGGTAACTGAATATGAAGGGGAAGGTTACTGCTTTTAAAATTAATCAGTTAGCTATTACATTGAGTAGGCAAAATAGATTTCATGCATATCTATTCCATATTACAATGTTCTGCACTTTAGTTTAATCTCAGTTTAATTTGTAAAAAATGCCTTACCCTTTAACCAAAACGTTCTTAATCCAAAAGGGAAAAAGAACATTAAACATTCAGACGTCCAGGGCGTAGCCCATATCAATGAGACTAAATTGTGTCAGAGCTTTGGGCAGTAGCCTTTCATATGTATTATTTGCACTCTTTTTGCTCAAGTCTTTGCATAAAACATACTGAAATAGAAGCTTTATCAAAAGCAGGTAAAACGCTTTTTAAAAGATGCTGAGAGGGAAACTAAGCCTCACTTTGATTCACGCTTCTTCCAAACAGAGAAAATGAACTGTTCTGGAAATCTGAGGATCATATTTTCCAAGGGTTTTTTCAGTCTGTATTTATTAATTTTGTCTTTGCACCTGCTTCTACACTCAAACATCTCAATCTCTGTTTTCTCTATGCAATTTGTGGACACAGATGTAGGTTTCATACATAGCATGCAGATGCAAGTGCTAAATTGGAAAATGCAAATGCTGTGGATGATTGGAAAATGGAGCCTGCTCTGTATGAGGCCTTCTTGGTATTCAGGACCAGAATACAGATTTCATAGATTTAATTCCAATACAGAAAATACAGGTATGTGACTCCTAATTTTAAAATAAATAAATAAGGACTGCCTATTTGCCTAAGAGAAGAAATTTTCAGAAATCTTATTACTTAGCTCTTTTTTCATAAGAAGCAAATAAAGGCTATATTTTATTGAAAATCCATTGCATATATTGAAAGTATATTTGGTATTGCATATAAATAATTTGATTAAATCTCATTGTAAAACTGTTCATGTTAAGATAGGCTATGCATAATATGACTATCACTATTATCAAATAATAACTGGTTTTTACACAGAGTCTGAAATACTTTTGTGAGTAAAATATGACAAGAAAGAAAGAGACTCATAACTTACTCATGCATCAGTGATCGTGCCACTGTGTTTCCATGAACATGAGACTCAAAGAATAAGGTGTACAAGTATGGCAGCAGTGAGTATCTGATCCGAAGCGTTTCTCGAGATATCTTAGCAAACTCTGCTCCAAACGCTGCTGGGTCTTGTTCCTGTTCATGGAAAACTTCAATTGGTATCAAGCATTATAAATATGCACTGCAAATTCAACAAATAATCTGGGTGTGACCTAAGGAAAGACGTTTGCTGACATAATCCTACAAAGGTGAATGTTTACATAAGAAAAAATACTAATTTGCAAACTGAAAGTTTTAGTAAGAACCATGTCCACTATCACCAAACTAATATTTGTACGGATCTTTTCAACTTGAAAAATTCCACTGAGCTTCACGAAGGCCGGGCCCCGCTGCAGAGCATATTAATCACCCACAGCTGCCCTTAACATCACTACCGCGAGGGGAGCTGTGGATTCCCACCTGCACGCAGGAACAGACACCCCGTATCGAGAAATCATTTTGCCTTTGAGATGCCCGTCCTCCGGGCCCGAGAACGGGAAACACAGGAAAAAGGGAAGACTGATGTTCCGCAAAGCAAAGCCTAATTATTCTGGTCAGGAACATAAAGACCAACCTGTTTTAAAAGTAACAGTAAATTCATGGCCCCACTGAAGTCCATCGGAGCGACTCAAGGCACTGCAAGCTGTGCAGAAAATGTTTTGTCGGTATTAAGAAAGCACAGCTCGACTTCTCGTCCACAGCCAGGCACTTTGGGACATAGCTGAGCACAAAGCGCCAGCGAGGAGACGCCAAAGCCCTGCAGCCCTAGATTTAATAAATCTAACTCTGCTTGTTGGGTCATTCTGATCTACTTTTAGGACAGGTTTGGTTCTCCCCTACAACACGACACGGAGCAGGCAGCCCAGGGCAGGGCTGACCCTGGAAAGCCCTACACGTCCTTTAATTCCTCTTGCCCGAGCTTCTCCAACTCGAGACTGTGAGTCAACTATCAAGTCACACAGCTCCCTTCTACCTTCAAAAAATTTTCCCATAATACTCAGTTTTCTCATTAAAGTTGAAGAATGTATGAGGAATTCCAAGGATAATGAAACATAAAAGGAACAGAAGTAACAAAGCTTTTTATATTATCTAGTGCTTTTCAGACAAGAAAAGTATTAATTAAACCATTCAACATCCCCAGTGGATTAGGCAAAGTGGATATTTAAGATTTTATTTTAACATCAAACTTAATATTAATTAAACTCAATATTTAGTTTAAATTTCCCCCTTATTACGTTTACATCAGAATCAGTCATTGATAACTTTTCCTGCTGGTTTTGAGCTCTGAAGCATCCATGTATTATTTCAAAAATCGTACTGCATTTTTACCACTTTAATTCTAACACTGTACAAATATTGCCTAAATTCAGAAAAAAATGGTCAGACTCCTTAAGGGAGTCACCCAAAACACCTTGTTCATTTCTTTCAGTGAACACAATGTTTTAAATGGATTTAAGTGGTTCAATAACCCAAATGTATCTTCTATTACTTCTGTCATTCACTCAATACTGAATTGTAGCTCCCCTCAAGTAGACCAATTGCTCTTTACCTGCTTAGTTATGCTTATTAAATTGTGCATATGTGATTAATATCCACTCACCCAGTCAGGTCCTATTTGCATGCCCAAAGGGCCAAGTGAACCTACATAGATAAGGCATCTCTAATTCTAGTGAACACAGGTAAGTACAAAATATTTATCAATGACAGCAGCTAACACCCCACAGACTTTTCTTCTCCAAGAGAAAAATACCAGCATATCTCAGGTATTATTGCAGACTATGGGGTAAATTCTGACCCTCTTAATGCCAACGCTATAGCTTCTTATTCATACATTTGCCCAGTTTCTGAATTTGCATCCTACTTTCATGCAGAGAAAAAGGTCTTTTGGGGGACTGTAAATGTTGCAACATCTCTGATAACCCGACTTCAAAGAAAAGTGAAAGTTAGCTAATAAACTGAGCATTGCACAGATGAGTTTACAAAAGAAAAAAAGGGAGTTATTGAACCAGCAGAACCATTTCTGCATGATTGCAGACAAACACAGTGTTCTCACGAAGGCTGCAAGACCTTCAAACTGTTCATTGTTAGAAACAATGGGACATTTCTTTCTGTCTGAGATGAGTCTTGAAGTGACTTCACGGTATGTTGAAGTCAAGGCATGGATTTGAATGCAGACTGCATTTTTTTGATCCATCTCCTGGGTTCAGTGCCTTTTTTCAGTTTTCACTTCTCCTTGGCTGACAAGGCTGGTGCTATTGCCAGCTGTCCTTGGCATTCTCGCAGGTTTGTCTCAGGTTTCTAACTGGGATGTTTGTCTGAAACCTGCTTTTAAATAGCAAAGATGGCGTATAATGCCATCTCTCCCCTTTCTTGAAATACATAATAAAGTTACAGAAGTACTTAAACAAAAATTGAAGTTACCAAGTGAATAAGAAGATGTGATGATTCTTGTCAACAGCCTGGGCAGACCATTTTCTGTCATTCAAAATACGCAGCACATATTTCTACATGGTTTTCAGATGTTAGAGACTATATATTTTTCAGAGTTTCTATTCAATCTTTACATTATGGATGGTGAAAGTTACTATGTAAACACCTTACTATGTAATTCCTGCTGCCACTGCCCCCCATAAAGCACTCCTTTTCACCGCTCGAGCTTACCTGAGAAAGGCAGGCTGATTTCTGAGTGTAACACAAATCACCATCATCAGTTCTGTAATCATAGGCTACAGCTTTGTGTAACTTTATTTACTTACACTGTTTTTCTCTGCATTGTGGTTTCTGGAAAATGGATAGAAAGAGCCAAGTTGCATCCAGCGCAAGCAGAGTTCATAGGTAGTGTTATAGTTAAACCCACAGATATCAGCACCAATCTGAAGAAAAAATATCATTGGATAAGTGTTTGTGGTTGTGACTAAGACCCAAATGTGAGAAACTGCAGAGTCTTATTAATAAAATCACTTTAGGAAAGAGATACTTATTTCTGACAACTTTATAAGAATGCTCTATAATATAATGATATGAATTTTGCAGGGACTGATGTTTTACTGACTTCTAGAGCATTAGAATCACTGTGAAAGATCTGATTGTATTTCAGCAGTTTTACTGTTTCTCTAGTCCAGATTGCAAAACTAGAAATATAGAGAGGGATCTCAGTGATAAAATATATATTACAAAGACATCTGCTTTGGGTAGCAAGCACTTATTTAATTTGAATCTAACACTGCTATTTTGTTTCTGTTTAGCTAGTCACAATTGATGGCATTTAGCTTTTTTTAATCTGCAGCTCCTTATGCTATGGAGGGCCATGACTGCTGGCCATCTCAAGCAGCATATTTCAGAAAACATTCGAGTTAATTTGAAGCAATACTGTATATTGGTCAGCAATTGCCTGAAAGACTTCAGACTTACATAGGGAATCCCAAAGAGGTTAAATTCCAGAATTCCAATGATTGACAGGTGCATGTCTTTCCACTGTGAAAAGTTGTCACCAAGCCAGTGACCCCCATGTTTCCCACTTCCAACGAACGTAGACCGACTTAAGACAAATGCTCGCTTTCCAGTTGCTTTCTGCGTAGCACTGGGGGAAAAAAAAATGAAAAAAGCAACAAGATCATTAAAGAGAGGACCAGTAACCAAAAATGGCCACATCATAAACCTGAGACTTCAGACACAATTTTACTTGAGGTGATGTTATATTTGAAACAATCACTGTTGTGGTCCACAGCCACCCTGAGTCATGTGAAAACATAGAACAAAACTGCAAATAATGGAAAGTCTTACTCACCATAGTAAAAACCTAAAATTTGTCTGATCCATGAAAACAGTATGTTTCAGGTATTTTGGGCTTCCTAAAAACTAATTTGCACTTAATTTATTCCTTTCTGTATTAGCATGTTTAATTTAGTGTTCTATTGTTTCCTAAAAACAAGTACAACATATAATTTTTGTCAGTACAGGATATCTTTAGAGATATGTATTGCCAAATAAAGTTTTAATATCCCGGAATTAAAAGTTAAAAAAGTAAATAACAGGTTTCAAATCAATTCAGAATGCAAAAAATTTAATTATTCAAAATGTCACACCATCCTTTTAGTATTTCTTCTGATTTCCTGTCATTTTTTGATATATGAAGTTTCTTTACAGACTTAGTGGTGTAATGAATTTTTCCTTGCATTTTGAAAATAATGCTACACCACTAGTAAATTGAAGAAACGGAATATGTCTTATTGACAAATCTATTACAAAGTTCCTCAACATAGGATAATCTCCATACAAGATTACATATTACAGTGTTCTATTTAAGTATACAAGATTCAACTGAAACTTTGCCTGTGAGGAGTTGAATACAAATCAGAAAACATCAGGAACTCAAATTCAACTCTGCTTCAGTAGGATCTGGGCAACCAAACTCCTTAGGTTCTCTGGGAAGTCCTAGCCTGAAATATTAATCACATTTTTCACCACCCACCTCCTGTCTCTCTCCCTTAACAAGATGTGTTCAAGAGCTCATTCATCCATATTCACAATAATCAATATTTAGTGTTAGCTCTGTAATGGCACAAAGCCTTTGAAACACTTCAACACTTGTTTCCAAAGCAAAGAAACCCACCAGTGTTCATATGAGCTGATACACGTTAAGCTTATGGGCCACATAGGCCAGAGGTTTGATTCCCGAAATACGCAGGGGCCTGTTTGGTTGTGTATTGTAGGAGCACCACCTGGCCCCGTACTGCATGAGGGTCCCTGCTCCTTCTAGAAATGGCATTTGGGAGCACTGTAGGGACAGGAATCTCTGTTCTCTGAACCTTTTCCTCGGTGTCCTGCGGGACTCCTCTCCTCTGGCTGGGCAGCACAAGTATTTGGCTCCATTTGCAAATGCAGGTGCTTGTTGAGGGCAATATTGGAAAACTATGATCCAGAGCTGCCTAAGCAATTTGTAACAAATAATTTACTGAATAAATTTTAGTCTATTGTGCATCATTGCTGAACAGGTCCGAATGTTCTCAAACCTATTTGTTGATTGAAATTATTCACAGAATATTACATGTGAATAGTTCTTGGCCTTAAGCTTTGCACAAGCTGATTGTTGGTAGTTTACTGTATCCAAATCCTTGCCATCTGACTGCATACATGGGTCAGATGACACATTTTCTATTCTCTGGATGCATTAGCATAATTCTTAGAATTGCTTTTTATGCGATTACGAACTTGCCATTCGTTTTCAGCCAATATCCTGCAATTGATGCTGGTTCACTAAATATTCCTGCCAGTAATTTCATTTACTGTATTATTTGTGAAGAGCAAATGCAGAAAGGGTATACAAACAGCCTTGAAAAGAAATGTCTTTGAGCAAACCAAATGAATATGTATGAAAAAATCTCCACAGAAATTTCCCTGCTCTGCTGCAAATCCTGCCTCTGCTTATACTTTTAGGTGCATTCTGCAGCCTTCCAGGACTCTGTCAGTCTGGCTGACCAAAACATGAGTTTCTCTTGTGGGCAGCTCTGCAAGTCACTGCCCCAGGAGCGGGTAAGAAAGATCCACTGACCTGGGGGAGGCTGAAGAACCTGAAAAGAGCCAGACAACCATAAATAGGTAGCCTGAGGACCAGTCCCGTTCCCCAAGGGGAATCATCACCTTGCCCGCAAAAAGGTGAACTTGAGGTTTTTCACACTGGCGCTGTGAGGTTGGAAAACGCACCTTTGGCTCCTGGCTTAGGCCCTAGCCAGGCTGGTGGCCAGAGAGTTTGCGGGTCAGAGACCTTTCGGCTCCTTCTCTTGAAAGCCAGGCTGCTCTCCAGCCAGACGTACAAGAGCTGGCAAACTGCCGCTGGTCTGTACCCAACATTTCCCTTCCCCCCGCCTCGGCATATAAAATGCAAGAGTATCAACACCTTAAATAGGCACGCTTGGCCATGTCCTCTGGATGCTAGCACACTGCAGCTAGTGAAAAGGAGTGTTAAATACTAGAATTAGCTGGCACAAGAACCCCTGCTTTGGCGCTTACATTGAGCTATTAAGCATATCCATGTTTAGCTCAGTCTCTGCTGGAAAAGGTGTGATTTACCCATTTGATTTAATCGAATAGCTAGCTTTTCACTGTCACTCTAGCTTCACAGCAACAGAGCCTGTTCGAGCAGGCTAGTTTTGCAGGCTTCCCAGCTGCAAAATGACAGTTTTCCAGTAGCAGGCAGCAAGTGCACTCAGCCCCTCTTGGACCAACAGGGCCCCAGACCAAAACGCAAAACTCTGGCTGCCAGCAACCTGAGGCAGCTCCAGAGCATCCGGGGGGAGCTGTGCCATTCTGATCCTTCACCGCGAATAATATAGACTCCTCACCTTGGACCACAGTAACTAAGTCATGGAAAAATTCCCGTGACGCCACGCGAGCCCTGGTTGTGTCACAGCTGCACATGAGCAGCCCCAACTAAAGGCACTGAACACCTTGCTGTAGTTCTACAAAAGCCACAGTGGAAGAATTAGGCCCTACAAGTGGACCTTGATTTTAGCATAAAATTGAGAAAGAATCTGTATATTTCCCATATAATGTCAGCTGCTTTTAAATGTATTTCAATAACCTGAAATCTGCTTAGAAATACTTAGAAATCTTACTGGAAAGTTGGTGCAGTCTGTGACCAGCCAAAGAGAGAGTGCGTATTATAGTGTTCTCCCAGGTACGTCTTGGAGTCAGGACACAAGGTTTTTTGAGCCAGAGCACGATCAGAAATGCCTGAGAATGATATGAAACATTGCAAAATTATATACATCACAGTTCAAATCTCTTCATTTATCTACTCGTCAAGGAGGGAAAATGTCAAAGGATTTGTAAAGAGGAAAAGCTGAAGAACCACAGCATCTACACTGATTAGATGCTAATACGTAGCAATGAATGCCCTCTCGCAGACAGGCACGTATTTCCTCAGGAGGGTGAGAGAACTGAGTAAATAATACTAAAGAATTTCAAGTTTTTTGTCCAGTAAACCAGAACATCTGTACAGGTATCCTATAGTCAAAAAGTAATAGCCAGAAAGAAAACTACTGAATTATCGAATTAAGAATATTCCTACATATTCTTTTCCCTAGTGACAAATTTTACTTAACAGCTAAGTCATTTCAAGGGGAAAAAAACAGCAGAAATTCAGGTGCACAAGGAACTTGCATAGTTGTGTACAGTCATGAGCCCTCGGTTTGCATATCACTCAGCTGCAGATGTAATTAGGCAGCATGACTCAGGAGAGCTCCACTAGCCCACCAGAATTCATACCACAGCTCCCGGCTTGCCCTCTCTTCCCCGAGGCAGCTCAGCCTTAAACGGCAGCAGGACTAATGGCTTGGCCCTGAGCAGCATTGCTAGCGGTGGGCAGCAAGCGTCGGCAGTGTGCGGGGGCGGAAAAGTGTCGGATGCAGCGGTCCATAGCGTGTCATCTGCTACAGCCCCATATGCCGCACAGAAGGGAGCAAGGACAGATGTAATGGGTATATTCACCTGTGGATGGGTCAGCCAATAACCCCTCCATCTGCGCTTCACAGGTGGTGGGAACAGTGACAGCCTCTCGCCTTCAGCAAAGGTCGGGGTAGCCCTGATGCCTCTTGCACAGCACGGATTTAGCTGGGCCAAGGGGAAGCAATAAGAGCCACAAATTGGCTGCACAGAGGCTGTCTTGTCTTTGATCCTGCATTAAGGACATGCTGACAAAACCCATTTGGTGCAGCAAATGTGATTGTCTTCCTCTGCATGTAACCTCCATGAAAATGCCACATGAAATTCAGCAGGAATTGGCCAAGTCAGACGTTCAGTTTACACAATGTATTTATTTTTAGAGATGGAGTTGAAAAGATTATAAAATCCTCTCAAAAAAGAAAGAAGGTAGACTCTCGAATATTTTTCTTTTGAATGCTTAATTAGGTGCACGCTCTATTGAAAATATTTCTCTGTGAGCAAGCAATCTCAATTCCTAATTGCACTGTACTCTGTTTGCAGTTCATTACTACAAAGTGTATTTCTCGGTACCCGAAACCCCATTAGCATGTCTGCCACCAAAGCTGGAATCCTCGTGTTTGGATCTTTAGACACAAAGACTCCAGTGTGGCTGATCTGCATCTGAAATAACTTAATTTATAGGCAATTTCCAAGTAACTTTGACTGACATACCAGTGGTTATGGCTTTGAGAAAGACACTAAGCTTCTGGGGAAAGTTAAATTTAATGCCCCAGTGACACTTAATTATTAGCTCAATAAAATTAAAGTGGAATATAAAAGAAAATGCTGCCAAGTATGAATCATATTTTCATGCTTATTCTGAATACTGTTTATTCTGCCTCAGCAGTACTGATTATTTCACAATTGCACATTAAATTGTTTTATAGAAAATTGATTTGAAGGACATTTGCTTTTAGAAGTTCAAACCACAGGTACAAGTAATTGGGGTTATGATTTAGGTAAGGAGGCTGAAGGCTACATTGCCAAAAAGCCTAAGCACTGAAAGTGCGACTTGTGCAGACTCGGGCACTTTGATAACAGTGAGCTCCCCCAAATCCTGCCGATCCCAGGCAACTCCCAGCACCTTGTCGGACAGAACAGCTTAGTTCCTACCTCACACCTGTGCTGGCCAGGGGCCTCAGACAGCCCAGGGCATGTGGAATATAATAAAAAGCCCTTGAGCACACAATAGAAACTGATCTCTCACCCATTGGAAGAAATGCATTAGACTCCTGTCCGCAGAAGGGGGACCAGCCCTGTGGGTCACAAGCAGAAGTAGGTGCATCTTTTCTAAAGAAGGGGCAAGTCAAAGGGAGAAACTAGAGTCAAAACACACCTCGCTCTTCAACGTCCCTCATTGTCCTTGTACATCATGCAGATATCTAGGTCCCTAAGTCCGATTTCTCTAATGGTGGTTCAGCGTTAGGTGTCACAGTGCTCAGCTTCACAACTCTGAAGTCTCTTTATGGGTCCAGCCCTCACTCCTTCATTTGAGAGGGTGAAGGGATCTCTTTGGTCATTGTCCCCAAAGGCTACAGCTGTTTTTGCAGCTCTGAATGCTAACAAAAATGGAGGCCAGCTTAAGGAAAAGCTGGAAATGTCTCATCAGTGCCTGGACTTTGGTCAATGACAATTTAATCAAGACCCACAGGACCAGTACAGAGCAGTTACAATCAACAATTGTCTCACAAAGAGACCAAACACCAAAATCATAATTAAAAACTGTTTCTGGTTTCAATAATTTACAATCCTTTTATAATATCATGTCATGTTAAGTTTCTCTTCTATACAGAGTGAAGAGAAATGAAGATTTGATAAATAAAATGAAGAATTCACATGACAGTGCAACAGCCTGAAGGGAAAAAGAGGACATTTCCAATGCTTCACTGTCAATAACTCATCTATGTATCAACTTCCTGCTGCATATTAGTCTTGCTAGAGCAGCAGGGTTTTCCTGGGGAAATGTCAGCTGAATTTATTGCCAGGAGCACTGGCAGTAACTGTAAGTATTCAGAGCTTCCTGGGAGGGAATAGGTATGCCATTAACTCGGCTACTGGAAGAGGTATTCCCATCTGCCCATCCCAATCAGTCTCCTAAAGTCTTGAAACCTTTTAAACACGTTTTTAGCCTACAATTTACTTTTAATATATAAATTACTTTCTTAGGAGGCTAAAAAGATATAGAATTAGAGTTTTATCAGGAAGGTGCAACCTTCCTTTTCATGGGATGGAGAAAAGACAGACACTGCCCAGCCCTGGAACTGGCAGTCCATAAATCTGCATCTGATTTATAGTATAGCTGTCTTGGCCTTTCTTCAGAAATATGGAGAGATGTCACATTCACAGACACCATGGGCATATGAGATGGCTTGTCCCAAAGCCCATTGCCAGCTGCAGTTTTACTCTGGTGCAGACCTGTGGCTCAGAGAATGGCAGGGAAGACCATTTCTCAAACCCTGTTACAAGGCCGCCTCACTGACAGAAGAAAGTTTCTTATGCTTGATGCTCCACCAAAGCTGAGACAATCAAGCCCTGAATGAATACGTAACTGAACACCTAGGAAAGGAAAGACGGAAAATGAGAGCTTTTTTATAGGAAATAACCCATCCAGCTTTAAGAAAAAGATTTTCAAGTTAACTATACTTACTAGGAATGTAAGGAGGGTTATTGACATCATTAACAGCACATCCAGGATACTGGCCTCTATCAAAATTGGATGGTTCATTCATATCCTTTAATAAAGAATTAGAAATATGTCAAAAGCTGAATTTTCTTTTTTGAAAAGAGGGGAAGGCAAATTTACTTAAACATACAATCCAGATCCCATCGTAGTCAAGGACATCCTTTAACTCCAGACACATCTGGGTCCACCAGTCAACTGTCCTGGGGTTAGTGTAGTCAGGAAACACAGAATGTCCATCGGGCCAGGCCTAGAGTTCATGAGTATAAACATCCAGTTATCTTCTCATTTCTGTTACACAATGTATTCAGCACTTTGAAACGACATTGATCCAAATTCATAAGTGAATTTAATAAACCAACCTTTCCGACAGCGGGAGTTACACCATCAGAATTATTCACCCAGACTCCCATTTCTTCTCCGAGATCATAAGGCCTGTAAGTACCTGGTTCTTCGTCCTTACTTATGAAAGGATCCTGAAAACAGTGATCACATTTCCATTATCAAAATATCAAGGGTAACAGCTATTTTTCTATTTGTGTATTCTAGAACAATTTGGATGATGTTCTTAATGTAGATTGCAATAGTACTGGAAAAAATGGTATTAAAATTTAATGAGAGTTGATTGTACACAAAAATGTAGGAAAAGTCATTAAAAATACATTGTGAGTATTTCTTGGAAAAGGCAAAAATTAAGTGAAATTATTAAAAAGCCTCATGTTTATTTTTATGAGATTTTCTACATTCAACTGATTTTAAAGAAGCACTAGATTTTATTTTCCTCCCTTCTGAAGTCACTACTTGGCAAAGGGACTTCTCAGGCCTGTGCATTCCCACACTTCCCCGGGTCTGAATTTCTTTTGAGATAAGCTTCATTTCAACTTCCTCAGTGTGACCAGCTCAATTTTGGGATACTGAAAAAATCTCAAAGAGCTTGAAGATGGGACATATCGACTCAAAGGGATCTTTTTAGCCCCCTCACTTCATATCCAATATTGAACAAGGCTGTTTTACACCTGCCTGGTGCAGAGTAACCAAACTCAGGTGTGCTCCCTGTGCCCCAACGCTGTTTCCCCGCACCCTGTCCCTCGCCCTCCCCTGTCCTCTGGGCCCTGCCCTGCACACGCAGCCGGCCCTCTCCTCGCCCCTTGCCCGTGCGCACCACACATTTACGCTCCACCATCACTGTTCATGGACAGCAACCACCTCCCATTGCTCCTTCCAGCTTCCCGGGATTGCAACCACCATCCGCCCAGGATGATCATGGGCTCGCTCAAAGGGAGCCTATGGGGCTCTCGGGAAAGGTGGTGGCCCACTATGCCATAAGCAACGAACAGGAATACGTTGAGGTGCCAGTGAAAGAAGAGATAATATTCAACTGTGCTTAGCATCCAGCTGAGAATAAAAGCGCTCTCTGCAATATGTCCCTAATTGGGAGCAGCTTCGTGTTATTCAGAACAATGGAAGATTGTAGCCATTTTAGATGAAGGGAATTCTTTACTTTTCTTTTATAAAATGTTATTCCCTCGGATTCTGCTTAAGGCGGAAAAACTTTCAGTTATGAAGCATAGGAGAGAAAAATACCACTGAAACAATCCTTTCATTCACTTATAGCTTGTATAATAATTTAAGTTAATTTTAATTAAGAGGTAATATAAGTTTAATTACTAAACTTCTTAAGGACAAAAAATAAATGACCCAAAAGGCAAATTTTTTTTGAGGGCTTGCTTTAAAGCCCATTTTAATACCTAAATTAATTACCCGATTTACTTATAAACCCTCTGAAAACATCTGACAGCTACAGCTCTGGCAAGGAAAGTGTATTACTCCATGCATAAAAAAAAGTCCCTGCTAAATCCCTACCTTAAATGCAAAGTCAGTTAAACTATAACCATGTAGCTGCAATGTCACCTCTGTAATTAAGGAGTAGAAGTGTCCATTACCTGTTTAACTTGTTGAATAGTTCAACTCTGAAAAAGAGAAAACTGTCCATCTGCAATAATTATCTTATAATTGTGGAAAAGATGGTTCTCAAGGGACACGAAGGCTGGAAGAAGTCAGCTTAATTAGCTACTCCTAATCTAAACTTCTGGTTTCCTTCAGCTGAAAGGTTATTCCGGTGCATAAATCTAACGTATTATGCAGGTTTAGCATCATTCTAAAGAGAACAAAACACTTCCAGCCCTAGTTTTGCATCCCCCACGTTGTTTGTGGGGGAAAGAAGTCCATGTCTGTTAACTCTTTCCTCAATCACCTTTTTAGCAGCTGTTGGAGAGGAAATGCTGAGCATCTTACCTTCAGCTGACTGCCCTGAAAGTGGGGGCACCCAGTTCATCTCCAAATCAGCCCACTTCCACCTATGGTCCCAAACACAGTTTTTGATGCACATTCATAAAGATCCATCTCTGGAAGTTTTAACTTCTACAACTCACAGAGCTGGACTGCAAAATGTTAAAGTTATCAAGCATTATTTTGAATCATGAGCATGTTGCTACTGAGTTTTTTTTAAGTAATTTGTCACTCATTTCATTCCTAGCTGTTTCTATTTCTACTGTGATTTAATGGAAGGTATACAAGGTCTTTCATTAAAGCTCCTTTTCAGTAATGTTTATCATTTTACATTGTACTCATTGTTAGTTTTAGAACTTCTTTCTTTGTTTCTAAACAATATGTTTGTTCTGACTCAGAGTAAGTCACAGCTGAAGCCTGAACACTATTTAGCACAATGATGATGATTGAGTGCTGATATCATCAGATGAAATTTCCCTTAAATGGAGGTGGTCTCTGAAAGAGATAAGGGAAGAGGAGTGCTGAGGGACAACATTTGGGAACTGTGGCAATAGGGCTGTAGGCACAGAGGTGTCTCTGCATCTGATGCAGATGCAGGGACTAGACTTGCCCTTGATGGTGGGGCACCAGCAGCCCTAGCAGTGGTGCCACAGCCGAGGGCAGGATCCCAGCTTGGGGCAGATCACCATCTGCTAGTGTCAATACTGCTGGTTTGCAGGATCCGCATTTTACTTGTGACCATAGTGGTCTGCGATGCTGCGGCACATCACACAGAGGACTGAATCCATCTTCGTCGAATCTGCTTACAAGAGGATTTACATGATGCCAAGTGACTGAAATCAGAGCACATTTCCTGAAATCATCATGAGGGAGGCACTTGGGGAGTGCATTCATTATTATCACTACCCAAAAAGAATCTAAAGGGAAAATTGTTCTTTTGGTATCAAACTGGATTATGCTTGCCTTGCAGTTAGCATGACTTTGCTCTCACTTCGGAATGAAACTCTTCCTACTGTTCCAGCTCCTGACTCAATTTATGGGAATAATTTGCATAATTAAAGAATGCTAACAATCAAAATCTGACAGAAATATCAGTAACTGCCATAAAGCAAAGATGGAAAACTTCACTGCCTATCCTTCCCATTTGCTTGTCAAAAACAAAGGACAAACTGGATGAGCTTTTGTTCTGTTTTACAAACTTATCAAAAGGGCTAGAGCTGAATGTGGTCCTTAGTTACAGGTTAGTAGAAGGGGGAAAGAAGAGGTTCCTATCAGCTTACATGAATTAAGAATTATTAATTGTTATATTCCTTGTATTTGCCTAACTATTGGATTCAGATTTATATAGCAGCAGTTCTTTGCACTGCTATAGCATGCTCCATCTGAGAGTGCTTTAAAAATGTTGTTGGAGTTAAACTCACAATACATCTCAAATGAGCTCATGCAATAGTATTTCACTGTTCTCTTGTCCCACCTTTTCGCTAAGAAAATTGAGACTTGGAGAGGGATTATGTCATGGTCTCTCCTCTTAGCTTAGGAACACAGATTTTTTGTTGCTGTTGTTAGAAACTAATTACCCATGACGTTGGTTAGAAAGAAGAAAAACATTGCAAATATGTGTCTCAGAGTCTTGGCCCTGACAGCACACGATATTGCGAAGGATAAAAACTCAAATGTCCTGAGTTAGCGATGCTGTCTCCAAAAGGACTGCTGCCTTTCTTCCAGGGTCTAACTTATGAATGTCTTACAAAAGGTAAGAAGTTAACATACTTCACCTGCTTCACTGCTTGCATGTAACTTCTTACCTGGCAGCAATTGCAAAACAATTGGCAGTACCCAAACTGTGATGGAAAAGAGGTGACTATCATGTATTTACTGATCAACAAGCATGTACACAGGAAGAGTTACAGTGAACTCACAGTATTTTGTTCTTATATTCATGACTTTCAAACCTTTTTTTAAGGAATAAGTATGCAGGTGATTTTTAACATTACAGCTCTCCAACAGATTAGATCATTTTTGAGAGGTATTCAGTATACAGGGAGCCCAAACTGCATAATACTTGGAATAAACACTCAGTCCTGACTGTGCATGTGGTCATCTATAGCTTGGTTAGCTGTTTACAATGATGTATAGTCATAGTATTGGACTATTTTTTGTTTTGAAGTTGCTCTCCATCAGCATGACCTAGTAATCTGTCACTGCTCAAACATCATGCCTTGGAGCTCCACTGGTGGAAGCTGTTTCCACTGCTCACCCTGGAACTATTCATGATTTGCAGCTGCAAGAGCAGTGGGTCTTTCACAGGAACGTACCTTACGGGACGAATTGCTGGCAAACACTGTTCACTATACAGGCTGCTATTTCCTTTAGTGATATGTAATTGATTTCTTGAGCTATGTGGTTTCATTTGAAATTCCTAGCAGAGAATGCAGTTATAGTGCAACAAGGTGAAGACTAGGCTATTAATAAATACAGAGCAGGTATTTTTAATTAAACTACAAAAAAGAAAAAAAAACAGCAGTCCTACATAACTGAGGAAAAGCAAACCTAATGGCAATATTTAAAAAAGAGAAAATACTGATATGGGTATCCACAGTCTTGACTAATCCAACCTTAGCAATAGGCAAAACTTTGCAACAAATTTTAGAGGGAAAAATAAGGACAGGGAAGCAATTCTAATTCCATCTATTTGACCTGATCATGTGATTTTTAGATAAGGATCTGCCACAGCTATCGGTTATCTTGACTTCAGTAAACATTTGATACAATGCCACAAGTGAAAGTGGAACCGTCCCACAATTTAGGACTATACTATTCAGTCTCTCTTTCTACAAGCCTTCAAAGACACTCCCACTGACAAGATGAGGAACACAGCCCTTATTTTAAAAGGACTGAATTGCTTAGGGCCTAAACTTTAGGGGCCTACCCAGTTCTCAGCTTAGCTGGATTAATTGATCACATTATGAGTGTGAGCCACCAATATCATGCAGGTAAATGTGACCCAGGGTTTTGTCATACAGGACATTTTTAGTAGAATGAAGAAAATATTACTGCCATTCTCCAAAACACTGGGGTGACATTGTCTAGAGTGCTGTGAAATCAAGTTATCTATATACAGACAAATGAATTCAAATTAGGGCACATGTGGGGAACAGTTCTCAATACAATGAGAACTGAAGATCTTATCTGATAAAAAGAGAATAAAATACTTCAGTTTGTTTAGCTTAGCAAAATAAAGGCTGAGTGAGAATATGTTTATTCAAATATCAAGAAAGAAAACAGCAGGGCGAGAGATTGGCAATTTCAGTTAAATGAGAATAGTAGCACCCAAATAAAAGGTGTAAGCTGACCATTCAGGCTGGAAAATAGAAGACTGGAATTATAGTAAAAAGGCCTGAAAGGGACTGCAAGAGGTCATCTCCTCCTCCTTCCCCTGGCAGGTCAGCTCAGCCTGAATGGTCCATGATGCATGTGTCTGACCTGCTTGCAAAACCCTCTCAAATAGAGATCCCCAGCCTCCCCAGGCAGTCTGCTCCATGCTTCGCTACCTTTGCAGAGAGACAGCTTTATCCTAATGTCTACCTTGAATCTTTTTTGCTGCAATTTAAAGCACTTTACTTCTTATCCTGTCCCTAGTGGTTATGGAGAACAAATTATGCCTCTCTTCTCTGTAGCAACATTTCACATCTGTGTACATTGTTCCAGGTCTCAGTATTTTTGAATGTTCCCACCTAAGAAATGGAAGGTCATGCTATTGCCACAGTTTTAGCAGAGGAGCACCGTCCTTCTAGTACTGTGCTGCTGTTGAGCTGCATAGAGCAATTTCTTATGCATCTATCAAGGACTTTTATTTAATTTACTGGCTTCTAATTTCCTTGCCAACAATTACATTCACTGTAGTTACTGTGACAAAAACTAATTTCAGTGCAAGGATATGTATGGGGACTTGCTGGGAGAGAAACAGTAATCTTTGTTGGAAAAATTGGCAAGGGAAGAAGGAAAGCTCCTATTTTCACTTCTGCCAAAATTAATTGATTTGGTCAGAGATCAATTTGGTTACAGGTTCAACATACATTTTTCATAAATTTTCATGCAAATTTATTTTACAGTAATATAGATGAAAAGTAAGTATAAGGCAAAATGAATTACAGTTACTAGCTCTCCAGAGTGATTAAGAGTAATTTTTTTCACTGTTCAGCTATTTCTGTGTGCATATTAAACTCATTTGTTTATTTTCATAAGAAGAACTGCATTAAAGCAATTCTATCTCAACTCAGCTTGGAACAGAGGCAAAATTTTTCATAGTTTTTACTGAACTGAGTGAAAAAAAGTAAAAGAAAATTAATGTTATGGTATAGAGGGGGTACTGGTGCACAAGTAACTGATAAATGCAATACATTTAAATGAGAAGCTTGTGAGATGTTGTTTTTCATCTTCTAGACAAATGACAAAACTGGAAAATCCATTACAATAGCATGCATGTTTTAGCACCTAGATACTGCTATGAACACTATGATGTAAACAGTTCCTATGAATGGAGAAATAATTAGCAACACTGTTATTTTACCAGAATCAAGACATAGTGCATTCCTTCTTTCTTCAGCTGTTGCATGTACTCTGGCAGACCGGCATAATTTACTTTATCATAGGTAAAGTCCAGACGACGTTCCATGTAATCAATATCAGAATGCTGGACATCCTAAACATTTTTAAAGTAAACATTTAAGTATTTTATACAGAGAATCAGACCCCATGTATTTATGTTTATAAAAGGTAACTAATCTATGAAATGAGACCTAAAAAAATGACTACAGTAATGGTAAACAATTGTAAGGCCAAATTCAGTTCCTACAAACTTACATGGTAGCAATGAACAAAATGGAAATGTAGAAGTCCTGGTATAGCAACTGTTTGGCATTGATACGCATCAGAAGTGCCATAATTCATGTATAAAGTGTCAGCATCTCATACTACCATATACCAACCCATTGTTCATCACAGCCCAACAGTAAATCCATATCAAAATTGCCTGCTGTGGAACCAAGAGCAACACTTAAACCTCATGTCTAAAGCCCACTTTAAACATTCTTTTAAGCCTTATAAAGATATTATATGCAAAACCATTACATAAGATTATGAATATCCTTTTATTCTACAATTCTCTTCATGGGATAATCATTTTTCCTCTATTATGATTCTATTTCACTCACTTTGGATTTTAAAATTAGCATATACATTGAAAAATTCATACTTACATAGGGGATATCATAGTAGTGCATGCGATCAACTGTTTTCTTTAAAACATCAATGCTTCCATAACCCCATCGCGAGAGCTGGAACCCCAGAGACCAGTAGGCAGGCATGTGTGGGCGTCCAATAGCCTACAGCAGGGAGGAGGAATAAAGTTATTCCAAGGGTGAGCTGAAGATTTTGGAGAGAGAAATTATTCTAAAACTCCAGAAGAGGCTTCCTGCTCACTTAAGCCATGAAGATCAGAGCATGGGTACAACACACACTCAGAAAGTTCCCTCAGTCTGTCATTGCTGAAGTGGAAAGCGACCTACTTAGCATACTACTTTGTGCACTTTTATTCACCATAGTGAACACATGCTTTAAGAAAACACTTGTTTTATGTAAAATCTCTTTTCTATGTAGATGTTCTATCTAGAAATATGGGGGTGAGGTGCATGTATCTGCTCCACCAAGGCACAGAGCTATTTGGTTTGGGGAAGACTCCAGAAACTACCCACTCCTCTGTGCCCCAGGAAGCAAGATTCTCTTTAAAGACAAACTTTTTTTCAAAGACAAACTTAAAACCTTGGGAATTATTGAGCAGAAAAGTCAAAATTGGGTCAACCTCACATTTTTGTTACCTCCATCCTTTGCTTTCTTAGGAAGGCTCCCTGTAAATTATACTTCCTTTTAAAATGGGGCAGGGCACTCTCCAAGACAGAAGTTGTCTCTGCTCACATGTTTGAGCAAAGCTTAGCCTGAAAGACCCGAGCCCTGTAGAGGGCCTCTGATTCCACCTTATGGACCGTGAATTGTAAGAATACACCAGTGGACAACATGGTGTAAAAAAACCCTGGCTAACTTTGAATGAGGGTCTTGCTCAGGTACCAGAAACAGCATTCCCACAGCAGCACAGCACTCAGGTGCCTTGACTTACATGATATGCACCAGCTGAAATCCAGTGTGGAGCCTTGCACTACCTGATCAGTGTCAAATCCACAAACCTTCTAGTTAATCAAAGGCATATCTTTGATACCATGTAGCAACATCAGCTTTAGTACTTCTTCTTGCCACATCCAGCTGAACTATTCCATCAAAAGGCTGCTGTTTATTTGAGCTCTCTGAAATTTTAATCATATTTACACCCCTTCCTGATGAAATTCAATTACTTATGACTGACTGTTCCTATTGCTGGCCCACAACATTGTATTGCCAGACATTAACAAATCTCTTCAAGGTCAGAGTTACTGTTTGGGCCCTCAGAATTCTCTGCTCAAACACAAGGCAATGAGTGAAATAGGATTTTATAAATATTTGATTTCCAGTGGTTCCATATAATGCAGCTGTAAATTGCTTGAGGAACCTAGATCAGTGGTACAGACGACTGCTCCGGCAACCTGTGACAAGCATAGAGCAACCATGATGATTCTAGAAATAAGCTGAAATCTGGGGCTGCATCATTAGTACACGCTGGTGTTTTCTGTGGGACATATCCTGAAATCCTTTTTTAAATGCATTTTTAAAGTGTTAGATCCCATGAAATTAACCTTTGTTCAATATTTTTATCACAGCTCATTTCTAATATCCTTGCAGGCAATACATGAAAATCAAATAGCTAGTAAGCACCCATGACTATTAATCAGTCACAGCTATTGGTTCCCTTGGGCTAAGTAACCATTCCTCCCTTATTTCCTTGTGGATCTCCATAGTTAGGTAATTATGCTGAGGAGTGAAAAAGAACAGAGCTTGAATAATGCCAGCTAAAACCCATCTACTTTAATTAAATAAAAGGAGGCACTCCTGACACTCCATATCAGTTGCATTGCTAAGCTATCTAGACATTGCAATGCATAAAGATGCCTCTTCCTATGAGATTTTCTCCAATAAGAGTCAGACCCAGGAGAGCAATGCTGAACTTGAAGTTGTTCTACAGGATGTCATGCTAGAGCTGGTGGGGAGCTACATGTGCAGGCTACATTGGGCGGGAAAATGGATGTGTGAGAAAAGTGCAGAGAAACAGCAGTTCTTTTAATACACCTAAGCTCACTGGAGGAACAACACAAGATAACTTGCTTGTAATCAAGAATGACTTGTGGCCAGACAGGCACTTTAAGCACTAAGGATTACAAATTTGGATACACAGTGTGCTTTCACTTTTTGGGATGCTGCTATCTCACCGAAGAAAAAACAGGAGGAGACCAGAGCAACTCATGAAGTTAATGGTTTGAGCCATTCCGGGAGGGATGCTCCAGATGAGCAATGGGGCTTCCCCACAAACCATCCCTTTCCGGAAGGATTTAACTCTCTGCACCTCTTTCCAACACCTGCATGCAGCCACAGGCTAAACCCTTCAGGAGAAGCAAACACAGCTATCAGCAGCGTGTTCCTGGCACAGCAGTGTTTAGCCTTCATGGTGCACAGCTACACCCATCATACCAGGAAGCAACCTGGCTGAAGGTGGCCCTGAGCAACACGGAGAGGAGGCTGGCAAGCAAAGGAAAGTCTTTGCCACCATGGTGCAGTCTCATCTCCATAGTTTGGAGGTACTTGCAGGTTCCTCATGGGCTGTGGGTCCTCAGAGAGAGGGATCTGCCCTCTGCTCTCCACCTGACTGCAGGAGTTGTTCACAGCCCAGCTGAGAGGGCCTGGCCTTGCTTTCTTGACTGGACTGTGGTTATATAAGTATACAGAAGTCTGAAATGCTTTGGAAAGTCCACCTTGTGCAGAGTTGTCTGCTCTACCAAACTGTCCTTGGGGCTCCACTGGGGTGTCCTGGGGAGCACTGAATCAGAAGCAATAGCTCAAGCCTCATCTTCAAGATTCCTTATGTCCTGGAAGTGAGGTGTCTGGCAGAGCACGGCGAGCCTCAAGGCAAGAGATCTGCTTCTCTATCATCATCACAACAGTACTCTCCAAACTAAGAATAAATTAGTCGGAGGAAGCAGCAGAACTTGTGAAAGCCAGGCCGAGTCTGTGAGATGAACTCCATGAACCCCACCACTTTGTGCACCAAAAACAGATACATATTTTGCCCTTGCTTTCTCTACCGTAAACAGAGAATGACCTATACAAAAAAGGTTAAAAAAACAGAGAAAAACAAAAGAACTCCCTAATGAAATAAAACGTTTTGTGTACAGACTTTTCCCCTTGCATAAGAGGAAGAGGAGGGAAACAGCTGATAAATATTAATCCTGCTGCTTAATGCAGAGCCTGGTGCCCTGGCAGGACATCTGTGTGGCTCAGAGTTCAGTGTCGCTGCGAGATGCAGGAAGCTGCCTGCAACCAAACGAGATGCAGAAATGGAAAACCCCAATGCCATCCCAGTCGTGAGATGCAAGGCTGATCAGCCTGGGCAGAGTTAGATGCAAATGTAGCTCTGCTGTCACTGGGACCGCAGCTGGCACTGCTAGGCAGCGTTGCTCCGGGGCTTGGGGACACCCCAGGTCATGCAGTGCTGACGGCACCTCGACTCAGGGCTGTATTGGCATGTCTCCGAGCACAGGGCCGGCGAGCCCAGAACTGGCATATTGAGAAGGCAAGATGGTTCAAGAGATGGAGGGGGGCTACTGCTGCCCCTCACTCTGTTGACTGCCCAGTTGAACACTGATGGGTTTGGATGTGAAGCTGCAGTCGCTGGTACATCGGCCAAAGTCCTTCCTGAACAGTACGGTCTTTCCCTGCCATTGTGGCTTGCTGAGGTTCAGCTGCTCTGTTACATACCTGTTCTCTTTCGCCTGCACACCACAACGTTGCCCTCCAGCAAGGCAATATATTGTGTCAGCACTGCTTGAGGAATTTTGTATTGGAGCTGAACGAATTTAAGAAAATCTACCTTGCAAACAAGATATTAACTTTTAAAGCAATCAGTTCCCCAGGTTCACCAAGCTGGCGCATCTATGGTGAGCTTAATTGAAATCAACAGAACATTTGAAGAGGAAGGATGAAAACAGGGCAGCTGGGAAAACAAGTGTTCTTTTTTCTAATTATGCTGTGGACTCTCTCTAATGGATCCCCCTGAAGCTTCCTGATAAAGTAACTGACGTATGGTACCTACTTGCAGATGGATTAGCAGAGGCAGAGATGTAATTTTGCAAACCTGAAGCTCATGTTAGATTTGATACATATTTAGGATCCAGTTAATTCATATAGATTGCATTCTGCATACAAATGATTTTAAAATGTTGTACACAGAGAAAGGCTGCTTGACAAAATTGACTGCCACAGAATCAGAAAAGGTAAATGAGGTATGGCAAAGAAGTGAGGGAGGAAAACATCAGAAATGTAGAAGCAGCAAACATATAGGGTAACTAAACTGAGAAAAAATGGAAGGATACAGTGGTGCAGAAGTAGAAAAAAACAGATCCTATTTTCTGTACCACAATTCCTCCTGCACTTGGTTCTTAAATAACTTTTAGTGTTGTTTAATAGATTCACTGTTACTTTTTCCATTTTTACACAACCTGGCATTATGTAGTTTTCTCACTTCTTTCAGAAGCACCTGAGAACAGATGTATCTAGGAAGTATCCTAGATGTGTTTGCAGTAAAAACAAAGAGAATTAATGAAAACATGTATGTCCAACAGCTAAAATCTGCGCCCAGGAAACAGGTGATCTGTGTTCTCTTCCTCTGTATTGGGTTACTGGGCAAATAACATTAATATTACTAGCATCTCAATGCAAGGATATCAACTAAGTTATAAATGCTAAATAGTAAACCAGGATCCCATTCTGTTAGTACTATGACTGAAGAAGTTAATATGACAGAGAAAGCTGAACAGTTACATCCTGCATAATATAGGGGCCACAGAGGGAGACGGTCTTTTCCGTGCTTACAAAGGAGCAGAAACCTCCAAAAAATCTGCCTTTGGCAGGAAGAGGTGTGAATAAGGGGTGGCACAAAGCCCATGCCTGCTTTCTGCCTCAGCACCAGCTTGCCTACAGGTTTGTGGAGATGCCCTGGGACGTCTATGTGGTCTTTTACAGGCAGGCAGGAGCTGCCTCTGCCTGTGCTCTGTGCCAGGTAGACACAGTTGGCTCTGGCCATTCAGCCACCATCAGCATGGTACCAAGCCCAAGTCATTGACATGCAAAGCCAGTTCACAGCCGGGCAGCTCAGGGCCAAGGGGGATGAGCTGTGTCCACATCTGCTCCCCGGGCTGCCCAGCTAGCCTCTCTCCTGTGCACCTAAAATATTCTCCTTCCTGTGGAAGTCCGAAATCTCATAAATGTCACCGCAGTGGCTCTCTTCCATGTGAGGCCCTAGGCATAAGTCTCTGCGAAGGAAGAGGTTGTTGTGCCTTTCTGAGCCCTTCCTCTGGCTCCTCTCCCTCACGGCCCTGCCACCACACTGCTCCAGCAACGCAGTTGCATGGGCTCACCACAGAAGATCACTCTGCAATTCTTAAACTCTAACTAGCCACATAAAATGATTCTTGTTACTTGATATTTGCCTAAACTTCTTTTTTTTAGGAAGAGGTGTAGGAGGGTACTATAAAAACCCACATGGGTTAATGCTCTGGATTTAGATAAAAGTAGTGCGTTTGGATAGTCACACAATAGCTATACTACACAGGTGCTCCTATGGCCCAGATACCTGTATCCATCTCATCACAGATGTCCTTGTTGGCTGAGATAGGTAAGTCATCAACGTATTATCAAACTGTGTGAGCCTAGTCAGGCAGGGGATAACCTGAATTCAAAGTATATGCAGTGAAGCTGAACTATGTTCTAGGAGAGCAAGAAGAAAGGCCCTACAACTGCTGAACCATTAAGAAGATGCTTGCAACCCTAAGAGTTGAAAATTTTTGAGGAATTTCAATGGCAACGTCTTCAAATCTTGTTCTTTGCTGAACAAACATCAGCTGCTTAGTCTTTCTTGGGGGACCCATGAATTCAACTCTGAGACTATCACTGAAGCATCTGAGATAAATTATAGGTACTTGCAGGTTTCAAATAGGAGGTTGGACCCCCTGAGGCCACTTCTAATCAGAATTATCCTATGGTTCTATAAGGAAGAAGTAAACCAGCAATTTGCTCTCAAAACAGAAGTAGGAGACACACCATACGCTCTATTAAAGTTTGTTATCAGATAATTTGCAATAAAATAACAGATTCATGCACTTCACTCTACCCAACAGCTGATAAATTTTGATATTTGCTTCATTTGTTAAACTATAACTTTCCTGAGAGCCTCATTATAGAGCTCATATTATATTGCTATGACTATTATTCTGTCCTGAATTGCCAGCAGTGGATTTGGCAATGATAATCTGAATACTGGGTCTGGTTGTGGAGTCTCAGCTGGGCTCAGCTCTACAGTTGAGCTCCTTTGCCTATGACTGGTTTTTCTCATCCTCTTGCAAACTGAGGTGTT
Organism: Apteryx rowi; assembly: GCF_003343035.1. Taxonomy (NCBI): domain Eukaryota; kingdom Metazoa; phylum Chordata; class Aves; order Apterygiformes; family Apterygidae; genus Apteryx; species Apteryx rowi. The sequence continues at coordinate 254,454 of NW_020450987.1, forward strand.
TGTCTTAAGAAAAAAAAAAGAGAGAGAGAAAGACAGATTTGTGTTATATAACTGTTCTGTGAACCACACACTGGACCTCTTCTGTAGTAGGAGAAAAGTGCGATTATTATCAAGTGTAAATATAGCTGCGAGAGGACCATCTTTCAATTCGCAGTGCTCTTCTCAGCAGGGCTCAATAACCGGGAGGGAGCAGAAGAAACAGGAGGGAGATTCCTCCTTCCTGTTGCCCCATGTCCAACACGCTGGGTCACCACTCCCGGAACCCTGACCGGTAGGCTGGTGTATGAAAAAGCACTTTTTTCAGCTGCCATGTGGCATTTTGGCCTAGCAGGTGCCCCCAGGACCTCGCAGTGGCTCCACTGCCCCTGGAGGCCAGGCCAGGCTGTAGTGAGGCACAAGAGAGTCCTCATGGCACGACAGAAAATACAACCGAAAAAGAGAGTCTTTTCTGCCTCCACCACCTTCCCACGTATCTTGTGCATAAAAGCCAAATCATTACCCTAGAGACTAATAATACGGTAATTGTAACATTTGCGATCTGGGAATTTCAGGATGTTTACTGCAGAAGTTATTATTTCACTGTGAAATTGCTACTGTGAGGTCTTTAAGTTTCCCTAGAGAGCCAAATGCGAACTCAGAGAATACAGAGCAGGGCGGATTTTTTTTGTCCTGGCATGCGACACATCTAGTTAGGAGACACCCACCGGCTCTCCTTTACGCTGTTTTCTGCACACCAGCCTCCGTTCCCGGGGAGGCAGGGGTGGAAAGTGAGCTGCCAGCACTCATCAGCTGGGAGCGAGAACGCGCTCGTTTTATTTTCAGCCGCTGGCCACCTGCTAAGCCACAGAAATGCTGCCTTCAAACACCAGAAAAAGACTTTGAAAAGAAACAGGGATGACTCTAATCTCCATTGCACTGCTGCAGAAACTCCCCTGAAATGGGCACTTTCATCACAGAGATCACAGCGAGGGCTGAATTGTAGAGAGGTGCTGTTTTCCTCTATTTTATTAATTTTTTTGTTTGGTTGCCAAACTGTGAGTTCGAAAACCAGTTCACAGGTTGGTCTGTGGTGCCAGGGCCTGACGTGGCTGATGGACAGGTAGGATTGGCGTGCAGAAGGGCCAGGAGCTGGGGACCTCCAAGCAATGGAGCAGTCGTTCCCACTCGGGGCAAGTGGGAAACCCTCCGCTGGGCAAGGCAGCGGGGGCTCAGCAGCCTCCCTCCTCCTCTCTGGGAGATGCCACCTAAACCTCTGCTTGGAAAAGCGAAACCGAGCAGAGCCTAATACAGGCTGCTCCAGCTCCTCAGGGTTTGCACACAGGAATGGTGCAATGACATCCCCCTTCTCAGCTTTGCTCCACACAGCTTGCCGCTGTTTTCTTTATAGCCAGCACTCGGTCTGAGATAACAGTTTTCTGTGCAGGGGCCCCATTAATACATTTTCTGGCATTTGATGACCAGGAAGAACATTTTACCTGCCTTTTTTTTTTTTCCAAGCAATTCTTATTCCTCGCTGAAAAAGAATTGCTTGCACATTCCCAAACAAGCTATTCAGATCTGTACCCTGCGTTCCTGGGAAAACACTGGGCAATTGGAAAGCAAGTTGTTATGCTCAGTGAGACACTAGTAAATACGTTTTTTTTTCGCATCTATGCTCTCAAATGCAATTACATGGGTTTTCATTAGTAAAAAACAGGCTGACTGCTCCAAAATCAGCAGGCAATTCCACTGCAAATAAAGGCTTGAAGCCTTTGAAGTTCATGCAACGTCTTGAAAGTCCAGCAGAGGTAAAGTTCCCAAATATTCCCATCTGTGCTCTGCCTCATTTGTTTTCTTCATCCGCAGTGTCAAAACACACTTACAGTCATGTAGTGAAGACTGTAAAACTATCACTTTCCAATCACTGCATCCCTTTAATACATTCCTGCTCTCACAACTTAAGTGCTTTAGAAAAGGCTGGAGAGCTGCCTTAAACGCCAGCACTCAGACGCTACACGCAGATAGACCATTCGCAGATGCCTGAGCATATGCCAGGCTGCCCTTGCACCTCCGGGCTGCATCTGCAGCCAAGAACAGCTGGAAGGTTGACTTGCTTTGGTGTTTAGCCAAGAGCTGTCATGAGATGGCAAACGGCTGCTGTGCCAACTGCGTGCCACTGAGCCATGCAGGGGACTTCCCTGCTCCCTAGTCCTCTCATCTCCCCCCTGCCTTGGGGAGCTGCAGCACGGATGGGCACAGGCGGGAGGGTGGACCCTGAGTGCAGGCAGAGCCAGGGCTGCCGCCCGTCTGCCTTCCCGCTGCCGGTGTGATTCATCAGGAGCAGCATGGCAGCTCGCTCCCAGCGCTCCCAGCATGCGCACGCACTCCGCTGCCGAGTGGCCCTGGCAGCGCCGGCTCTGGGCTGTGCTGCCTCGATGGCTAGGAGAAAGGATGGCCAACTAGACAAGGTGCGCAGATGCAGAAGTGATGTAGCCAGCCTCATCTGGCATGCTGAGATGGGTTTCCTTCCATCCCAGGTTTCATCAGGCCTCCTCAGAGGCAGCAGCTGAGGCTACTAAAAAAGTGATTCATGGTCCCTACGCCTGGTCCTTCGCACGTGTCAACTAAGTGTCTCATGCACACACAATGCCTGCGAGGCCCTGTATGTCCCTACTGGGTTTAAAGGCCAAGGGAGTCAGGATGTGAGCTGGAGAGCTTTCTTAAACATAGCGCAGCATCTGACCCAGGACAGCTGCAGAGAGGTGCCAGCAGAGGAGATGGTCACAGGCAGGTTTATAGGAACACGAAGAAGGGAGAGCCTGCACACTGATGACTGCGGCTGGAGGCCCAGACACTCAACAGCAGCAAGAACTGGCTTAAACAAAACCAGGGAACCCAGCAGACCCAACAGCAATAGGGTGACGCACAAGCTGTCCCCACAAGTAGGCAGCATATCTGGCCCGCTCCAGCACCGCTCCTCACAGGCATGCCTTCACGGTACAAAGTGCCGAGAGTGCAGCATTTTACACTTGGGAGGCCACCGCTGCCACGGGAAGACCAGGCATCACAGCAGGAAGCAGGTCACAGCACGCCAGGCTGCCAGCCCCGGTAACTGGACCACCACAAGCAGCACGGCACCTTCTTTGGGGAAAAATCCTCTCCTCTCCCATGCCTCTGCCACCAATATTAGCACTTCAGTGACGCTATGTCCAGTGCATCTCTTGCTATATCAGCCCCTCCAAACACATTTTAAACCTTTGGCCCTTTTCATCCAAGACCTCAGACACATGAAGCGCCCACAAGTTTTGTGAAAATCAGTGGCAGAGCAGAGAAGAGAGATCCAAACTACCCTACTACCCCTCACCTCATCCACTGGGAGAAACAGCATGCCACTGGCCAAACAGCGCATCCTTAGCTCTGCTACACCGTGTCAGCCGCGGGTCCAGCAAGCGCAGCAGGCGCAGGACGGAGGCAGCAGTATGGGAGGGGACACAAGTCATTACAAGACAAACCCACAGAAAACTGATCTGTACTTCTGCTCTGCATGGGACACCTCCTGTTCGCCTCTCTCTTTACCTATATAAATACATATATATGCATAAATTTTTGCATGGGCTGCCTATAGCATAAACATGGATTTATAAAAGGCAGAAAAGGGGACTTCCAGCAAATTTTCATGCCTTCGCATTAAAGAATTTGAAAATATTTCAGAGGCACCAGAGCACCCGATCACCTGCTTCAGGTTTCTGGAGCTGGGCCGTGCCTGCCCTAACTTGCTGCTCCCCCGAAAACCTGCAACGGGTGCTGAGGTCATACCTGGGCGCTACACTTTGCAGGGGAAGTGGACTGCGGAGGGAAACAGCAGGACCAGACAGTCTTTATGGGGTTATACCTGTTCCTGGTACAAAGTGCAAAATAGCTGATGCTAAAGGGACTTTTCTTGTTCACAGAGAGCCTCTTTCTGCACCCAGCGCTTTTCTTTTCAGCTCCCTGTGCCGTGTGGGTGCGCAGGGCCCTACTGTTTGGGCATGGGCAGACAGCTCTGAGAATGGGGGAGAACAACAGAGGAAAAAAAAGAGAAATAGGGTAGAAAGAAACAAAAAGAAAGAGAATGAGACCCGGGCCACTAGCCAGATACAGCACCATGGAGCACAAAAGGGAGCTGCCAAAAGGGGTGTTGGAAACCTGTGTTGCAGAAGATTATTGTCTCTTGTGAGATACAGTGGTACTCACACATTTAAAATAATCCTCAGTGTTCCCCTTCATTCCAGTCCTTCAAGCACCTTTCATGATGCCAAGAAACAACCTTGCTTTCTCAGGAAGTCCTGAGGAAACAGGGCAAGCCCTGCACCTGGCTGTCTCCCCACCAAAGTCAGGTTTCTCCTCTTCACTCTCAACAAGAAGGCCCTGCTAGCCCCAAACTACCTGAACTGGAGAAGTCTGGATCAGCTGAAGACAACCATGAGGCCTCTTTTTATATATGCAAATTAAGCCAAAATCTACTGCCCATTTAGATTATTAAAGGAAAAAATAGCTCCTTTAATCATGTTAACAGAGCAGACTAATCTCTTCCTCATTGTTTCCTGCACTCGCAAACTCTCTGACTCACGCAAATCAAGGAGACAAAAAGGGGAGAAGTGTCAGAAACACGGTCTGGCTCCCTCAGCCAAATGCATAGTGTGCTCCTGGAGAAACCGCAGCCTTCCCACGAAACCGGGGAACTCACAGGTGGCACAAAAGGGTCTGCACTCAAAGCACTAACTGTAATGAGGATAAACTACTGCAACAGCACTTGTGATTTGGGAAATGTTAGTGTTATTGTTCTGTGAAAGAAAAATACTCTTAGCACAAGGGACAGCAGGGGAAAGGGAAAGGAACACGTAACTAAAATTTAACCAGACCCCAGCAGTCCTGAAGAAAGCAGAAAGAAAATTATAGTACCAACCATATGAGATTTTTGATTTTTGTGTTGTAGATGGTGCTCATATGCTGTGATAATGGGCCCTGTAATAAGAATCCAAGTATACAGATAAAGATACTTCCCTTATGGAAAAATCCCAGAGGAGTTGAAAGAGAAAAGGTACCCCTGCTGTGGTAATGCACAGTGCAGGCCAGACACCGACAGGAAGTTTTCTTGTCTATGGCTCTTGATATGTTTTTTGATCTATTCCTAGTAGTCTTTTGCCTACTAACATTTCTAGATCCCCCCCCCTTTTTTTTTTTTTTTACAAAATACTGCTCAGTTCGAATTACAGAGTGGCTGTGTATAACAATATGATTATGCCAATGAAAGGAAGGGTTGGAAAGCATCTCAGAATGTCCACTAGATCAACCACTGGTTTGTAGGTAAATGCAGATTATTCCTGGCAGACATCTGTCTAACTTGTTCCGGAAAATTTCTGACAGTGGACGTTCCACAGCCTCCTGGAATAGTCTGTTCCCGTGCTTAATTCCTCCTACAGTAAGAAAGGATTTTCCTAGCACTGAATTTTAATCTTCTTCATACTAACCCAGTGCTCTATTTCAGTAGGTACAAAGACCAAGTAGCCACCATTCTCTTCACAATAGTGGTTTTGCTATCCCCTTGTTAAAATGATTTAATTATCTGGACAGCATTGAACATTTGGGAGAGGACTTCAGAAAAAAAAGGCATTTCAGCCTTTTTATGTCCTTTGTTCTTTTCTTTCTTCCCCTTAAGTAATGGTCTATGCTTTCCTTAGTCTTCCTCTTACTGCTAATGTATGCACAGGATTTTTCCACTGTTTGTCCCCACCTGCCTTACCACGTAAGCTACAGCTTTGTGTAAACGCAGCAGGACAAAGCTTTGGTTGAACTACCAGATAACATTACCAGATCCTAATGGGAGTTCGTTACAAGGTACTACTCCGTATGCTATATGCACTTCTCCACTAACCTCAGTGTATTGCTGAACTACGTTTTCAGGAGTTGGTCCAAGGAACACATAGAAGTCAAGGACGCCTCCAATAGTGCGGAAAGTTAACGATGGATTTGGACTCAGAGAAACATCTGAAAGGGAAAACGAGGTTCTCAGTACACATTATCTCTGTGCCAGGCCTGTGCAGCTTGGGCTCTTCACCGCGCAGCAGCTCAGTCAACGGAAGGGGTGCTCCTGCAAGGCAGCGCCTGGCTCCTCCTGGGCATGGTCAGGAGGACAAACAGGGTCTGCAAGTAGGCTAGCAGTTGCCCAGTGTTTTTGTAACCTGTGCTTTCAGATTTGCACTGTGCAGGAATAAATCCACAGAATCGCACATAGAGCATATTGCAAAGATTCATTTGTCTCACTTTCATTTAAATAAAAAGGAACCACAACCTTGTGCTTAGGGTTCCTCTATGCTATTTTAATCTTCTTATGGGAAGTCATTGCCTGCCAGGGGAAACTGATTTTGTAGACTGAGTGAAGATTCCCCTTTTCTCAAATTACACCACTAGCTTAATACAGTAAGGTGACCATGGCAACGTGCAAAACTATTCTCCACAGACAGAATATAGGATTAACCTAAATTGATTTGTTTCAGTTATGCTGATCCCAGAGGAAATTTCTTCCATCTTCTCCTCTCCCTGGTATGTGCATCTATTTTCAAAAAATTAATAATATATTTTCATTGAAAGTACCTTACCTTGTTTAACAGTCACTCTAATGAGATCTCTTTGAAAACTTTATAGCAATTCCTGGAAACTCAGTTATGCAACAGTCAGTCATATTTGTACCACATTGAAAAAGCAATTGGTAAAATAGTTATTTATATTTACTGATTTAGCATCTTTGTATATGTATGTAGTCCATATAGGGAACCCACATATCTTCTTACCTTGTGCATTGGAATTCAGAAGGAGAACGCCATGGGCATTGGAGTCAGTCTCTACGCACATATAGAAAGGGTGAACTCCATAAAGATTGGCAAATGGCTGAAACATAAACAATACATTAGGTATGGTTATGTTTTGCCATTTCTCACAGTTTTTGTCAGCTGGGTACACATGCAAATACAAGGAAATAAATTCATTTATAGTTAAATAGACTTGTTTTGAAAGGCTGGGGGGGTTTTTTCACCTAAACCAGTGTGAAGTTAAATTGATAGAACAAAAGAATTATTTTTTTCTGCCTCATCACAGTGCTTCTTACTGGTGTCTCTTATTTAAACCTTCCATATTCTGCCAAACCACCCAAAGTTACATGGGTAAGAAATGCTTTGCTAGTTAAAATAGAATCATCAAACTGACTCCACTTTAGTCAAATATTTAATCCAAGAACGAGTCCTGTTGAAGTCCAGCTTGTTTGGATGAACAGAGATTGACCTGAGCATGGAATTAAGTGCTTTTCTGAACCCGAATCTTGACGCACACAGTATTTTTTTGCTGACAACTAACTGCATTATAAGAAGGTTTCTGATGAAAAGTTTCAAAGTCACCTCAGAATGACTCACGATTTTGCCATTTAATTAAAACATATGACACCTACAAAACGTGACACAGCACATTTTTCAGTCTTTGCTGTCAATCACATCAGCAGTATTATCATATAGAGAGAGATGTTCCCTTGGCAAAGCTGTAGTTTGCCACTTCCTTTTTATGATATAAGTTTAAGACAAAATGTGGCATTAACTCAGTTACCGTTGGTGACTGATCCCTGCTAAACATGCCATAGGTAGCGAAGTTCATGCTGTGTTTGAAGGACAGGTGCTCATGTTCACCAAACCCATACACTGAGGTGGATGGCACTGTAGTTGTAATCTGTAGATACTGGTTGGAAAAAATCAGATCAGACAGGGATGCATCCCACCTGTGACAAATAGAGAGAGAGAGATGATTATTTTGTTTATGTTTAGTATTCATCGTTTTAAGCTCATATCTGTATATTTAGACTTTTTCTGGTATATGGGATGGTAACAACATAAAAACATGCAATATGAAGAGGAATTCTGTGCATGCATCTAAGGTACTTAACCTAACGCTCATTAAATTCATCTCGCAATGGCAGCAGACATCTCATCTACTTACACAATCAAATGCATCAGTATATTTTTAAAAAGAACAACTAAAATAAGAGAAGACACTATCTATAATCCTATTACCAAAATAAGTGGTCGCTTGTGCTATTTCTATGACAACCAACGGGGCAGGCTGAAGATTGTTATTACGCAGTGGGATTCAGAATGCTTAATGAGAACAACAGACACTTAGTTGTTATCAGTTTTTACATTTAACGCTTTGCTGGATCAGGACCCAAATACTCTTGTTACACCTGACTTTATGCAGGCGCTTAGCACAGCAGAGTGACATCTTCCTCCAGATTCTGCTTGAATGAGATGTTTTTATTGTGATTCTCTCTTGCTTCTCTTGCCAGCTGAATGCCTTTATTTCTATTGAATCATCTGTGGACACAGGCTCACATTTTAATTAGGTGTTACATCCTGTTTCCTCTCTCTAGTGCTATAATGAGCTGCAAGCTAGATGGGGAAGAACATAGTCAAGCTGTGGAGAAGCGTTTCGTTAATGGCACTACGTATGCCATGAGTACCGCATTTATATAGCACCCTCTCGAGCCTTGTTTAACCATGAATTTGTTACAGCTAATTAAAATAAATGAGCCAAAGCCATAGAGCGTGGAAGAGGCTTAACTCTCCTTTTAATGGTGTTTTGTCAATGATTTTGACAAAATTAAATGGTTGATCAAATTGACCAGTAAATCAGAGAAGTGGAAGCTGGGCTGTATCAGTGGTGGAGCAGCACTACACCTGCAAGGGGGAGCGCTCCTCGGGAGCTCTGGTTCCCACCAGTGCCGTCGAACAAGCTGCGCACCCTCCTGCCAGGGACGAGTCCTCGCTACTAGGAGTGGCGGTGGACTGGAAGGACACCACCGGTCCTGTACGGAGCTGAAGCTGCCCACATGCTCTGCTCTCCCCCGAGGGGAAGCTCAGAAGGACATCCAGAGGTGAGTCCAAGGCACCCTGTGCCTCCCTATACAAAATTCAGGCACAATCCATCCCTAAAGTATCCTGGACAAGTACGGGAGCCAAGCACACGTAAAGGGTCTATGCATTTTGAAAAAGTCTATTATTTGGCCTTTTTCACAAGCAGGGAAAATAAGAATTTGCATTTAACTGTTGAATCGGTTGTTTGCCAGCAGTGACTTTCCTTCCCTTCCATCATCTCCTCCACCTACACACGGTACTGGGTAAGGTTATTTTCTTACAGGAAGGTTAATGTGCACAGCATATCCCTGAGATCCAGATCCAGCCCTTGGCAAGCAGAGGCCTTTCTGTGTGAGGCTGCTGCTGCTAAGGAGGGGGACAGACGTGCTCTCGGGCTATATTCCCGGCACAAGGAGCACTGTCACACAGCCTGGCTCTGTGCCGAGTGAGGCACGGTCACTGCTCTGAGCAGACCACAGGGTAATGTAAAAAGCAAAGGATGCCGGAGGGGAAATGCTTTGGGAAGAGCTTAAATAGCTGTCCTAACTCATTGAGCACTCTCCATGATGCCTGCCCAGAGGACATGAGGCTGTATACGTCCTGGTACCCGCATTTCAGCACTGACATTTCCCATCGTGAGAGCAATTAGTGTTACCATGGTATTACAAGTGCTCCTGCTATTTGGCCAGTCCACTCCCTACCCAGGGTGGCAAAAACTGCAACCCCGGTAACACAGCCTCTGCCCCTCCAGGTCTTTAAACAGTACAGAAATACTGTTTTATACCTCCGGCATTCCCCCGTATCACTGTCACGCACTGAACTTCTGCATCGGGTCACCAAAACGGTGCCCAGGGCTGCCGTTCCCAACAGCACAGCGCTCCTCACCGTGCTGCAAAGCCACCACTTTCCATCATTAGGGTCTTCCTGGTGGTTGGAATGGCCACATGCTAAATACAGTGTTAGCTACAACATAAAACTATCACAAAGCAGGCAATGACACTTTTTTTTTTTTTTGTAGCCACCATTTTATCCCTCTGAAAGAAAGCATAGGCAAGTTTTCCCCTAACACCTTTCCATTTGCCTCCTCTCGCAAGTGGCTGCATTGTGGTAAGCTATTATGTTACTTCAGAACATCACAATATTTGTTTGGGTTATGCTGGGGAAGAGCAATCATTTAAATGAAAAACAAATGTCATTCCTCAAACACTTGGAGACAGTAAAAAAAAGGTTTTATTTCTCCCACCTCCCCTCCTGCTGGTTCAAAGCTGATAGAAGTAACAAAACAGGAGGCAACATAAAATGATACTCTATGCACAGGCTTTTGCATGACTCTCCTCCAAGAGTCTTACAAATCATAACAGTGTTGTGATGACAATAGAAGGAATGTAAAAATGTGGAATACATCTGAGAGGTTGTCCACTGTTAAAAATTAAGCCCCTACCAGAAGTTACACGTGGAAAAGTCTGTGAATAACAGAACGCTTTGTTTTGCACCAGAATAGTTGCACTCTAGTCATTTTTGAAAATACTAACCCTTTAATGCCTCTGTGGTAGCTATATCCCTGCCTATAGAAAAATAAACTCTACTCCTGATATTCCTATCTGGGCTATTGACTGCTAATATTCAACTGCTGCTTGTCCTGTAAGTCTGATTGATTGATAAAATATAGTGCTTTCTTCCAAACACTGCACATTATACCTAAGAGTAAACCTCTCTATTTTTAACCTCTCATCAGGAAAAAAGAATGACTCAGGAGTGAAAAGGACTGCATAAAAACTGACATTTCTGGCCAGTACATGAACCGAGAACAATTCAACATCCAGCAAGCATCCCTCAGGCCACCGGGACCCAATGTAAGTACAGTGAACCGGTGAAGTAGTTTTTAAAGAAGATGGGTAAGCAGATAGATAAAATATCTAGTTCATGTTGAAGGAGCAATTTATGACTAACATTTTCATGGTGCTGGAGAAGGATGAGTAAAAGGCAGTATAAAACAGTTTGCAGAAGTGCAATCACCTATCCTTTGTAAGACAAACCGAACGTGATAGTTTACCTGGTTGAAGAACTTCGCTCTGTTTAAGTTTATTGGAGACCAGTAACTCTGCTGCTTGTACGACGGTGCAGAGCACTAACTCTTGCCTGCCGTGAGTGAACAGCTGTTGGCACACACTAAGAGGGCTCACAAAACCTCCAGAATTAGGAGACTTGGGACGAGTATACAATACATCGTTTTAGGACATGCATAATGCATTATTTAGACATTCAAAATCATTTTAGGTTGAGCCACTTTTATTTTTTGTAATGAACCCAAGAGAAATGAGCTCATTACTTTAAGATATGAGCATGTCTCTCTTGCTTGCTCGCACTGAGAAAACGTTCCCTCTAATGTTGGCTTTACTTGGTCTCCAGCTCCTTTGGAAGCCACAGCCCTGCGGAGGGGCGCACGCTGTATGTGATCTCTGCCCTCTTCACTTCGGTGTGCAAATGCAGGTGGAAACCTCACGCGTATGTCAGAAAAGCAGGTCTAAGCCTCCCAGCAGAGCTCTGCCTGATTGCATTCGTTCCCAGAGAGCACGGGCTAGCTCTGCATGTGCAGGCTGCATATAAAGCAGTAAAGCACCTTCGTGACTGAGGAGTATGTGTCCTATTTTTAGAAGATCCTCAAATATACGTGGACCTCTAACTCACCCTACTTGAGTTTGGGGGGATTATCAGCCTTAGGAGCCCAGGTCTCTGTGATTTTCCATAGCGCTCAGATTTCTGAAAAATGTTTTCATTCTCTCACAGCCGCTGCATACCTTATTAGCTACAATCCTTGGAGCAACTGCAGGCACCACTGGCCTGCAAAAGGTGTGCCAAGAAGAATTTTTTATATATTTATCTTGTTCTTAAGGTGATCTAACAAGTAGGAGAAGAGAATTAGCACCCTCCAAAAGATTTTCCACAAACATGACATTGTAAAAAATTATTTGTAGGAAATATTTACAGCTATTGACATATTTCTGCTTTACTTCTACTGCATTCATCATCATGGTGTCAGGGCACCTCCTATAAACTGCTAGATATATAATGCTTCATTTTTGTTCTGAAAAACACTTGGATAAGGAATAGACCTGAAATACTTCTTGCCTATGTAACATAAATCTTAATGATTAGAAGACCAAAATAATGTCTCTTACAAACTAGAAGCAAACTCAAGCTACCCATGCTGCACACAGTTTGCTCCTGTTGCTTTCAGCAAAATTGCAGTTTAAGACAATGGCATTATAAATCATTCTAATAGCCTTGCCTATGTAAAAACGTCTTCATGGTAAGTGGTGTCTGTGCTTACTACCACAATCAATAAAAAAGGCAGCTGAACTCTGCAGAGGCCTTTCTGGAAATTAGGGAAGATCTTGATTAGATTTTTGTTGTTTGTTACATGTCTTCCCAACTGCAAGAGCAAGCAAGGTATTCCAAACTTTAAACAGAGAGAATGGAGCATTTATTTGGCTTGGGAAAAATGTTCTGCCTTCCATTATTCATATGCTATCATGAAGTAAAAGTCACTTGGAGAACGGATATTAAAGAGGAAAATCAAATCAATAGTCCATCCTTCTGTAGCCTGTCTCCAGCAATGGCCCATGCCAGATATTGTAGAGGGTGGCATAAGATGTTACTTGGAGACAGTTTTTCAATAACCTGCTTATGGAGGAAGTTTCTGGCTGTTTTCAGAGAATTAGTTTATGTTGTGAGACATGGAGACAAAAATAATTATTATTTTTTGTACAGATTATCTTTTATTATGCATGAATGTGTATCCTGCTGAACTTCCCGTGTCAGTACTGCCCTGGGGCCATGAGTCCCACAGAGTCATTACACACTGCAGAATTAGTATGTCTGTGTTATTTATCTCTGCTTTAAAGCAAACAGTTCCAGGCCTTTTACTCTCTGTTCTTGAAGAAGTCTATACTTTCTTTAAGCCTTCATACACATACTTTATACTACTTCTCCGAGTGTTTGCCGTTGTTAGTGGTAGGAGCAGAAAGGAAAATAGTATAATATTCAGCCAGAGACCATGTCACTAAATGATGCAGAGGCATTTCAGCCTGCTCAGTTTTGTGCCCTCACCTGTCTTATTGCAGCCCAACTTTCTATCCTGTTTTGATTAGTACAGAGTCCCGGCCAGTGGCAGGCCGCTTCCCCAGAAGAGCTGCAAGATCAGCTAGGGTAGTGTGGGCAATGATTTATTAAACTAAAGCTGACTGCAAATTTCTTGACAAAACATTTTGCCACGGATCATGCCAGTTTGTCAAAACAGGTATTTCTGTGGAATTGTAGGAATGGGGAAAGGTTCCCTGCAGCCTCAACTACCCCAAACAGCCTGTAGTTCAGGAATTTTACCTGCAGGGTGTAAGGCCGTGGCCCAGTCCCTGTTTCTCATGGTTCAGATCAAAGACCTGGAGCCTTAAATCAGCTGCAGATTTTGGTTATGTCTCAGGCAAAATGAAAAACACCAGGCATTTTTACAGAGTTCTGCCTTCCCCTACCTCTAATCCGACCTACTCCCTGCAAAGGGGAGGACTTGCCTGGGCCACAGATGAGATAACAGGAATGCAGAAAAGGGGAAGGAAAATGGGCAGGAGCAAGCAAGATCAGATGGGGAAGAAAAATGAAAGCGGTGGATGAGAACAAGTGAGGTAAGAGGGAGAGTGTGGAAGAAAGCTAAGATGCATTACGGGGCAGGAGACGTGGAGGCAGGCCAAGAGCCGCCCACCGGCATTTCCAAGGTCTCAGGGCACCCAGTGGTGCCTGGACCATTTCCCTGCATGACCCCATCTAATCTTGACCCCATGCAGGCAAAGCAGTAGCTGTTGCCTGATTACCTTGGAGCAAGCTGAAAATGTAGTGGGACTTTGCTTTTTATTCTTGATCCTGACTCCACATGAGGTTTGCAATCAGCTGTTAATGGCTCTTCCCTTACATAATTCATTCCTCTCCCTGGTTATTGTGATTACACATAGCTCTGAATTTATCCTGCCTTCCTCAAGCCAATACTTAGGTAGTTCTGCTATCACAAAGGCTCCTTGCGTGCAACGAGTGGGAGAAATGCCTATAAATCACATTCAGGAGTATCTGCAGTCTCTAGATTTCCACTTCCCCTCCCCTGCAATATTTTCAGTGATGTGGTATTAAATCATTCCTCACAAGGAGGCTTTGTGTACACAAGTGGCAGAGCTGGGATGGATTTTTATATCAAATGGATGGAACATGATCTTGCTGTGATCTTCATATGTTCTGTTATCTCATTTCTAAAAAGTTTAAAGCACAAACACATTTATTAAACCTAGGATAGAGGCTGCACTATGGAAAGGATGAATGAGAAATAAAAATGTGGATGTTCAAAGCAACTATTGCAGTGAACTACCCAAAATCATATGTTTCTGCTTAAAATGGACTGTTCCCCATGTGGATTGTATCAGTCGTATCACAGTACCCCAGCAAGGAGAGACAACACTCTGGGGATTATGAGGAATTTTAGTTTGGTTTTTTTTTAGTGGGTCATCCAACACTGCGAAGCTGCTGGTGAGAGATAAAGTGCGTCATGGAAAACAGATTTCTGAGCGTTTGGGATTGCTTTACAATGGGAGAGCCTTCCTCAGAGATGCCAAAAAGGTCCAGCAGTGAGTAGGGATCTGTTTTTGTATAGACACTATTTATTATCCATTCAAACATGGGGAGTGCAATTGCAGCAACGGCCAGATAGCCTTCATTTGTCCACATCAACTATTTTTGATCAATATTTGTGTGCATATGAAGATTAATGATTGAATGATTGACTCAGCTGCTCACTGAGATAGCAGGCCACAGCCGTATGCATCTTAAAATAGGCGAGAGAAATCCCTACGGCTGTTAAATGCTTGACTGTTTCTCAGGGACACTTCCCTTGCAACCTCCTCTGACATGTCACATTGAGCGTGGAGGCAGCAGACTGTGCAACTCAGTGCTTGGCCCCAGATGTGCTGGGGTCCCTGGAGGAGCAATTCCCAGCTCAGGAGGAGTTCAGAGGAGAAACGAGGGGTTTAGTGCCTTTGCTGCTGACTCTATCTGGGAGAAGGCAAAGGGCAAAGATGAAGACATCCATCAATACAGAGTCTTCCCTGGGTGCCCTTCGTTCTCCTCATACTGATTCACGACACCTCATGGAGGGGAAAGAAAAGGGGAATACCACAGACTCTTTCCTTACCTCCCTAGAAAACCGAATGAAAGAGGGTGCTTCCTACATGCCTAACAGGAAATGGCCAGGCCAATCGGGATATAAATGTTGTGTGCAGCCTTTGAGATGTTACACCTCACTCACTTGGGAAGGGTGCTGGGAAGGGGTGAGCTCCCGGCTGTGCTGCTCGGGATGATGCTCAGGAAAGCAGTGTCACTCGCACAGAAACACAACATCATGCATGTCAGCCTCGGCTGGTAGGGAGGTATCTTCATTCATCCCCACCACCCCTGGGTGGTGGGGATCAGCTCAGGCTTCCAGGGAGGGGAGACAACCACAGAGCAAGGCTGGAAAAGCACCACGTTCAGAGACATCTCTGAAACAACCACTAGCATCAGCCTCAGAGGCAGTGCAGGACGACTGCTTTGTCCTCGGTCACATCCCCCTAGCGCTGGTGCAGCTGCCCCTGCACCCGCTGTTGGCTGGGGTTTTCCTAGGCAAATCTTGGCCCATGGCTGGGCTGGGCCACAGTGGTTGCTGCTGCTGCAGCACAGTGGCAAAAGGGGGAAGACATGCTGACCTGACTGCCCTGCTGGTAGGCTTTAAACAGTTTGCATACTCCTGTCTTGTCTACACCAGGGACAAAATTCCCAGCGGATGCACAGAGGTTTCTGTTGCTGGCTTGTGGCATCCAGCGAGCCTATGCTTGGATGCAGACCTCATGTGTGGCTGAACCTGCTTCTGGGCAGGTTTAAACAGTGCAAAAGTCTGCTTAATGTCACGCACGTCACCAGTACTCCCCTGGATCTAGCCAACTGGTGCAATCATTGCTGGGAATACTTCTGAAACACCATTTACTTTAGCTTCGTCCTCTCTAGTCAAGCAAATGCCACCGCCCATGGCTTTCATGTCAGAAAGTATAACCTACTTTCCTACTTTTAAAGAAGTTTTCCATATGCACAATTCTTATGATTACTAGGGAAGTTGCAAATCCCTATAAATTAGGATATGCAGATACTTCTGAGCATCCACATTCAATTACTCTGATGGGCTGGACGAACAAACGAATGAAAGGAGCATTTTTGCTCCTCTCACAGGGAATTTCACTCCAAATGTGATTCGGTTGTGAGAGGAATTCCTCCCTGCTGGGATGTGATCCTTCAATCTATAAGTACCAGCTGTGCCATTTGACATGAAACAAAATTTCCCAGGAACATATAATTCTCCTTTCTATATGCAAAATCCCATGTCTCTCTGCTGATGAGAATCTTTTAGCAGCAGCACTGCCAATGTTTGCAGGATAAAAACTCATAAACCGGGTGTAATATTCACCTGTAATTTCCTTTTTTTAAAGATGATTGGATTTCAAAAGAACTCCATTAACTGTCTTGACACAATGCTCACTTTTTCAGTGGCGATGTTTAATAGCAGTGCATTGCTGCTGAAATCTGGGCGACTGATATTAACCAAGACTGCCCTCTACCTTCCTTTCCTTGCAGCACTCTCCTCTCCCAAAGCCAACACTGCCACCGAGCACAAAGTTTTGGAAAGCGACCTGCAAGTGCGCTGCTGCAGAGACGGGCGGAGAGGATGAGACCTGCTCGGCCCCAGGGCGGGCGGGTGGGTAAATGCGCTCTCCTGGAAATCCCGCAACAGGGACTGGCTCGCCCTCCTCTGACTCTCACCAGTGTTGAGCTTTTGGCAACTCAGCAAATCAAACCCTGTTTGCTTCATGCTGGGCCCCTCCCATTAGCTGGGACACCCCAAATTAGAGGACACCTTGAATAACCGAGACCAAACTCTTGGGCTTTGGGTAAAGGTGAGGAGCAGTGAAAGGGAACGTGCTATGAGCTACCTGGTAGTTATTTTCCATTGTGCATTCACCTTCTCCATCACAGCTCCAATTAATGAGCCCTTACAAAAATCTCTTATTACAAAGAAGAAAAAAATTGGGCCTTTAACTTAAGTCCACTGTTTCCACAAAGCTGTTAAGTCTAAAGAGGAATTAAACTATTTTTGTTATCTGAGTAATGCATAATACATTCATTTACAAGGGCCTGTAAAAAGAAAACTTTACAGAATTGGCCGTGACATCTATAAAAAGAGATGCTGCAAGATTGTAATTTAAAAGAATGGACAGCTAATTAAGAACCCAGTGTGGTGGTTCCATCTGCAGACTCAGACCACTTTAGAGGCCGTATTCTCTTACATGAATCACTCATGTTATGCCATCTTTACATTTCTTGCAAAGATAACATTTATATTTTGAGTCTGTATAACAAAGAGCTTTTGGGGAAAAAAAATCTCACCTGCTTTTTCACTTTTTGATTTAGGGTTACGTTTTCTAATGCATAAAAATACCCCAATAACCTGGGCATGTGCTTTGCAGAGGCTACGGCTGCATTAGCAGTGCAGGGCAAGGATGGAAGAGGTGGTGCCAGGGGCCCAGCACCCACACTACACCCATTTCGGGAGGAGCCCGTCCGCAGACAGAGGACACTGTGTGGGCTCCTGGAGCACCCCTGCCAGCTCTGTTTCGTGGGGAAGGAGTCCAAGTCATGTTCCTCCAGACCACTGCAATGTGAGCCAAAGCACAACGACTGGGTATAATCAGGAGATCTGAAATGGGCTGCTGATACGAATTAAAATGCTGATACAGACACAACCATAGACTCCCATGAGCAGCGGTATACCTATTTGGTTTTCTCTCCCAAGGTCCTGCTGCGGCTGTACCCGTATTTATATGTTCTATCCATCTCCTTCACCTGCTTGAGGGATGCGATAAGGCAGAGCGGCCTACAACACCCTGATTTATCTCTGCAGCCAGTTGTAGGCTGCTACTAACGCTGACCCGGAGCATCACCAAATGAAAATGACAAGAACACACCTTGATTAGGACGGATAGAGTTACTCTTTCCAAACAAATCTTTTGCTCAATAGAATTACAGAGAAGAGATGTGTTGGCTGGAGGCAAGAAAATAAGAAATTGTAAAACCTGCTGACATTTGCTGCTGTGGGGGGCTTTCACTGACCTTAAAAATACAGTACAAGTTGATAAAACAACTAGTACTTTTGCAGTGTGACAAATTAGACCCCAAAATGCCATTCACTGTCTTCACCCCATTGAAACCTGTGGAAGCTAGACGACTAAGACCTTTGTGGATGTAAGCTTTAGTTTCCTAGACCAACATTTGGGAGAGTGACAAGAGATTTGGTGATCAATTTCTGACATACTAAAACATCACAAATTTCAGAAAATTGCAGTTCAGTGCTTTCTGCAAGTTCAGTCTACTAACGCCTCAAGTTGTGCTCTTAGAAACTGTACCCTCAAAAGTTATTTATCTTATTGAACAATCTTTCCTGCATGCATGTATGTATTCACCCATTACGTAGGCATATATTTATATTAACAAAGAGTGTGTTCTAGGGATAAGGCATAAATCTGTATATATGACACATCCAATTTATGGTTGAGAGAAAAAATGTTCTTTTTCTCCCGTGTTCCACAGACCCAAGCAAGAGTGTATGAGAAATAGTGCTTCTCTCTTCATTCTTACTTTCTGCAAAAAAAGGTTAATAAATTTTGTACTCACAGTACTGTGCCAGTGCTTTTCCTCTTGATTCTGAAGTGAGAGGTATCATCGGCAACCTCAATGTCATAGCTGGTGTCGTCAGCAGCAACAGAAGGGGATTCAACCTTGAGTGGAACTTCAAATCGCTGGCGGTTAGGATCATAAATCTAAACCAAAGCAAGGAGGGATCCAGATGAGTTGGTTATTTTGTTAGCTTATGGTATTTAGTTTAAATGACTTCCTTTTTTTTTTTTTTTCCCCAGCTACTCACTTTAAACCTGAGTCTGTCTCTTGTCTGGAACTCCACATCTATGACAACAGGAGAAATGTCATTTCCAAACAGCGACAATGCCTGGAGTTTGTTCAGCGTTAACCTGTGACAGAAACACCTTTTAATGCCAACCACCACAGCTCCCAACATATAAACACTGTAAAATGGGGGGGGGGGGGAGCAGGGCAAAAACTCTATTATTCTGCGTCAATTCTTTAAAAAATCATTAATTTGTCAAGAGAAGTAATCTCTGAACATAATCTTTCTTTTGCTAAAGTCAGTCTCAGTTCGACTTGCTGCAATTGCACCAGACTGGTCTTTTTAGCAAAAGTTTCTACAGAAGTTCTTTTATAGATGTGTGTGTTTGTTTATTTTTTACAGGTTGTCCAGACGAATTTTGGAGTCTCCATCCTTGGAGATATTCAAAACATGTCTGGACATGGTCCTGGGCAACCTGCTCTAGGTGACCCTGCTTGAGCAGAGGTTTGGACTAGACAATCTCCAAAGGTCCTTTCCAACCTCAGCTATTCAGTGATTTGGTGAGAAGGCCTGTACATCACAGCCAGGGAGTGCAGGAGGAGTAATACTTGTACAACCATACATTCATCCTCAAATCAAACCCCAAACATGTGGTGCTTTGGGTATTCCAGCCAAATTATTAATGGTTTTCACTATCTTTTGTCTATTGATTCTTCACCAATAGAGATCAGAGCACTCAACAAAGTAGAGAGTAGTATGTTGTAGCATTTATTTTGTCCTGGTTTAAATCCAAAAATTAGATGTCTGAATCTAAGAGAGTCAGCTTAGGCTCTCCTTATAGTTAAGGGATAAAATAGGTACTTCCAAGGTAGAAGTCTCCAAGCCTATTGAAGACACAGCTCTTAGGATGAGATGAATCACCTTGTACAAGCGCCTGTTTGCTTCACTGTTAACGTGGTGTGACTAGCTCAAATGTAGTCACTAACTGTCCTAAGGAGAGACTGGTGAAACACACTCTTTATCCTCACCTTCACAAGCTGGGCACAGGATGGTGAAATAATGTGTGGAGAGTCTCCAACAAACTACTGTTAGGCCAAGAACGGGAACCCAGGTTGGCACCGACCCAAGCTAAGGGACCCTGCGGTGCCCCGTCCCTGCCACCACGCAATTAAAGATTACAGAGTTACAGCACGCGTGGCAAGTTTACCTCCAGCCTTTAGCTGTCTTTTCTGCATTCCCATTTAGAGAATAGCCGTAGGGACTGTCTTCTGGGAAGAAGCACCAGGGGGCATTTGGCATGTTGGTGGAACACCAAATGCAGCCCCTTGCTTCGCATTTCTCCTGGGAAGCCCCGGGCTGTGGGTGGCAGTCGATGCGGCTCTTAACTGGAACATCCCGGGAACATTGTGGGTCTTCGTCGGAGCAAAAGCTCTGTCCTAGGACTGAACCAGGAAAAAAAAAAAACAGTCAAAGTACAGTGCAAACTTGTATGAGGTGAGTAAAAAGCAATGCAGACTTCTTTGGTTATTCTTTTGGGGTTTTCCCATTTTGGAGCTGAAATACGTGATTCTTTTGTCTGAGATGACCTCATAGCGTCTTACCTACTCATGACTGCAACAAGAGTAACTAGTTTCTTCTGCACACCAACACACTGAGAGGTCTGCACAGTTCTGTGCCAGAGCTTCTGGTATTCAGCTGAAGCATGGCTAACTTGAAATATTCACGGAAAGTTAAGTAATGAAATAATGAAACTGCTACTGAGGTATGACAACAGCTCTTCAGTCTAGTTGAACAGGAGGTGTACTTCAGTAAGGACTAAAAGTATTATAGATATTAAAATATTACATTTTTGGTATGCTATTCTGTCTCATGTTATAGACACAGAGATTATATATACATGTATATGTACACACATAAATATGTGAAATCAGCATGCACATGTACAATATATATATTTTACATATACATACAAATATAAAATACTGATTACATATGTTTGTATTATTGCTTCATTTATATATTATATAGAACATACACTTGTTATTAGTTTGTTAGTATTAGTATAGCTAGGGTTGTGATTAAAAAGAAAATACTGATAGTAAAAGAAAAGCACAAATTAGTCGTTCTCAGAGTCATCCTGACAAAAACCTCTTACGTGAGGTGCTAAATCTTTTCCTTTTTCTAGCTGCTGGTCTAGCCCTGCAATTCCGCTTTGAGGAATGAGTCTACTGAAATCAGGGGGACTGTACCACTAGCTCCCTGCTGTAATAACAAAACACTGTGTTATCAAATATTCTGAAAAGAGAGCAGGCGTACTGCAGACAGCATACTTATTTTGAAGTTAACTTATGTCATTTTAGTCATTATGACAGTATTCAGGGATTAAAACTACTTGAAAAATAATTACTCTTTTCTATAAAATGACTAATACCTCTGCTTTAAAAATTTTTGTGTGGACTATTGTGCATCTGAAAACTTAAAACATGACTGCTCATGCAGTCTGCATTTCTCCATACAAGTAAGTTTACACGTAAAGGTGCACAAGCAATAATCTATATAATGAAAAAATTATAGAATAAAATTGCAGATTCACTAGAAAATTACATCCTTCCATTAGGCCAGCATTTATTTCCAAATAAAGGATGGGAATGGAGAGAAGTGAGAGCTTAATACTGTCTACCTTTATATTTTTAGAAAAATGTAAATCAGTCTTCAACCCTGGACATTCCCGCTGGTGCAGTGAACCAGCGCTGGAGCACCTGGGGGGGAAAGGCTCATGTCTGGTATTGCCAATGGTCCTGGGATTGGCAGTAAAACTAACTCGTCATTTGCACCCGGCCCTTGTGAAACCTTCTAGAGGTAGGAATTAAGCAGTTAAACCCTGTCAACCTTCACCAGCTGCCCTAGCTGGCAGAGACCTGCTGGCTTCCACTTTTGCTTTTCGGGGTGGGGGAGCCGTCCCTAGCAGTCTGGCCGCTTTCCGCCCAGCCTTCGTTCCCTCTGTGTCTGGTCACGTAGGAAGGCCCTGAATTCTGATCCCCTTTTTCATCCAAACATAAAAGGTGTGCAAAGGAATGCAGCCATCCCACGGGGATCCCTAAATGACTACTTTGTGGAGCAGAAATCAGGAAGGATTCATCCACGGCCTAATTAAACACTTAAGACTTTGGGATGGAACTGCACAGACTTTATACCCCATCCCTGACAAAGGCGTGGGAGAGAAACACAGATTGCAAGTCCCGTGGAAATAGCCGCCATGCCCTCGTACCACTGTGCACCGAGGATTCCCGGTTACTGAGGGAGAGATGAAAGGATTTCAAAGGCTTCCTTCAGCTTCCGGGTTCTGAGGTCCTTAAGCCTGTGCAACTGCAGAGACTAAAAAATCCTATACCAAACACCACCGCCACAGTCAAGTGCGTAGCGCCTCTGTCTTCAACAGCTTTGCCCTGCTGCGCCTTGCACACACTAGCTAACGGCTTGGTGGATGAACACCAAATAGAGTAAATCCTTCACATTTCATTTTAATTAATTGGTCCTTCTACTGGGAGTAAAACGCAGTGTAGGTTTGTTTCCATTGCTGAAATCAGACAATATGACTGAATATACCAGAGCACATTAGAAGCAAGGTGCCATTTTACATAGCGTAAGTTCACAGGAGACTTTTATCAACTTATTTGCATAATAAAAAAAATCTGGTTAAGTGGAAAAATTTCTGCCTCTGCAGGTGTCAAGAAAATTTTTTAATTCAATCTTTTTCATCAGTGTGAAACATAAGTTTTCCAGCAGATTTTGAAAACCAGCACTTGCAGGTACTAGCAGCTGAACAAGGCTGTATTCTCATTCACCCTTTGTTTCTAGGTTTACTTCTATTATGGTACAAATGGGATAGTAGTAAGTGGAAAGATGCTAAACCCCTTTTTCCTTCCCTACTTATTAAAAATTTACTTTATTTTAAGGCCTCTAAATCATTTTCACTGCACTTATGGCCCATTTCTTTGTAAACATACATAGAAAATGCAAATGAGCATCTGAATTTAGCAATAGCTGGGGCTACTCACTGCCTTTTCATGATAATTTCCATGGGAACAGAAGCTAAAGAGAGGTAGTTTGAAAGGTTCATGTGAAAAAATGTCCCTACTGGTTTTTAAGGTCCCTCACTATAATTTTGTGAAATTGGGTTAGAAAATGCTGCAATAAGCCATAAGCAAGGAATTAAAATATTACCGTACTCCTTCCAGTTAAATAGTATTAGTCTTCACATTTTGGGTTAATCTACACATTTCAAAGATATAGTTGCTGTGGAGATTCCCCCTTGCTTTGTCTAGCCACATTCTCCCTTCATTACATTCCAGACTGAATTAACCCCTGGTAGAAGTAGGTAAAAATCACAGTAAATAAACTATCAAAGCACTTTCAGCAGCTGAATAGTGCCATTGACTTCAGCGTGTCTATTCTGGTGCTCAAGAGCTAAATATTGGGATATACTTCCAAACAAGCTAGCCCTGCTGTCTTTCCATAGAGCCACCTGTCACCTCCTATGGATTTAAAGCTATTCCCTTTTTCTCCTTTTCCATGTACAATGTGGCAGATCTCCTCCCTAAGCACTTCTACTGTTGTTATAAAGTTTATATCCTGTCTTTGAAGCCTACGCCAAAGTAGAAATACTGTGCACTTACCTGCTAGCACAACAGCCAAGAAACAGAGACTCTTGACTCTCCCCATGGTCAACTGCTAACTTCTGCACACCACATGCTGTCTTTTATACAAAGCAGAGGCACGATAAGCACTCGTTCAGGTGACTAACATGAGACATTGCAAACTTTTTTATCTCAACATTCATATCTTTTATGAGATTAATTATAACACATGACCTTGCCTGCATATAAGAATGTATCTAAGCAGATAAGACACGACCTAGTTACTAATGTTCCATAAACTTTGCTAAACTTCTGAACGCCAACTTTGAGAAAATCTATTTCCCAGGACTTTCCCCAGTCTCTATAAAATTAAACTTTCAAAGACCCCCTTCATTTTTTAAACAAGCACCTTAAGAGAATCAAAGAGTTTTTACCAGTGTTTACCTTTTCCTGATTTGATATTATCTTTTGTCACATGTGTAATATTATATTACGAATCAAAAGTTTGGAGAAAAACAGTCAGTGGAAGACTCTTCAATAAAATGCGAAACTGATATTGTGACCTTTACAAAATGACATTTTTCTTCCAATTATTTAATGACAAGAACTATCAGAGTAAATTTGTGCGTTCTATGATAAGATTCGATTTAGATGGAATGTCTTTCCGGAGGAAGATCTTTTTATACAGACATTATCTAACAGTTATATTGGTGTCTAGCATGAAATATATTTTTAAAATGAAAGGTCTGCATGCTTTTAAGCATTACCAGAGGGAAGCACCTGCAATTCAGACTGTTTTCACACCAGCCCTTCACCATCTGGCCCATTAAAAGAGCAGCAGCCTGGCAGCAAGTGGTGGCTTCCTGGGTTTGTAAGGGCTTGTGTTCTGCAGGTGAGAAACACAATAGTCACACGAGCCTTACATGTGCACAACGCACACTAACACACCACCTAGGCTTCCCAGATTACAACTGTGGTTGTTCAAGCTCCAAAAGCACAGGTCACCAAGCAGTTAGCACTGTTTGTGTACCTCTGCAGTGAGCAGCCTTCAGCCACTGGACCGGGCAGAACAGGGCACCCGCCACCGGACCCGCAACGCCTCCCACACGAACCTCACTCATAAACTTCGTCACTGGTAGTTCTGCTCAAAATTGTGATGTGGTCCCAAATCTTTTGGGTGTGTACCCTTCGAGTAGTCAAAAGGCATGACAGATAAACAGCAGTAATAGAAATTAGTGTTTAACTCCCAACCTCTATGTTATTCCTTAGAAATATGTATCATTACTCATTTTTGCCAAAAGTTGGACTAAATCGGTAACCTCACATGACAAGCAGTATGCATTTTCATCTCCTTTCAAGCTGGGTTGAGAAGGAAATAATTCTCTAAGATGAACAAGAGGCATTAGAGCTTTTGTTTGCTTGACAGACTGTATGTAATAAGGTGAGAAATGTGATCTCTTGAGAACATGGACCAACTGCTTCATTTTAAGTCAGTACTGTACTTAGGAATCCTAGTAGGATTCCCTCATACTAAATACTACGAAACACAAATAATAGCTAGCTAGAACACTGAAGTGGGATACCAGAACAACCTCGGGGCTATTTTACTCAGCAAGCCATTCCACTGCATTATGGAAAATCATGTATTTTATATTTGAGGCCTTTGCAAGTAAAGTGGTTTCTTTACAGGAAGCATGATGAAAAAGGCAAAGAGAAATGGTTCACATTCACATCTTTATTTAAGTGTCACCTACATAAGCTATAATTTACAGACTGACATTTTCTGCAAAAAAATCTCAACATCCAAACACAGTTTCTGAATCTACATAAAATTTTAAAATCTGCAGAATTTACAAATTAATACTCAGAGCAGCTGGATAAATTATACATCCTCCCTCAATATCCACACTCTAAGAATTTTAAAATTCATACAGGCACAAGATAAGATATTCTCTTTGTACAACCATCTATTTACATCACTTTTTCCCCATACACATGGTTCAGTTCTCATAGTAACTGCCAAGGTTTGCAAAACAGTGTATTTAAAATACATTTAGCAGCATATAAAATTAGATAAAAAAGGAAAGACATTTTGCTTAAAAAAAAAAAAAGAAAATGTGAGATGATAGAAACAAATCCATAAGAAAAATAGATGAAGATATATTTCTGCTATGACATTAAGAATACCTAGTCATTACAGAATATAGGCAAAACACTAATAAAACATACCAATTTATAAGCATTTTAGTTCTAGTCCTGAGCACAGAGCATACATAGCTGCACAACTTTGGTCAACAAGGATTATATGCTAACATTAACACAAATCATATGTGGCGTTCACTGTTAGCAGGATACAGTCATATCAGAATGATCTGTCACTAACAGCTTCCTCTCATCTTTTATTCACTCCACTTTCCTAACAACTCTGTAAGTGACCTTTTAGAAGCTTGAAACAGTCTGTCTTCATCAAAGGCTTATTAATGGGACATCATTACTCCCATGTTACCCTAAAATGCAAAACAGCTGATCATACTTGTGAGTGAAATACAGCAGAGCACTTCTTTAATACATTCCAGGATATAATTTTGAGACAGTCATTAGAGAAGACCGATTTCCAGTTAAGTTAAACTGCAAGTGTTACATATGCACACAAATTCAGCCATTATATATAGACATATATATGATCATTGAGACACAAGCATGTTACCAGGACATTATTTTTTCTCAAATACAGTACATGTTTTAAGGACAGCAGTTCTAGTAGAAGAGTTTACTCTTATTTCTCAGTTCATTCCAGTCATCAGTGTTTGCCTAATAAGCATGCGGCAAACTGCATAGAGTGCACTGCAATTTCATCAATATATTCACTTCTGCCCATCATTTCAGTTACTGGCAAGATCTTCACTTGCATCTCCAGTATCTGAGATCTGCCCATCTATTACATTTCGAGCTTTCCAGATCCTCACAGTCCGGTCACTGAAAAACAAAACAAAACAAGAAAAACAGTATTAGAATTTAGTAATTCGGGAATGGAGTGAGGTGGGGGCAGATGTGGGAGAAAAAAAGCTTTTTTAAAAGTTCAGGCGTCTTATCGTAAAGGCATTGTTAAAGAAATAAGATTTGCAAAATGGCTGTGCAAGGCTTATTCCACCTTTCCACCTCCAGGAGACTTTAAAATCTAAGATGTGTCAATGTTCTCTAACTTTATCACAGCACTGGCCTTCACAGTTCACCTTGAATCACTTAGGCAAGTATAAAAGTTATATGTCTAAAGAAGAAAACATCCTACTCTGTTATTAATTTGTTTTTTTAAAGTACAGTTAATAAAAACAGACTAAAATAAAAATAGACTGACATCAGAGAAGAGCTTCTACATGCACCTATTTGTAACTCAGCAGACTACAGGCAAACAGACAGTGTACTACACTATTATAAAAAGACAGACTCAAAGGACAAGGCTACTTCCTGCCGTTAGAAAAAAAAAGTGTGAAAAATTACAATAGGTTAAATCAAACATGACCTGAAATGTGCTCAGTTTGTATGACAGGAGTCAGTCTGTAATAAACCAAGGTAAAAAGCACAGAGCACAAAGGAGACCTAAAAATTTAGCCAGATGCAGGAAGTCTTATACCATACCCTGGCATTCAGTTGCCCAGAAGAGAGTAAGTTCTATTTCTGTACTTTGGCAACAATCAATATTTGCAATCATTTTGAAGTACATGTAAGCAAAGTATCACATGGAATATGCATTACATAAATCTAATATCATAATTAAAAAGGAAAATAAAATAAGGAATTTGTCTCATTAAATAGCAATTTATCCTGTGAAAGAGAAGCAGAAATTATGAATTTCTTGTAAATATTCAATCACATGACTAGCTGTTTATTATTGAGAAGACTCTCAAATACCTATTCATCTATTCCTTATAACCCCCTCAAAAAAGCCAGGAGACAGCGGTCAGGATAAACTTTGTCAGATCACAGAGGTTTTCTGACTTGAGCCTTCACATCATCAGGAATACCCTACGTTCTGAAGAACTTGACCACAATGTTTTATGTTCCAAAAGGATTTATTTATTCTTAAACTGTGAATTGCAGAATTGTTTCCCATAATCAAGAAGAAAAATGAGTTTCTGTTGATGTCTGGCCTAGCTCCTGTTGAAACAGTTGTCTTAATGCTCCTGGGATTTTATTTTGGTAGTAATAAAGAATAAATTTCAGGTTTATGTATGGTCTAAACTTATTAATAACTTCAGACAAACCTGGGAGCATAAGCTTTAACAGCTCTACCTATATCTGTGAATGCTTAAATATAAATATTGGCCACTAAATGTGGAAATCTGGCAACTCCCAAGTGTGAAGTAGTCCTGCTTCAATTCAGAAAGACTTGCTTTAATTTAGAAAGCTTCAGTAATTAGCACCAGAACATAACAGCTTTCACAGTTCATGTGCCCAGACTACACTACTAAGTGGGCTTTGCTGTGGTCTCCTGCACTTTCTCCAGAATTCGGTATTTTTCTTGGTCTAGCATCCTGGTTTCAGGTACTAAATGTGTCAACTTTTACTGAGGAATCAAATATAAATATTCAAATCAAAGTATTAAAAAGACAGTATGAGGGTTTGCAAAGCTTTTGCTATAAGCCAGCATATAAAAAAGAAAAAAGGTTTTTAGAAAAATTCCTACAGATCAGGAGTCAGTACTTCTCTAGCAATAAATAGCCCAAAGGTAGAGACAAGCAGATAAAATTCTCCCTGCCATCCTGAAGATTATAAGCATTTAGGGACATGGACCAGGTCTGCCCATGTTTGCTGTGAAGTCATACAACTGAAGATCTCCTAAATGAATTTGTATGGGCAGACCTTTAGTGAGAGTTACAGAAAAGAAAGATTCATGGAGAAGGAAACTCACTCTGCTGCCGTGAATATGTGGCTGGAGTTGGTGCAGATTGCGTTGATAGGACTGTCATGTCCCTTCATCTCCCCAGTTGGTGCAAAGGTTTCCACGTTCCAGAGCCTCAGCATGCCTCCCCTACAGCCGCTGAGGAGAACCGGGGCGCCAGGTACCAGGCCAAGAGCACACACCCAGTCTTTGTGAGCATTAGGAACTTGCTGAAAAAGAGAAGGTATGCACATCTCACAAGGCCACAACAAATTCTAGAGGAACAAGCGCAGAAATAGAAATCAAGAAATCCTGAGTTCTAAGCCCAGTTCCCATCCATGAGGCAACTTCTATACTCTAAGTCAACTGGACTTTGTTTCTTCACTAAATAATACTGCAGAACAAGAATAAAATCCAGTATGCACAACTGTCATGATAAGAAACAGAAATTGTTGGACTTAGAAGAATGCTGCATTTGAACATATTGTCTCTATATTTTTCCAGTCTGCCAGTAAAACAGTTTTAAAACAAATATGAGAGAATAACCCAAAACACTGTTCAAAAATACCCAGAGAAACAGAAACTACATTTCTATACCTGCCTTCATTCTTTCTTCTTTTCCCATTACACATTATAAATTGATTCTGTAAAGTAGCACTGAAAAATATATTAATTCTTTATTGAGGAAGGACACTATCATTTTACTGCTAATTCAGAAAGCAAAATGCTGCACAGACAGGCTGAGAACAACATCCATTTGATATCAACACCAGAGAAATAATGGCCTGAGTTAGCTGTCTTTAAGTGGACCAAGACTGGCTCCAGCTCAGTTTGGTAGGAACCATTCTGTTTTGCTGCCTTTCTCAAATTATGGAACACAATCAGCTTTCCAGGACTATCTTGGAGTTGTATCTGTCCTATACACTGCTATTACAACACTGGTGGTCTTGTCTTGCAGGACCTCATAAAATGGTAGGATTTTTTCTTAATTATAAATCAGAAGTGTTTTGTGGCTGGGATGTATAGCACCATGTGAAGAAGAAGATCTCTCAATATATTTAAATAAACATGTTTCTTGCATGATTTTCACAAATTATAGAGGACAAGCCTTGTAAACATATGTATGCCAAACAAGGATCTCTGAAACATTCAGATTTCTACTTTAAATCAGCTTCAGCTCTATTTCAGGGTTTTTTCCTCATCTAAGAGACTCATGCCAAGGAATGCCCAGAACAGTGATGAAGTCTACAGTATTCATACTCTTACACATTACCATATATGCAATCAAGTCAAAATTATACCTGTACTTACTGAAAAATAACCAATTTCTAGATGAAATGTTTACAAAATCACTGAATAGCTGAGCTTGGCAGGGACCTCTGGAGATCTCTAGTCCAACCTTCCTGATCAAAGCAGGGTCAGCTAGAGCAGGTTGCTCAGGGCTGGGTCCAGTCAGGTTTTGAATATCTCCAAGGGTGGAGACTCCACAACCTCTCTGGGCAACCTGTTCCAGGGTTTGATGGCCTTCACAATAAAAAAAGGTTTTTCTTATGTTTAAATGGAAGTTCCTGTATTTCAGTTTGTGCCCATTGCCTCTTGTCCTGTCACTGGACACCACTGAGAAGATTCTTGCTGTCTTCTTTACACTTTCCCATCAGATATGTATACACACAGATAAGATCCCCCAAGCCTCCTCTTCTCCAGGCTAAACAATCCCAGCTCTCTTAGCCTCTCCTCATGGGACAGATGCTCCAAGCCCTTAATCATCTTTGTGGCCCTTCATTGGACTTGCTGCAGTATGTCCATGACTTTTTCTGTACTGAGGAAACCAGCACTGGACACAACACTCCAGATGTGGCCTCACCAGGGCTGAGTTGAGGAGAAGGACCGCCTCCCTTGAACTCCTGGCAATGCTTTGCCTAATGCAGCCCAGGAGGCTGTTGGCCGCCTTCATCTCACAGGCGTGTTGATGGCTCATGGTTGACTATGGCCCCCAGGACCTTTACTGCAGAACTGCTCTCCAGCTGGACTTCCCTCAGCCTGCATGGGGGTTACTCCTCCCCAGGTGCAGGACTTTGCACTTCCCTTCTTTTGAACTTCATGAGGTTCCTCTCTGACCATTTCTCCAACCTGTGGAGGTCCCTCTGAATGGCAGCACAACCACAATGGTCTGCCAGCCACTCCTTGCCCTCTTGTTATCATCTGCGAACTTGTTGAGGTGCACTCTTTTCCATTTCCTTTGTCACAGATCTCGTGCCCTGTTCAGCAGTGGGCTCACACTTTCCCTAGTTGTCTTCTTGCTGCTGATACATCTGCATACCTTTCTTGTTGCCCTTCACATCCCTCACCAGATTCAACTCCAGGTCAGCTTTGGCTTTCCTAACCCCATCCCAGCATGCTCAGACAGTGTCTCTATATTCCTCCTGGCTCACATGTCCCTGCTTCCACCTCCTGTATGGTTCCTTTTTATGTTTGAGTTTAGTCAGGAGCTTCTTGTTCATCCATGCAGGCCTCCTGCCATCTTTCTTTGACTTCCTGCACATTGGGATAGATCATTCTTGAGCTCAGAGGAGGTAATCCTTGAAAATCAACCAGCTCTCTTGGACTCCTCTTCCCTCCAGGGCAATATCCCATGAGATTCTTCCAAGTAGGTCCCTGAACAGGCCAAAGTCTATTCTCCTGAAGTCCAGGCTTGTGATCCTGCTATTTGTTTTGTTCCCTTCTCTGAGGATGCCCCATCATCTCATACTTCAATTATCTCAAAGGTCAATGTCCTTTCCTATTTATTTTCTATTTTTACAAAAGAATCCTCTATAAAAGGTATAGTACTATTTTTTTCATGTACTTGGACCTTAAGCAAGACTGCAGTCAGCAGGTAAAGGGAGTGATTATTCCCCACTACTCAGCATATGTGGGCCTCTGGAATACTGGGTCCAGTCTGGAGCTTCCCAGTACATAAGGGATATTGATAAACTGGAGTAAGTCCAGTCATCGCCAGTAAAATAGTTTGGGGCTTGGAGAACGTGATGAACAAGGAGAGGTAAAGGAAACTCAGGTTCTATAGCCTGGAAAAGGCTAAAAAGAAATCTAATTGCTGTCTTTCACTACCTAAAAGAGGAATTATAGTGAGGACACAGTCAAACACTTTTCAAGGGTACTCAGCAAAAGGACAAGAGGCACAGGTTGCAACCAGGAAAATTCTGACTGGACACTAGAGAGGGAAAAAACAAACAAACAAACAAACAAAGAAGAGTGGTTAAGCAGCGCAATGGGTCACCCAGAGCAGCTGTGCAAACTGTGTCCTTGGAGATTTTAAAACTCAGCTGAGCAAGGCCTTGAGCAACCTGACCTAACCTCAAAGTTGGCCTTGTTTGGAGCAACAGGTTTGACTGTGACCTCCACCCATTCCTTTCAACCTAAATTACCCTATGACTACCAAAAAGAACAGCAGTTTTCTTCATTCCTTTACAAAAATTAAATCATTTATATTGTTTTATCCAATGCTTTTGTATGACCTCCTTGCACAACACACAACATTTTATAAAAAACACCTGAAGAGAGAAGGAAGCATGAGGCATTTTCATAAAGTTCCACTTCTTTTAAAACATAAAAATATGGATGTGAAGCACAGAAATAATGAAATGCACATACTGAAAGGAAAATAAGTCCAAAAATACAACTAGTCCTCTGCTATATACTATTTTTACCCACCAACCCCCCAGTATGTATTCTTTCCAATGTTAAAGTAATTGCAGTAACAAAAATGCACATTGCATAATATTTAATGAGTCTAAAATGCAAAAGTGAAGACTCTCCTTACTACTTCAAAGTCATTCTGAGCATAAAACATCTTCCCTATTTTTGCAGTCTTCCTGCTGCTGTTGCTAACAAGCAGCTTAGTACATTTCTCTAGGCAGTGAGATATGAGGGTAGATGTCCCAACTTGGCCAAGTGGACATTTTCTGTAAGAAGGTGAATTTTTGAATCCTTATTTTAACTGTGAAGCCTTAATAATGCTCTAAACAGGAATGGACAACGAATTGGACAGTTTTGAAAGAAGGTCCATAAAGTTGTATATTTATGGATTAATAAGCTTGCCCACACAGAAAGTTTCTTCTTAAGGTGATCAGTCCATTATTGTCTCATGTCCTGAAACTTCTATAGTCTATTTGTTTCCTTGATAGCACTCTGCACATTAATTGCCCATACAAGCTATTCTCCTCCTTCCCCCCCCAAATTATTAAATTATTAGTGTCTAAATCTTTGTGAAAACAGCAGCATCTTCTGTCATTTGTTTTTCTGCCTTCCATTTCACACAGTCCCAAATTTAATAATTGCATCTCTATCTTAGCAATCTCTCATAAGATCTAAAAAAACAGATAGGCTTATGGCGAGCAGCCTAAGCCTAAATTTTCTATGTCAAACGTAAATTACCAATGAACTTCAAAGTTTTCCTGGATTTGAGCTCCTTTCTGCTTAAAAAAGTATAGCAAATTCATGTAGTTACAGCAAATGTCCTTTAACAGCTAAGTATGTCTACAGATAGCATTTCTATATGTATTATATACACTACATAATGTATACATTATATAACAAGATGAATGAGATCTAAGATGGAAACTTTTTAGAAAAAGACTGGGGGCAGGGAGGTTTGCAAACTCTTCTTCACAAGAAAATATTGCGTAGCCTGAGCTAAACCATTATTTGTCAGTGCAGTCCAAAATTTACCACCTTCTCAATGGCAAGAATGATGACCAATGGTTCTAATCACAGAAGAGGGAAGTGCTGCCTTCATTCTGAAGCAAAACAATGAAACCTACATACTCAGAGCTAAAACAGAGCAATAACCACTTATTTATAAATATAATATAATATATATTATATTTATATTTATTTTGTATTAAAAGCATCAGCATATAAGTGAATAGTCATTATCTGAGCCTAAAGTTTTACACAGCCTAAAAACAGTTTCTAAAGCATGGCCATCACATTAGCCTCATGATTTTACACTACCTGAAGAAGGTCTTTTTGAGCCAAATCCCATTTCTTAATTCCATTGTCTCTGGATCCACTGAAAAGGTTGTCTCCCATAATAGCAAGTGCTTCAATGCCATCATAATGAGGAGGTTCAAAATTGTGTGTAGGACTTACACTTCCAAGAGCCCCTTCAGTTACATCAAACATCTAAAATAAATAAATAAATAAATAAATATTGAAATATATTAAACTAAATTATCTGCCATCTAACCATCTTGAAGACATGCAGTGAACAATTTAAGGGGAGAAACTTGGAAAGATCTCTGAAGTCTTATTACAGAAAAGGTCCACTGTATTATGACATATATTAGACATAAATTATTTAACAGAACCACCTCTTTCATCTCTTCTACCTCTTGCCCAACGTAGGAATGCTTCCTTTAATTCTGAGAAGACTGCACACTGTGAAGAAGTGATTATGAAAATCATGAAGTTATGAAATCCACTCCCTCTTTACAAGGAAGAGCCTATCTATATGTGGTGGGCTACAGAAGCAAAGCTCAAGAATGAGTATGGGGAACATGGTTCACGCTGGGAGAATCACAAAGCTGCAGAAAGAGGCATTAATATATTTTTTGGACACATATTTTGCAAGGCTTACATACCATTACATGCTGATGCTTTCCTTGAGCCAGACACCTCTCTCCTTGCTTGTGCTCCAAGAATGATGTCTTAAATAAGGCCATTTTAACAGTTTAGGGCACAGCTAGCCATCAGCTATTTGTCCCTAGAGCAGCAGTGTAAGCCACTCTCTCATTTTGCAGTGCAGCAAGCCAGAATTCACTCAGACTAAACTGAAGAGGAACAGATGAGCCAAAACTTTTTTTAACCACTACCTCTCTTTCACAAGGAAATGTCAGACTTCATCCCTTATTATTTGCTCTTTACTGACCTTTTACAATGAATAAGCTTGGCAGTAAGACAGGGACAGTTTGGCAATGTAAAAGAATACCTTAACTGAGTTAAAGGTATTTAAAAGATTACAGCATTCAATTAACATGCATCAGTTCCATAAAAAAGCCCAACGACATACAAGACAAATTTAACACTTCAGTTAGAGGTGATCAGTATTCCTAGCTCAGTAGACAATACAAGTTTTCTGTGGCAGGGAAGGGCAGCATGCTGTGAAGAGACCCACTCACTCCCAATAAGATGGCTGAGATGTACAGGCCTTTCTCTCCCTTCCCACCTCAGAATTAGGGCAAGGCTTAGACAAGAGCCTGGGGTCTAGCTCCTTACACTGGGGAGCACATACAGTGTCTCTGCTGAAGCAATTAGGCTTGCACTTCAAAATGTGGGCACTGACTGCCTTAAGTAACTTTGCTCATACCTGGGTCTGACAGTTCTTAAGCAACATTTTGCTCCTGAAAGTTTCTGAAAAGTAGTTGTTATGAATCTTTCTCCAAGGCCTCATATACCTGAGGTTCACCTTAACGGGGATTAAGAAAGAGTTTAAGCAAAGACAATCTGATCCACAATGTTTTCTAGACTGTCCCATTGAAAGATGAAAATACTATTAAAGTGATAAATGTAATAATAAGACTAAATACTATTCATAGTCTTTCACTGATGTAAGAACTTCCACCTTGGCTATCACATTTGTGATATGGAGGCATGAGAGTCCTCCTGAAGCCTGCATCCAGTGCTGATGTGAAAAGTAAAATAAATAGGCAAATACTAATAGTTTACCTTTATATAATGATCCTTTGAGCCAGTGACAATAAGGTCTTGCCCATTGGAAATTCGGTCCACAGTAAGGCACATAACAGGGCCCAGATGACCAGTTAGTTTTCCCGTAGACTGAAATCTTCAAGAATAAAAGAATGAATGACTAAGGATTTGTTATTATCTTTCTATGAAATCAATACAGTCTATTGAAGTTTCTGTCAAAATGGACCTTTTTTCCCTATGTCTTCACTGTTCCTCCTCTGATTTACGTACACTATTTCTCACATCTGTGTGTAAATGTTAAATCAATGTTAAATGTAAATAAAAGCTTCTGTTTATGTAAAATCAGAATTTTTCTTATATAATATAATTTAAAAGTATAAATGCAATCAGAGCCCCTCAAAGTATCCTCCGCATTCTGAACACATTCTTTGAGTGTGGGTTCTGGTTTGGAAAACTGCTATCTAGCTAATTATCACAGCCACATATTACTTTACATTAAATGAATCAGCTCTCATCATCTCATCAATGATTACTAGTCAGGATTCATTGCATCTGTTAGCCTATTCTTCAGCACCTACCTTAAACACAAAACCTTGTGTTTCTCCAGTCATTCTTACTTAAAGCTTCACTATAACCCTAACACATGAGGAAGCCAAGAATGTTCCCATTATCTCCGTAACAACCATAGAATGGAATAATTGATCCCTTGGTCCATATTCCAAGACTATATTTTGCTCAGGATACAGATATTACCATGAACATGAAACATTTTGGTGACTTTAGATGGCTACACGTGCATATGACACAAAGAACGTTCATTTCTGCCACTGTCCAATACCTCTTCAGGTCCCACATCCTCACTGAGTTTCCAGCAGCCGCATAGATGAAAGTTCCGGTTGGATTTAGTGCAATCTGATTGATCTGGTTCTCTCCAGCCGGGATAGTGACTGTCCTGTTAGTACTTCCTGAACACACATCACCAGGCATCGCTTGTCCCGAAGACCTAAATAAAAAAGTGGAGGGGAAAGGGAAGGAGTTATGTCCTCTCTATTATACATACAGTTTACAAATAAGCCTACTTACCTGAGCAGAAAGGCTTTAAGCCAATTTTGAATAATGAATGCCTGACAAAACACTACATACATGGATGCAAATTGTTTCATGTATCCATACATTACCAATGCCCCACATTGCCTGAGCCAGAACATGTGAAGAAAGCCTCCTGCCCCAACACACGGTGTACTTGAATTACACTGTGCTACAACGCTGTTAGATCCCAAACTAACCAGGGATAGGTCAGGTAAGTATTTGAATAGGAAACAGTCCATAAAAAACAGGTTACAAAAGTTCAGACAAGGCCATTCCTTCTGTGTTTGTACACCAATTACATCAGGATCTTCACACTATTTTATTAGATCTAATAAAATTTTATCTAAAATTAAGACTCATTTGAGCTCCTCTCATTTAAGGTTTAACATACTTACGTCAGTGTCCGAATACACTTGGCAGAATCTCTGATGTCCCACACCTTGATATAGGAAGTTGAGACTGTGAAAACCAGGCTAGTGTAGTTGCAATATTTTATAGAAACAACGTTATTGGGATGACCCCCCAGAGACATAATCTCTTGTCCAGTTACCAGATTCCAGACTTTACAAGTACGATCTAAATAAAGAGAAGAAAAATGAAAAATGGGAAAAAAATGAAAACAGAAAACTCATGCATTTCCAAAGTTCAATAACAATAAAAAATAGGTACATTTATTTTCATTTATATATATCCCTCCATTTTGGTAGGCACTGCACAAAAATGGCATCATCTACTGTCATCAAAACTAAGCAGGGCTAGTCATTAAATGTCATGTTCATGATCTGCACATTAGCTCTCATGGCATTTTACAAGGATAAAACCCCCTCTTCAAGGAAAGATAAGTACTCCTTGGAGGCTGTCAAGTTTAGATGATGACAGATCAAGGTGAGAATTCAATTTCTTATTCAAGAATTCCTCATCAAGATCATAGTTCAGGAGGGGCTGTGAGCCTCAGCATGACAGAGGACAGACTACCACAATAAAAATACAATGGAGAGAAGTGATCCAAACTATTCAGTGCTTCAGGAGCCTCTAAAAATCCCAGCATAAGCCACTTAGTCACAGTTTTTGTTCTGTAGCAATGAAATTTAAATACTGTAATCTTTGGCGACCAAGAACCAAGTTCTAACAGAATCCACACAAGAAACTCTCCTTGTTGCACCCTGTCAGTATCACTCCATATATTGCAAATAAATAGTGGGAGGATGAAGAGAAAATTTCATATGTAGGCAATAGTTACACTAGCATGAGGAATGCAAGTAAATCAAGAATTCATCAGCTACTTTAAAAATCCCAACTGTTAAGATCAAAGCCCAATATCTGCAGTGCACCTGAGAGCTTATTAGCATTCCTGAATTGGCACACACTGCTAATGCTACATGCTTCAGCAACAATTTCCAAAAGATTTAGCTTTATTTAATTAAATAGCTGTATACACTGTTGTATAACTTTATGAAGTTTTCCCCTCCAAGAATACATAGATTTCCTAAAAAAATGCTTCCAAAAGTGTGGGAAGCTAGCATACGACAAGAAAAGAAAATATTTATAACATCTGCAAGCATCTCTATGTTAAAAAAATTTTTTTGAATGTAAGTCTAGATGTAAAATAAAAACATTTTAAAAGCCTTTTTTCACATAGTCACTAAGTTTGAAATCGCAATACAAATCAACAGACTAGCACTTACAGATGCTAAAAATAAGCCCTTTGTGCATTTTTGTGTTTGCAATATAAAATGACCTGACATCACTAAGACAACAGGTGCAACCAGCAGCAGAGTACTGTACCAATACACTTGCTCAAATGCTAAAATGTTGGCTTAAAACTTGTAAGACCAAAAGTTTGCCAATTCACTGCAAGAGTATCTCTTGGTATTGGTAATAGCCAGGTAGTAGGGTAGCCAAAGAAACCGCGCCAGAATATCATCAGTGGAAGGCCTACATCTGATGGTGTTATATCTACATTAATTACAGGGGTAAATAAGAAAGCACTGAAATTTCAGAATTTATTCATTGTGTGAATTAGTGAAAAGAAGAGTCTCCCTGCCAGTAGGTGATAACTTCTCCCCAGCTACCACACTTGTTCGCCCAAGCTTTGATATTTCAAGGAGAATCACACTGATTATCATCCAGATTCTACTTGGGAAAAAAAATGGCTTCCACATTTTTGGCTGCATGGCTAAGAATAGAGTCCTTTAACCTAAATGACTTATATGAATATATCAAGAGAGAAGCAAGAACAAGCAAAAATAACTTTGAGTGATATACCAAAAAAAAAGTATGTTTATGAAAAATAACCACTGAGGTCCAGCTATGTTCTTTTCTAGTTAGATTTAGTGATTAAAATACAGAGTCACCAAATATAGGAGAAAAAGTTTTCTTTCTAATTACTATTTCTACCAGCTTGAAATACTGATGGATTATACAAGCCAGTAGTGAATTTAGTAAATCCTAAGTCAAGCCCCTCCCACAACTCTTATAGCCCACAAGAGACAGGCAACAACACGCCTATGGGAAGCAGCAAATGGTCATAGCTCTGCTCGAAGAATCAACTGTATCAGAAAGAATCTATTCAAACTCTAGCTAGCACAGCCAGAGAAGATCTGCTAATTTCCACACCTACCTGGTGGTATCTCTACCCTGAGGCTATTACATTGTGCATCATGTGCACGCATGTTACCATGCAACTGGTTCTATCATATCACTCAACAAATGTTAAGGCTGTTCTGAGATTTACTTTTTCTAGTATAAATAAACTAGACATTGGTATTAAAAATCTGCAGCTAATTACAGTAAATCGTTCTTCAGCTTATGTTGCAAAACAGATCTTCACAATATTACACTGTGTTTACAGTAATGGGAATTTCACAATATCCCAAGTTGTCAAAGCAGCCTCTGTAGGCAGTAGATGCAGGAAGCTTGCCCAACCTTTAGATCCAGTGAACAGAAGATCATCAGTTGCATCAACACAAAGCACAGCCTTGGTGTGTCCTTCAGCTGTATACATACACTGAAGTGGGGAAGATCGGACATATTTTGAAGCAGGGAAAGGGTTAATTATCCCCCTAAGAAAAAAGAGAATGTGAGTTGGGCATATATGAGTCACAGATCAAATTAATTTACTTTAATGTAGAGAAATATTCATCTCATTCACTTACATGTGGGGATAGAACAGCTGAATACCTTTCATAAACTCTGAATGTTTTTTTTACTATTTAGCTTTACCAAGTGTCAGTTGTGGGCTATCAGTTAAAGGAAATAACACACAAAACAAAAAACAAGACAAGATGCTGAGTGTTCGGTAAATGGGAGAGTCTGTATAATGCCTAAAGAACCAGTTACAGCTCCTGGATTCATAGGACTAACCAAAATACTGCAAGCTGCACAAGGACATTCTGGTGCCAAGTAACATGTCTGCAAAATGGAGTGTAGAGTGTACTGCCAAATCCAAACTCAGCAGCCGTTTCACATCAACCACTTTCTGTGGGTAAGCTTGGAGAACTGCTGCTAACTTGCGTCCCCAAGGAAGCTTCCAACCGCACCCTGTGCTGCAATGCCAAACTTCTACTTGAATGGGTAAGAGGGAGCACAGTTGGAGTACTGCTACTCCAAACGAATCTAGATTTGCACCTAGCCCCGTGGTGGTGCCAGAGGACTGTAACCCAGCCTGAAAAACCAAGCAGTTCATTACCAAATAATAATTATTAGCAGTTTAAAATCCGATACATACAACTGCATGCACATGTGGACCGCACTGATTTCTGTGAAGTGCAGAAAAGCTTCAAGGTAGTGCCTACACATGCAATGCAGTGCTGTGACCTGACTAGCTTACAGTTAAGACTCACTGCCATGCTTTTTGGGGGATTACATGCGTAAACATGAGAAACAGGAACTGAGTCATAGCCCCATCTCACAAAAAGCTACCAGTCCCAGATGCTTTAGGGAAACACAAAAATTCTATAACATTCCCAATCAAGCAGAAGCTTGTTGCAGGAGGGAAAAAAGTCTTTACTGATAATACTAGCTAACTTCATGGCAATTAGCTTATCTGGTACAGTCTTAGAAATGGTTATCCTATATATTTTCACTGCTCAGGGCACCTTCACATTCATATAATTCATTACTCCAATTCTTTGATAGATGTCACTAATATAAATATTGCCTGAAATCATTTGACTTTAACTTCCCCATCTTGGAAAAGGTATTCACCTTCCGATCTGCACTTTTTAACAACATTTTCAAAAATACAGGGGCAGACGATTCCCTTTGTATATTGTTTTTTTTATTATTTTATGTCTCTATGCTTTTGTTTTCTAACACTACACAAAGCAAACATGTTTCTTCTCTGCAGTATTCTGCATGTATGCTGCCTCTAGACTGAGAGTTACTTCCTACTGCTCTTTGCACCCGCTCATTCCCTTCACAAGTCACATAATAATACACGGACAAGAGCTCTTTGTCTGCCTTTGTGCAGCGCTCTGAAATCTACAGACACGAAGTTCCAGGAGTGCTGCAAGGACTAGGCAAAGCCACCGTCACATTATTATTAGCCCTTTGGCTGCCCTTCTCTAGGCATGCTCTAGTTTTTCGCAGAGTGTCACTATCCTAAGCCACAGCTGTTTCCCTTTGGAACAGGAGTAGGGATGTTCTTAGGTCTCTTCAGCCACTACATGCACTGCTGGTAAGACACTGCAGAAACTATTGATTTTTATTTACATAGGAATGTAATTTTTAGCCACCAGAGCATACAACTGAACAAGAGGGGGAAGGAGGAAAAGAGAAGCATATAAAACCTAAGAAAATGTTTGCTGCTCTTTTTGAAAGAAAAGAGAAAAGACAAAAAGAATGTTTCTAAAAAAGGTTTATACCCTATTTCATTTACAAAGAAAAAAATCTGACATGCTCAACAACAAGAAACACCCTAAAAAAGGAGGGGGGTGTGGGGGTGGGAGACATGCTTGACCAAAATTTCCAGTATTTAAACTTCTGGCAAAAGCAAAAGAGATGCAGCACACAAGTATCAGGAAAATTCATGCAGCAAAATGAAACTTCCTAAGAGCTGGAATAACTTCACTGAATGATGCCAGGAAAACAGAAAAGAGAAAGAGAGAGTACCTGTGTACCTCCGAGAGAGAGGAATCACTTTCATCAGACCTACAGTCAACAGTGGTGGGAT
Source organism: Apteryx rowi (assembly GCF_003343035.1). NCBI lineage: Eukaryota > Metazoa > Chordata > Aves > Apterygiformes > Apterygidae > Apteryx > Apteryx rowi. Next base: position 295,870 of record NW_020450987.1, read on the forward strand.
TGTGAGGAGAAAGAATATAGGTATCAGCAGCAGAGTAAAGCCTCCATACGAGAAGAACAAACAACAGCATGGCCAATTCAGAAATGCAATGCAAATCCACATACAGTGCACAGCATTGCTCAGCTTATACCTTAAATCTGTGATAATACTGGGGAAAATTCAGGTAGAATTCTCAGACACTGGTACAAAGTGCCTCAGAGCAAGAAGCTGAGTAACACTGACTAAGCCATTTCTTATTTCCCCAATATTTTCTCGTAGAAGAAAAGGCAACAAAGTAAAAAGAGAAGATGGATGATTCAACCTTCACAACTTAATGCTTATTTAAAATATCGAAACAAAAAAAAATTCTGAACAAAGTGCTTGTTAAGTGTAGAAGAAACACATTTAAGATGTTAATCTTAAAAATATAAATATTAAAATTATTAATAGCTCACTGCAATAGAAACAGCAAGTTGCAAATGATCACAAGTTCAAAATCCTTCACCTTACTTTTTCAGAAAAGTTTTAAAAAGAAACCAACAAAAAGCAACAATAAAAATCCCCTCAAAAAACATGAACATTTGTAATATGCCTTAAAATATGCTTCATCTTTAACTCAAATCAAACAGATTCAGTAGTTTCAATTTAATTTCAAAGTTAGTCAGGAAAAAATGAAAAGGGTTAAGTTTATTAAAACTCAAAGCATGTAAGAAGCTTCAGACAAACTGTATTGAGTTAGCAGTAAGATAGAGGTTATGCAGTTGAGATAAGGGAGTTGCACAGTTAAACTACCAGAAGCCTTGCAAGCTACTGCTCAGTATGTGGTGACTGAAGACCACTGAAAAACAAAGTTATACAGAAATAATAGCAGAAACAGACAAGAGCAATTTTTCGTTGTGCTACAGGCAGAACCAAAGGTTGATTCCAAGCTGGAGTTCGTAAGCTCTGCACAGTGCTGCTATCAGGACTGAAACTCAGCAGTAAAGATGCTCTTCACCTCAAGGCCATTGCAATTTGGACTAAGACTCCTACAGAAGCAGATGTCTAATGTGCCAGGAAACTGAGCTCTCCCTCTTTTAAATAAGGTGTCAATATCCACTGCTCCTCCACATCACCTCCCTATGTCAGTCTATTCAATAAACTGGATAATCTCTGAACAGCTGCATTCTAGCCATTTCAACATGTCATCCTCCGGGGTGCTTTCATGAGAGCACTCTGAGCCACGCTGGAATTGCTGAATAACTGTCAAAAGCACAATCTCCTAAATTGTTAGCTAAATCCTACTTTTAAGAGTAAACACACACACAAATATACATACATCTAAGAATTCTACAATTCTTTTCTGTCACAGTTGAAGGGTTTAAAACTACAAGTACCAGACAAAGCCTAGAAAACAGGAAACAAGGTTCAGCAGGAAATTGCTTGTCTAGAATTTTTAAAACAGTTCCATGAGTTTTAAATATTCTCTTTGAAAAATACATGAAAACGCAGAAGTGTCTCCTCCTGTCTTGCAGAAGAAGAGCAAAATATCTAACATACTACACTGATAACTTGAGTGCACTTTGCAGTTCCCTGGTTGGGGGCTGAGGCTTCCCTCTGTGACTTACTTATCCTGCTGAACTGATGTGTTTCCCTGAGAAACAGTAAGACGACTAAAAACATTCATTTCATTACAGGGTCGGCTTGGTGGGGAAGTAGGAGGTGACAGACTAGCCTCTGGGGCTCCAGAATCTGAGCTACAAGAAAAAAAGAACATCTTCTTTAACAGGTTACGAATGGTTAGAGATGTTAAATGAAACATGCCTCAAATGTTAGATCCTCTTAAGCCAATAAATAAAATTATAATGCTGGCTACAGATGTTTCCCAGAGAAGGTAATAACCCTATGACTACAAACTGCTGCAGATTGCAAGGTGGCACAACATTCAAAGTCTCCTTGTTAACAGTGAAAGCTCTAGGCATAAAAAACATACGTAAAGTGAAGAAATTCTTAAAAACTGCAGTTTCTTAGAGAAACTGATGTATTTCTTCAGGGAAAAAAAAAAAAGTCATTTGCAAATGCTCCAAAGCACATTTTCTCAGTGTTCCAACACTGAGTTACTTGTGTACAGAAAAATACTTTGGCCAAAAAAAAAGAAGAGCAAAAAAACCACACCCACATATAAGTTGAACAATGGATAATAATTTCATTGCCACCAGTAAAAACTGTCCTAGAATTAAAGAAATAGAAAATATGGATTTATTTTTCAAGAAGATATTCCCAAGGTTTAAATTATTTCAGAGAAAGTAAATTTAAAAGAATCTTACAGTTTTTGTTCTTTTGCCTTTGTCTTTTCCATTGTTTTCTCATAGGCTTTTCTCTTCACTAAAGGTGAAGGTTCAGGTATCTTCTTCTCTGACAGAGATGACTGTCTAGAACTAAAGCAAGAAGCATCATTATCTTACTTTACAGCCCTTTATAAAGTTGCTTTCTTACATTAGCTATCATTCTCCCACTCAAAAGACTTCAAACTTGAGTGTGCTTAATCTATTATTATTGCCTCTCTTGAATCTACTGAGTCTATTCTAAATTTGTTCTCATGTTTTAATAGTCACATAAAGTACACCAAATTTATTACCTTTCACAGTTCATCAACATATCAAGAGCCAGATATTGAAAATGTATAGAAGATCTACTGATTCAATAACAAAAGAGGTTAACCAGAAGAACTTTAGTAGTTGGAGAAGGTATCTCAAACTGAGACTACAGAAAAGAAGGAATTTCTGATTGAGACCTTAATTTCAGATTCCACAACTTTCTCTCATCTACAACAGACCACTTACAAATGCAAAGAGCAGAAAAATCGTAACGACTCTTACCTATGAATTAAACTTTTCACTAACATGTTCATTAGTTTCAACATCAAATTCAAAATTAGGAAGTGGAGGAAGAAGAAGAGGGGAAACAGGATACACACCCTCTCTCTGTATATGCTGGGCCAAAATGTATTTAAGAAAGTAAAAGTCCTGGGGTCATAAGGCAACTCCTATGCTCTGCCTGGTAACTACGTCTTTCAGCTAGATGACGGAATCCTGGGTTCTAGTCTCCACTGCCATGGCTGCCTACATGTCTACTGCATAGCTACTAGATTAAACGAAACACACTGGGAACTGCAACCCAAGCTCCTCTGCCTCACACCAATGTCCTGCATACACAACAAGGAGCCAGCTCCCTCTTGCTTACTCTCCACCAACCCCTTAAGTCTTCCATTTCTGGTTCCGCAGTAACACATCTTCAAGTGTAAAGTGAATTTTTTTTGAAGGCCTGGAAATGAGGGTATTCTCCTAAAAATGCAGGAGTTTTGCTGTAATGAACTTCCTAAGCATAGATGTAAAACAGATGCATCGTATCAGTGACTTTCGGGAGCAAGACGCACCTTATCACAGGTTTCCAGTGCCCTTTTAGATGTCCAGGATATCAGAGACATCTGAATGGAGGTGGCAAATATAACAACACCTAGAGGAGATCCACCCTCTTCTGAAGAGACAAGGTGGGTATATCAAAGTATCTAGAACAGCACTAGCCATCTTCATAAATAGAATTCCATCGGAAGTGACTGCTGGACTGACCACTGCCTGTGGGCATTAAGATGACTCTCTGAATCATCACAGACCTGAGAAAACAGCTAGAATCCCAGAGTGGAGCAGTTGGTACATATGCAGACCCCTAACTTTGAATGGGGAGCTACACTCCAAAGCGTAAGCGTGAAATCAAATTTCTGGTGGCTTGAGAGCACGCACTTTTTGAATGACTGTTACTACATCCCTAAATTCCACTTAAGGAGTGGCAAAAGGGAGATAGCATTTATTGCACATAGGATCACATTCTGCTCCAGAATGCATTTTATTGTAACAGATATGACAGCACTACAGGCTCAGATAGGAAGTTCAGGTGGATCACAAAGATGACCTTTCCTCAACAATGACCAGTGACTAGCAAAACTAGTAATACTGTAGAAAGTATACTGTGTTCTAGTTGTGAAAAAGCATTATAAACTACGGTGAGGGAGTCACTGGAGACTGACTGTGGCAATTTTTAATCACTTATCTGCCAAAGCACGATCAATAACATACTAAAATATGTGAGGCCTACCGCTGAGTGAATTGATTTACTGACAGTGCACAACTGTATAATGCTTCCAGAGTACAGTTTTATAAAATCCTGTTTAGTCTCATTGCTAGTTCACTTTCACAAATGGATACACCCTAGAAGAGGGAGCAAGGTATTACCTGAGTGTTGGATGGCCAGGTCATAACACTTGATGCTTTTAAATCTTGAAGCTTCAAAAGTCTCTAGTGATCTCACACTAACTGCTGAAACAGGTAGGTTTCTCCACCTATCCTCAGCCCAAGAGCACTTTTTCCAAGCAGATTCTACTTGTAAAATGCACTGAAGCATGGGTTAATAAATGCTGTCAGCAGTGTTTCACTGTTCATGTTTGCCACCTCAAGCACATGCTAGAAAAATGTGGTACAAGTAATACAAATTGCAAGTGTACATTAGATGGAGGCTGCCGTAAAAATTTTATGCAAATAGGACAGATGGATAGTGAAAAATGCCTAATTCCCGCATCTTTAACATGGAGATAGCTATGGGACACAGTTTTCCCATACCACTGAATGTGTCAATTCATTCAGTTCACGCATGAGTTTGTGCAATATAAGCACTACTACCTAACAAGTCAATGAAAGGTTCCTAGCAGTGAATGGCTGAAAACAACAGTGATATTGGTAGATATAAAAGGGAAAGCAAGAGCAAGTGAAAAAAAGCATACAAGAGCAAGAGCCTGAGAGAGATACTTGCTGGACCCAAAGGAAAAAATAAAATTCCTAATTTTATTGGGTATGCAGTAATATTTTCAACTAGTAAAACTGTTCTTCAGATAAGTGTAGCTTGCAAGTAGAAAGGAATTTTGAGGATTCATAGTATCCCAAATTTTGTTTTAACTTTATACTTGCATGCTTGGTTATTGTACAGAACTCTCCATTTTAAACATAGTCCACACAAAATGTTTCTCAGAAAGATTTTACCCAATTTTTAGGACCATATACAGGTACTATTACTGCACTATATAATGTTTTTCTTTTCTTTATCTCTCTGCTGTTCTAAGCAGATTCTCACTACCTCCCTAGAATCTGCATTTCCCATATCATTATTAAGCAAAATATCCAAGGTAAAAGATGATTTTTTTCCCTGCTATTTAGAAACAAGACTACACTAATTTCACAAAGACAAAACAACTTAACAGCAGCTTATTCGATAAAAAAATCATATTATTTACAACAGTGTATTTATACTTTCTAGAGTCGTGATGGTAGAACAGAAGAAAGGGCTTTGTCAGTATTATTTAATAAGCTTCAAGTACATCAACATCCCATGTAAAGTTAAAATAACAGGTTATAAGAAATTGGCAACATGCATTTTTAAAAAGCAAAAGATAATTAGTACAGCGTGGCCAAACTTACATGCTGCCTATCTTAGAAGGTAAGCCAGATGGTGGGGGAATAAACTCTCTGTCCCTAGCAGAAGTATCACTTGTGTCAGCAGTCACCCCACTTTCTTGGGTTTCTGCAACAGTCGTAAGAGGGCCAGGCAAAGTAGAGTCTGTAGCACTAATATCAGAGCCTAAATCACTGCTGTCTGCATACAGTAGTTCCATCTGAGTAGTGGTTCTCCGGCGGGCCTGGAAACAAATAGAAGCCAAGTTGTGATTTAAACATTTCATGGTATGTATTGGAGTGCTACATTTAAGCTTACCGTTAACCGGTAATTAGCATCCCACTCAATTCATCGGGCAACTACCTTTGGAAACTCAATTGTGGAGCTTGCCTGTACTTTTTGGTAACAACACAGAATGCAAGTCAAATTCAACAGCATGAAACATTGATTTGGCAACTGTTTAAAAGGATATCCTCGGAAACCAACTCCAAATGCCCGTCAATATTACAAAAGTACAATATTACCCTCTTAAGGTTTATCTAAATTAAATGTTATTATGCAGAGGAATAAAGCAAAGTGCGAATTTAAATAGCTACAATTATATTGGCATAACTTCTCACATTGATACTGATGCTTATTCTGATATAAAAATGTCTGCTTCTAACTTAGTTTACGTCACTCCAGAAGTAGTTTAAGCCATGACTAAAAATTCACTAGGCTTTTCAAGCATTTGAAGACAACAGAAAACTTCATAAAGGAGCTGAGCTTTGTGCAACACAGTCATTCTTAAACCACTGACCATACATGTTAGGTGTCTGGCTGCTGCTGTGGAATTAAGATCTATTCCTCAGGGAAAGAAAGGCCATGGCAGGGGTGGGGGGAGACACACATCCAGTCTGAGCAGAGCCTTTACAAAAATGATGGTCACATGCTTTATTTTATGCCAACATTTTCAGACCAAACTTATTCGGTCTGCCTGCCCAAAGAGCTGCAAACTTATGAATGCTATCAGAAATGTGACAGCCAGCTTAGGTATATTCCTCCATTGCCAACTGTAATTAAGATCCTGAAGGTCAAATATCTATTTACTTTATAAACTTCCTTTACAATTCTACAATCACAGAAGCAAATCGCATGCGATAAGCATGTTCCCAGTTCCCAATGGTATCAATATTAAACTGCAACCTAATTAATATTAAACTGTAGATCTACTCAGGTTTGGAATGCTAATAACTGAAGAAAGTATCTCTTCCTAAAACTGTAAAAATTCAACCACAAAATATTGAAAAGCATATCATTGCTTCTTAAGAGAGGAGTAGCACGTGAAAGCATATTATATATGAATCATATAAACAATTCCCCTTCAATTCTCCTTTTGCATGTCTTCATTCATTAATGTCTCAACAGGAATGCAAGAGTGTCCCCCAAAGGTGCCATTAAAGTGTTAATTATAATTATTATTGTACAGCCTACCTTGCTTTTGGGCTTGACTTCACCACAAAGCTTCATGAGATCTGAAGACAATGAACTGTAAGAAAAATTGCAGCACGGTGAGAAAGGAAACAGTCCATATTTTTGCAGAATGTATATTTTTATTTGATGCTTTTTTTCTGCTGAATTGGTGGATGAAACGGAACAAAACCACTTCAGAGGTATTTTCTAATGGATACACAATGAGTTTCAAAAAAAAGCAAATAGCAGTTATTTTTCTAGAACCAGATCCAGTTACCTAGTTAACAAAAATTGCTCACCTTCCTTCTGCCCCAGGACTATGCAGTGGGGCATCCTCATCGGTACTATCTTCCAAATTTTCTAGAAAATTTCCAAAAGAATAATGTTAGTCAGTTCATCTACACAACAAGATTTGCAGCCTGTAAGTGCTATACAAGACAGCTCAGAAAATGGCTGACAATTTTTCCCCTCAAGAAAAGAAATGCAGATAAACTGCCTACAAAAGATAGGAATTTTCAAAATAGCTTGACTGTTTGCTGGCCAGTTCCCACTGAATTTTCCTGGTATCTAATCTAAGATTTTTCATACAGCCTAAAGAAATGATACACCTAAGCACATAGTGCCATATGTGGTTCTCTACTGTAGCACAGCAGCAGGGATGACAGACAAGCAGAAATAAATTCTAGAAGGAAATCTGGAATAAAGACAAAAGATAAAGCAAAGGAAATGTTAACTGCAAGACATAGAGGATGAAAAAAATCAATGGACAGTAAGAATGTCTCTTCCCCCTTTTTTTTTGTAATCATACTGCTCTAGGATAGAATCAGAGCAGATATATATATATATACACACACACACACACATATATATGTGTGTGTATGTATATGTATAAAGAAAATAAAATCCTTTCTTAACCAGCTAGTGAGCTTAGGCTCAGCTTCAGCTTATATAGAATGGCATCATTTGGGCTGAGGGGAAGCAAGCGCTTGATCAGCCTATAAGCACTTAGGTTTCAGAACAGGATGATAACACCATTTAATACTACAGAACAGCTTCCTAAAAAAGATTAATTGTATTGAGGTTAATCATAAAAAGAAAGAAGCTGTTAAGTAGAAATGCCTCTGAAAGAAAATGGGTACACACACCTGTTCACAAATGAGAAAACCAGCATGCATGTCACACACTAACACTATCAAACATCAGATTAACATGTCTGCATGCAAATGGGGCAAAACATTAAGTTAAATCAACCAGTACAGGGCATATGTACAATCAGTTCCAAACTGTAAACAGTTTTAAATACAAAGCTTGTATTATAGAATTATGTACCTATGAGCCAGAAATAAAAAAGAACTGAGCCCCTGCGTTTTGTGAAATTGTAGGAGAAAACTGATCCCCTTATTTGCATTTTATTCTAATAACACATTCTAAATGTAATTTAAGAATATCGGTAATACACTACTGCAAGCAAAGTCCCTTATTTTGAACATATTTATGTAATTTTAAGGATTAAATAACATCCTAATGAAGTTCCACTACATCTCTTTTTTACTATTAGAGATACTTTAAATGTATTTATTTAATTTCTGACAGAAGGGAGATACCATATGTAAGGCACATAATCAACATATTTGGTACCCCCTATTAAAATAGTTTGTCCGTGTACACATTTTAAATCTTAAGTTCATGCTTTGGAGACAGGGAGGAAAGAAACAGTCTCCAATTGAATTCTGAGAGGGTATGAAGAAAATATAAAACAAAATGCTGCCTTCTTGTGCATGCTACATCTTAAAATGCTGCCTGGAAAGTCCAAAGTATACATCAATCTAACACCAACAATGCACTTCAGAGGTATTCAACTGCTGTATTAGTTTAACAATGTAATTTTATTTATCAAAAATATAACAGTATTACAAAGAAATCAGTGTAAAGTAATAGTATCCCCAAGTTTCTTCTTTTGTCTCTTTCTGGATCTGAGCCTACATTAAACCTTTTACATATATGTTATTACTCTGTCTTCTGCAGAAAAGGGGATCTACAATACTTTTCCCTCTAGCAAGACACCAGAGCACCATCAGTAAAATGTGCATTTCTTTTTAATATATGATTCATATGAGGGTGATGCTACTTCATGTACTTGTCACAAAGGACTTGCAATCCACTTTTACAGGTAACATCAGAAAGTAGGTGGTGTGGGACAACCACAAAAGACAAGATTTCATTTGTGCACTGTGGGTTCACACTCATGGGAGCTGATGCGTTGTATTAGTATTCTTCTTGGGTTTTTCTGCAATCAGCACAGGAAGACTGTGGGAAGCCCCCAAGTAGAAATCAGCACACAGACCAACAAGAAGAAATGAAAAGAGGCAGAAGAGCAATATCTGCGTGAAGTCCTAAGTGAGAGGAGATGAAAGGTTAGTGAAGGCAGTACTGCTCATGAGGAGTAGCAGAGATGACCAAAGAACAGCAGAGAGCTTTGAGAATGAAAATAAGCAGAATGCAGGGGCAACTGGTGTGAACAACACAACCACAATGCACAGAACAACACATTTCATCCCAGGAAACAATATTCAACTTGCTCTCTCAAGCTCTGCCCATACATGACTGTGAGTCACATCTGTGAATGTCCAGATGTCACGAATGGGAAAGAAAAGCAGTTCCCATAATGCTTTGGAAAGGAGTCACTCCAGTAACACTTCAGGATCCAGCTTCATGGTCATGTTCCCTCTTCACAAGAGCAGATGGGACAGCAGACAGCAACTGGTTTATCCACACACAAGGTAGGTGTGCATTTGAAGCCCATTCTGTGGGTGAAAACCTAAGCCTGTGATGTACTTTGCTGCAAACTGAGACCTTCTGATAGGTCTGCACCTTACCACAGATACACAACTGCATAGCAAATGCCCAAACTTCTTCAAATCAAATATGTTCAAATGGTTAAGAACTTACAGTTTTCAGAGCTGAAAGGAAGAATCAAGGGAGCAGTTCCCAAGCAGCTAATGAAAAGCACCCTGGAGGTGCAACTATTCTGCTTGGGATGGGGCTGACTGGGTATTGCTGCTGAGGTCTCAGGCAGCCTGGTGAAATCGGTCTCAGCAGCTCCTGCCACCCACTTCCACCCCTGGGAACAGTGTCAGGTTAGCAGGGAGCTTCTGCACCAACAGAGTTCCCTGAGGATCGTCTGGCACTTCCCAGCCTGGAAGCCTCACTTGAACAGTTCCTGAATTCCCTGCAGCTCAGAAGGTTTAGCCACTAGTGATCTACAAAACACAGACTATCAACAGTTTGGATTTCAGTGTGGACTGAGGTTAGTACAGCACATTCGGTTTAGATACACCCACAGTGAAGTTTCCTTCCTATAAAGTGTTAACATAGTCCTGAGTGGCTTAGGAGTTTTTAAAGCCTCAGTTCATGCCTGCAAAGTGTTAAAAAGCTTCTTTAATGAGATATACTCAAACAAAATTTTCATGATAGAGCTATTATTTCAATGCGTTTAACAAGTGTCTTTTCACTGTTCCAGATGCTGTTAATAAGTAAAGCCTGTCCACAGCTAAAGAAAATGCAATGCTAACTTCCCAGAGAAGTGTTGCTCTCACTCAGATAGGGGCTTAAAAGAACATAAAGACTCTATTCTATTTTATATTCTATGTTTATATTTTATATAAACTATGATACTAATAACAGCTGATATTCCTGAATAAATACTAGCCATATGAAACAACATGCTCTGAGGCAGATCTCCAGCTGCTGTCACCTGTCAGGATGCCAGTAAAGCTGTAACAGTTCACACGAACTTATACCACATGATCATCTGTCTGCTTTAAGGCAAAGTCTTGTACTTTTGGAATGTTTCAGATGTCTATGCAAACTAGCACAGGACAGCTTAATGGGATTAGAAGTATCACAAGACTATACAAAAGGAGTTTTTGTTGACATCAGGAACATTTCTGTTAAGCTTCAAAGAGCCAGTTTTGTGTTCGGGAGAAAAGGAGAGAAGGAAAGTTGTGTCATTTATTTGAGAGTCATTTAAAAGCAGTAACAGTTATAGATCCCATCTCCTCAAAATTAGTGAAGCCAGTAATTGAACCCAATTGAAAAAATGAGATAGAATCAGCGTTCTGTAAAACAATTACATTACAAAATAAGCTATCTGTAAAAGGTTAAAAATAAGATGCATGTTAAGAATTACTTTTTGTCAAACAAAAAAGATGATTTCAATTTTCCACAACTACAGCAGTAATATATCATGAAATAACCTTATGTAGTCTGAACATATTATAGGTTCACAAACAATAATTCAGAAATTTGATCTACAGCTCTACTTACTGTGTGCACTTCTTAACTGTTAAATCTAACTATCATGAGGGCTACAGGTGGTATCAGAAAGGAAGCAATGCTTTGTAAGCCTGTGATAATGAGTACATTTACAGAATAACACATGCAAACTTCACACGCTCACAAATTCTAAGATGCACCAGTTAGTGAACATGAATTAGTAACTCATGCAGCTGTATCGTACACAGAAAGCTAAACATACTTACCCAGTGGTATGCTATCTAGGTCTGTGTAAACAACAGCAACAAGGAAACAAAAGCAACACTCCAATCAAAACATATCCATTTATAAAAAGAAATAAAACAAAAGTACCCAAATGTATCCTATATTTTTCTTAATATCATCTCATGAGAAATAGAATAGATGCCGTAACAGACATACAATACCACTTTCAAAATCACTAATGTATTATGATTGAATAGGGTTAAACATGTAGAATTTTATAGTCAGAAGTGAAAATTGTATCAAATTGTAAGTGCATAGTCTTTTATTAAAAAAAACAAGCACAATATTTGAATTTAAATTCTCAATAATGAAAAGATTCATTATTTCCCACATTCCACTGCTGAGCAGATATACTTAAAAATGATACGCATGCACATCGATTGTGAAATAGAGTTCAAATATAAGATGTTACAATACAGCATCTATTCAGAAAAGAACAGCCTAGAATGCCCAGTACAACATGCGTGAAAGGCAAACATGGCATGCAGATAACTACTCAAAATATAAGATTCCAAAATTACCTTGCAAAGCATGACCCAGCAAAGCATCAAGCTCAGGATTTAACTCCGCTTTTTCTTTTAGCATATGAAACAGCAGTTGGTTTTGAGTAGCGCTAGTAATTTCTGTCTGCTTAAGACGTCCTTCAAGAACTTTAATCTGAGCTTCTTTCTGGGCTGCTTGGAGACCCTAGGAGAGAGAAAACAAATAAAGAAAAAGATGACAAACACTTTAACACAACCTTTTAATTAGTTACAAAATGAGAATTGCCAAAACTTTTTAAAAACTAAGAACACAAACAAGAACATATACACCATAACTTTCCTTTCATGTCCTAATGTCAAATATTTTTTTTGAGTGACTCATTTAGTGCTCATTTAACTTACATTCCTCAGTCTCTACTTGCAAACATGCATCCAGTGTGCATCCAGTCAGCATGCATCCATGATAACTCAGACATGAGTCCCAAGCACAATTCGTAGACTTTTTGCATATATTCAAGACCAGCAAGTACCTGAAAATCAACACCTTAATTTTTCACAAATCAGTACCCTTTTCTATCTATTACCTATCTGGAATAAACAAAAAAAAGAAAAAAAAAAGAAAACCCAGAAGAGTAACTTTTCCTACAGAACCACTCAGTGAACATTGAGCTTTTGCTGAAAGTTCTCAAAGGCTACCTTAAGAAACAATCCATTCTAAGGAAACTTCCCTAGACTCACGGATTAGTGAGACTTCTTTTAGCTGGAGAAAGTATAGTCTAGAAAATTTATAGAGGAGGCCCTCCATATAGAAGAAACAGGGGAAAGGTGAAGGTACAAGGCATCTTCTGTGAGTCTTGGAGGATAAGGAACGGCTTTGAGTACTAGCACTTGAAAAGTAAGCGTGTAACTACAGACTTACATTTCAGATTTTGGGTAAAGAACACAGCAATAGATACATTTTGCTTGTGGAAAAAAACAGTAAAACAGAAAGCAGGCATGACCAACTTTGCAAGAAGAGACAATTTCAGTTTTTCTGTATGTTAATTACCTATCAGAAAGAGGAGAAATCTTCACATAATGCTTTTTTATCATTATAAGAAAAGCTGTTAAAAGGTAGAATAAGTCAGAGACGCTTCTCTCATATACTAACTCTGCTGTAAGGAAGCTGGCATCCAATCAACCCATCCAAGGGCTTGGAAAAAAAAAAAAAAATCAATAGACTGAAGTTTGCAGATGCCAATAGGATTATTGGAATATAGATTTTTTTAAAAAAACTTCTTTTTAGAGTGCCTTAGCCTGCATAGCGATGGATCAAGCACACAAAACAAGAGGAGAGACTTGCTCCATGGGACTGAGCCAAAGTCCATTTCAGTAGCCTGGAAATCTTTCACTCAACTCAGTGACACTGAACATGGAAGCATTCCTCCAAACAAAGAAAAGCTGGAACAAAAGCATGTGATACATGTGTGCACATGATTACAAACCACCAAATACTCGTTTTGAAAATATTATTTCCCAGAGTGTTAAGAAAAATCCCATCTTGCTCTACTGAAAAGCAGAAGTCTTACTGAAGCGTGCCATGGATCAGCAAATTATCCCACTTTGAAACAAACAAAAAGAAACAGCTCATATTTTTAAGAAAGTGGCTGAATCAGTATCCTACAAACATCCTGAGCCTACTTTGGAAGGCTCCATTAGAAGCCTACTTTCTTTTGGTTTTAAAGACAGTAATGAAAAACATGAGAAGACATTAGCTGTGTGATTACTAATTACCTCATGTTATTCTTATAACAGCACTAACTTCTGGCTGAGAGAAGTGGGGTCTTCTGGGGGATGAAAGCAACACACTGAAGGTGATAACAGCTCTCAGATGCCTTCACACTGAGAACCAGGACAACTCAACAGTGCTGGCCAGCTTTGCTTTGTCCAGCTTACTTTCCACAGGTTAAAATTCACATTAGCCAGCCTGTAAATCAGCACAGCCCTGCTCCTGATAAACGGCATAGTCTTGGCACACAAATATTTCACTTCCTCCATTACCTTATTGATACCCATTGTGAGGAAGTGATCAAGCAAATATCGAGCTTCTGTCAAAGTGCAAGCATTGATCACTGCTGTTACATCCAAGGTCTCTCCTTCTTCCTACACATGCAACAATAAAAACAGTCAGATGGTGAAAAAAATGCATCTTTTTTTATCACTACATTAATCGTAAAAAATAGAAACAGTGAGGATGTTGCAACATCACGTAATTCATCCCTGGGCATCTCCAAACCATGCCTGTCAGATGCTTTTCCAACCTGTTCCGCAAACATTCCATGATGCAGAGTCTGCAGCCTTCCCAGGCTCTTCAATGCTTCTGTTTCTTTGGTACCAAAAGCTCTTGTTAATCTCTAACCCAGATCTTTCCTTCTATAAACTAACCTCATTGGTACTCACAGCGGAAGCAGAAAAGAGTGTATTCCTTTAGTTTCTGCAGCTCCCATGTGTTTGAAGACTTTCCCCCTAGTCTTTTCCTCTCCAAAATAAATACCATTTTGTTCCAGTTATTCTCACCAGTCAGTATATATCACTCTAGCACCCTTTGGAATAATTAAGTCTTTTGTGTTCACTACTCTTTTAATGATACTGTAAAGCCCTGTAACACTGCACTATGCTGTCTAAAATTCAGGGTACCCTGATACTAGTAGAGCGGTAAAGCTGCTGGTGATGTAACATGCATTAATGCACAAACTAGCCTAAGGTGGGAGGGGGAGAACTCAATCTCTGCTTTATAAAAGTACTAGTAAGTATTACAGTGCATGGCAGCATGAAGTCCAAACAGGGATCTAGGAGATTGTATCTGGTGGATTCTTCACACTAGATCATGTATGCTATGATATACATTATAAGAGTTTTCACATCTGGGTTTCACTGCTTTTGATAACATTCAAATTTCTACATCAGTCATAACAGATAGTTACCATACCTTCACCTCATTTATTAAATCACTACTTGAAAAGTCAGTCCCAAACAAGCAGCAGCTTTGCTTGAAAAGTCTCCCTTAGTAATAGAAAGTCATTGTTTCATAACAGAATATATAACCAAACGTAAGAGGGCAGATACAATAAAAGAATGTACATAATGTTCACATATAAAAAGCCTTAAATATATTTAAAGTATGCAAAAACAATATAAGGGAGTAGAAGCATAACAACAGCTGCAGGAAGAGTTGGTACCAGTTGGTAACCTTCAGTCCCAAACATCATATTAATTTAATGCCAGTAGAATAGAAAATATCAGCTTTGACATTTAAATGTATTGCAATATCAACTTGCATTAAACAATACTCAGATCTGAAACTCTGAAAATTCAGTTAAAAAAGATGCTCATTTCAGATTTCACTTAACTTTTCACCAATTTTTACCTCCTAGTTCAGCAGTTATACAACCAAAACAAAATTCATTTCTAAATGAAACCATTCTCAACACTAGCACAGTTGCTTTGGTTTTTTTCCTCCTTCTCTTCATTTTACCATTAGTTGCAATAATATTTGACCTACCTTTGCTTCTTCCATTTGCATAATGTTTGCTTGGCAGTCAGAAATGCTGTCATTAATGTAGTCTATGTTCGCAGTTAGTGATTCCATCTCTTCATTTATGTTTTGGACATTTCTATCTGCTTCACTGCCATACCCTTCCTTGATGAGCTTCTCCCTTTTCTTTGAAAGCTTTTCTCTTCTTTTTGTAAGTTCTTCACGTTGCTGTTCTCCCCAAAGACATAATATTACATAAAAAGCAATGAGTAAACACTTAAGATATTTAAGTGCCTTTTTGTTCATTTTGTTTTCTTTTTCTTGCTATCATTTATATCAGGATTTTTGCAGCAAGAAGTAAGTTAGGTGAATATATGAACATATCTGTACATCATCCCATTAATGTGTTTTTATTTATTACTATGCATAGTAATCCCATGGTCCAAAAGCTCACTGGAGCTAAGAGCTTCTTCATTGACTGCAATAGGGTGCAAGTCACTTTGCTTATACCAACTTCAGAGCAATTCATTTACAGCAAATGTAAATGTACCGCTCTCTCTTTATTTAACATGACCATATACCCAAGAGTGAACAGCACATCACCTACCGTAAGTAATCTGTTCATATCTGCTTCCATATTGGAAATGGTCATCCGCTGCATAACGATGTCAGTCACTCTTCGTTCAAGTAACTGCCACTTCATCCTGGCTGCCTTTGAGGAGTAAACTCTGCTTGTCACTGCTTTCCGCTGATATTTCTTTCTGTGATAAATTCAAGAGAAACATACAGCTGAGTGAAAGCAAGTAGTGAAACACAAATTTGAATATGGAAATGATCAGGCCAGAATACTTTTTTTTACAGACAACTTAAGAATTTCTTGCAGTTTGTCATTGCACCAAACACCTGTCTGCACTCAACCCTGAACTCCACTGCACTCTGTAATATTTTGCATTTGAAAAACAGTTAGCAAAAACTGTGGCATCTTATATGAGGCACTACAGAGATCAGAAGACACCTAAGAATCATTCTCTATTAAGCAAAGAAATCTGCTTCAAACCACAGTGGAAGGTCATCAATAAATCCAGTATGTTTTTTCCAACAATTTTTTTCATGCTTAAGAACACTGTGGACATCAGACCAACAAGAACATTTCTTTAAAAACAGGTGAACTGCATTTTGAAATTCTGGGGTTTCTTAATGAGACTTGTCTTTTAATGACATTTCACATTATTCCACACTGTCTTAAATTCATAAAACTCAAACTGCATTTCCAATATTGCCCATTTTATGAGCATTACTTGACAGCAGTTTGAAAAATATCAGCTATTACAATATGTACCATCACAAGATTATATGCTATAAAGTCTATGCAATTTTCAGGGTTTTTTTTAGAAAGACCTAAACAGTTTTAATACTTACCCTGTTCCATTTGTTGCAGTTACAGATAATGCTTGAACTCTTGCAACAGGAATTCTCATCTTCTGCTGTGCTGCTGTTCTCGAACCATCATACTCAACAGATGAACTAGAACTTGGTTCTTGAATAGGATGGTCAGGCAGACTCAGTTTTCGACTCACTTTCCCTGCCACTCTGTCAGACAGAGGCCTTACTTGCCGACGAAGGGCTGTAACCTGGAACAACAGAATGCAAAAACACAACTACCTCTCCCTGAAATCACAATATCATTCTGTTTTCAAATATACATTAATGTTTTACCACAATACCTCTTCTGTTTTGCGACGTAGGATAACTTCTTGATTTCTTTTCTGGGCTTCCAGAAGCTTGAGCTGATGCTGTGAAAAAATACAAACAGCACATGATATTATCACTATCATTTGCCAGAAGTAATCTATTGTATAAAAAACAAAACCATTACATTCTAATACAAGTTTGCAAAACTATTGTGAAATGAAGTGGTCCAGTCACAAAGTTTTCGCGCTCTTTCTATGACAAAATGTTTCAACATAGTAATTCTCTATCAAAAAGAACACTTGTGTGTGGTAAGATAGTAGCAACAGTTTTGCCAAGATTCACAAATAAAATAATGTTGATATTCACAGTTAATAAGCCTTCTATTTTCCATTGCATTTATCACCTGAAACTAAGAACTGAGTTATGACAGAAGTCAAAACAAATTAGGTGTATTTTGACTGATGAAAATATTTATGTAATGTCTGCCTGCATATATGCAGGTCATACGCCTGCATATGGGTGCACATCATAATGATAAATGCGTACTCCAAATGAGTTCTTTATCTGTTAAATCACCTCTCGCTTGCGCTGTTCCTTTTTAAGCTGTGCAATCTCTCTGTTTCTTCTAGATTCAGTCATTCTAGCTTTTTCCTGCTCTTCTTTCATTTGTTTCATCAAGCGAACCTGTAAAAAAGTCATCACAAATGTATTTAGAAAAGTTGTTTACATTCAAGTGTTATTCCCTCCCCCATTCATATGGAAATTTTTCTTCAAACTGCCATCTTCTAGTATTCTACCTGCTTTTAGCAATTTACGCCCTCAATCCAATTTGTCTTCTTCACTCAGTGATGAGTAACACATAATAAGCAGTGCAAGCTTCGCCACATTTGATACAGTAATTTCTGTTCATTAAAGCTAAAAGGACCCCCCCACACACATATAAGAGTAGTTTAGTCTTCATGTCTATTCTGTTTTCAGTCTTCTGAACAGCTGACAGCAAGGACCTGGTTGTCTGGTGGATAAATACACAGGTGATCTCAACGCATTTTCCAGTGAAAAAATACTCATTACACAACACTTCAATATACTGAAATATACCTTGGTTTTCTTCATCTCTGTCACCTCCTGCTGCAGTTTTTTCAGTTGCTTTTCATACTGAGACTGATTTTTAAGCAAACGTGCATGTTCCTTTTGAGCTGTTTGAAGTCTCTGCAGTTCTTTATTCATGGCTTGGAGTTTCTTTTCATACTCTGACTTGATTTTTTTTGCCTTTTCTTCTGAATAGGTCTCCACAGAACCTGAAGAATAAAATGGAATTCTTATGTGCTTTTGATTAGGACATTTTCACTTTGTCAGCCACAGCTAATGACTCCTTCCTCTGCTTTTAGTATTATCTACAATATGTTCGAAAGATTTCATTTGCATCTAGCCTAGTTCCTGTCTCCTGCACTGTTTCAAAATCTCCATCTTGTATGCCTTCTTGGATAAAGAGATCAAGTATTAACACTTTCCTTCTGATTTCTTTGCACTGGATAACAAATATCTGAGTACCTGAAGACACAGATACACGCATAGCTGTTCACACATTATGTACACAAGATTATCAGAACAGCCAAACTGGGTCCAAAGAGCCATCAAGCCTAGTATCCTGTTTCTAATTGGCACTGATCAACAGGGAAGGTGTAAGGAAGAGTAAGGGAACAGCAAAAACATATAAAATGTGTAGGTATGACATATATATAAGTATATAAAACACCAAAAAACACTTCCCCCAGTACACTCCCATATCAGGTTCATGGTCCCACAGAGGCAGAGGCACCGTGTGCAGCAGACATCCCACATGTACCTCAGCAAGGTAGCCTCACTTTTATCTACTCCTCTTCTAGGTCTCTGTTTTATGCAACTACAGACATATGAAAACTTCCAAGTGTCTGGAGAAAATAGGAGGTACCCTCAAACATTTGGGGCTCAGAACTTCCAGAGCCAGAGCTAATTTTTTTTATCTCCTTAAACCAACCTCTCCTTAAACCTTGTTAATTCCTAACATGCATGAATTCCTACAGCAAAAAGCTTCAAACCTTAGCAACATCTCTGCTTGATCTGAGCCTACAACCTGCTAGATTCATTCAATGCCCCTGCACATCGCACCAAAAGAAACAGGAAGCACTCAAGCGCTACTAGCATCTCCATGCCACGTACAGATCTCTATCATGTACACTTCCCTCAGTCAATTCTCTTCCACACTGAGAAGGCCTAACTTAGTTTTCATTCAGAAAAGCCATTCCAGACTTTTGATGGGGGAGGGGGGAGTTGCCCTGCTATAAATGTTTTTCAGTTCTATTCTCTCTCTCTTGAGCTTGGTAGGGGCAGTAAGGGAGGGGAGAAGTGCACACACTGTTCAAGGTGTGAGTAAGCTACAGATTTTACACAGCAGCATAATGATGTTTTTCTACACATTCCTTTCCTAATAATTCTTGGCATGCAGTTCGCTTTTCTGACTGCAGCAGACCATGAATTCCCTTCAGCTTTGCTGAATTCATTACAATTGCAGGTATCAAGTTCACCATTCTTTCTTCTTAACACCAATACATATTCAAAAAAGTTTGGACAATAAATCATCTGCGAAAGGCAACTTTGACCCTCGTTCATATTTTATACAAGCCAAAAGAAAGGAGAGAGGGTAGAGAGGAAAAGTTCACGGATTAAGTAAAAAGAAAATCAGAGCTCCTAGAAAACTAGAAATGCTCATTAAACCAGATCAAATGCCTGCCAGGACCCACCTTTTAAAAATTCTTTTTCTCAATTCTGGTAGAAACTAAGATGAGCAAAGTGAGATTCATTGGCATTATGGGTACAAACCTGTTTCTGTTTTCTGAAATTTCTTACCACACTTGCAAAAGGAAACAAGGGAAGTAGCAGACAATTCAACTTGAAGATCTTACACAATATTTAGATTTAAATAAAATTGTACTTCTTACCCAAGTTTTGAAGAACCTGATCTCTTTCAAGTTGAGTGTCTCGAATCTTGTGTTGTAGCATCATTAGTTTCTCTTCATACTGTTTTTTCAGGGTTTGCAGTCTTCGCTGGCTGTTCTCTAGCTCATCTATCAGTTTTTGCTTAATGGCAATTTCACAGGTGATATTAGCCAAGTCAGCTTGATAATTTTCTAAAATAAAGAGATTTAGGGAATTAAAAATGAAGATAACAGTGAGGACCACATAAATGTCACATCAATACCCGCTGCAATATTAGGGTTATTTCCTAATATGTAACTGTACACAGAAGAGTTCTACACACAACAGAAGGCAGCGAACTAAACCATTATCTGCAGTTCAGGAAAAAAGTCTCCCCCATAAACACTCTCCATCCTAGAACTAGGAAAGGAGAGACAGGTCTCTCTCTCATTGGATCGTAGTTGCCTATATGTTATAATTATAATCTCAACACCAACAATCTGTCCTTTCCCACAAGAAAGTTACATTGGCTGCCAAGCTTCAGTCACCTCAGAGCTGGAGAATAACTTTCATTCATAAACCCAGCAGGTTATAAAAGGAAAGTTTGACTGTTGGCAGCCTCCAAGGGGAGGCTCTCCTTTCTTTAGCTCTTAGAAAAATACAGCCAAATTCCTGAGGAGAGAGGAGCTGGCTCATTCAGGGAAGTGGAATGATGAAAAGAAAGAAAAAAATAGGAGGAAAAGGTAATGAAAAAGGACTAATCAATTTGATAGGTTTATAATAGCTCAAATTAATTTCTTTGGTCAAATGGGTCCTTGTCTTGCTTTATGATTATGTGCTCCAGAATGAAGATGTCAGTCGGGGACTTTTTTTCAGGTTCTGCAACCCCTGCTAATTGTTCTTCTGACTCACAAACAAGGAAGAATCCACACGCTTTGCTCATTTGGCCCAACTTGCATTAGCTGAGTTGCTGGTGGTGCTGTCTCTGACTCTGTACCAGTCCTGATTTGCATGCCACGTGTATGCCCACTGTTGATGCTTCTACATAAAAAGCCACAATCTCTGCAAAATGAGGAAGGCCGATGGAGTTCCAGCCTCCCAAAATTAAATTCTACCCATTTCTAAATCACCCAAATGGAAGCTAAAACTCTGGTTATAGTCTTGAGACGTAAAAATAACCCTGTACTTAAACTTCATACTTTGGATATTCTGACTAAGAAGTGTGTTATCAAGTATCCTTCTGTTCCATATTAAGTGGCAGTATGAACACTTGATCAGACGCACATTAAATACTTTAGGGCCATAACCAACAAAGAACTCACAGGACATACAATCCACAGAGCATTATGGCCAGTGGGTTGCCAAGATGCTGTCTTGCCTAACAAAAGAAAAGAAATAACAAACAGTACATGCACCAAAACTTCTACAAAATTTTGCACTGACATCACCTTTTTCATCAGAGTCAGAATCCGATTCATCTGAGCTTTCAACAACTTCCATGTCATCTTCGTCCTCATCTTCTTCCTCTTCTTCATCTTCATGATCACTTACTTCCTGAATTTCTTCCTATAAAATGTATGCAGTGTAGAGGCATTAAAAATATCGACACTTTTCCATCCCCCATTCACTTGTTATTATCACTGGGAAGCAGCAGCATTCATCTGATCCATTCCCAGTTTCCTTGAAAATCTTTGAACAGACATCAAAGGACAAATAAACCAAAACAATAGCTTTTAAATACTTACTGCTTCCAATTCATTATTCTCTCTCTCTGAAGTGCCTTTTTCATCTTTCTTCTCCTGCTCGTTATCTGTGTTCTCCTCTTTAACACTAACAGAAGAGGCATAGAAAAGAAATATTCACAAACTCAAATTCAGAAACTGTGAACACTTCCCATCCCCCAAAACAATAACTCAAAATTCCAACTAAAGATGAAAACCAAAGTGCCATCAGCCAAAGGTACAGAGCTTGGGCATGGGTAAAACACAACTTCCAGACTCCTCCAGATAACAAAATAATGCTCAATTACTCTTACATAATCTTAGCTTGCACAATAGTGTTAACAATTGTCACATTGTTTCACACTGTATTGCAAAGTTGGGACAACCAAAATACAAATCTTTATCTACTACAGCAGTACCCATTTTGCATGGAAGTTGTAGTGCACCCAGACAAAGCAAGAACATTGTGTGCAAGTATAACATACACATCAACTGATATTATTGCACTCTCAAGCTATAACAGAGTCTACCATGCTTATGATCATCTGAAAAATTAGACATAAACCTTAAGAAACAATATCCTAATTTATCACATTATAACTGCTCTTTGGATCAGTTATCTACCTGGACATCAAGGGAATGCTCAAATAAGCATTGATACACTAACAAAAAGAATCAAGAAATACTGAATTTTTGTAATAAGACTGTCTGTCTCAAAAATAAACTTTTCCCAAAGATTAAGATTACATTTTAGTACATTTCCATGCTTCTGGGATTTAAAACTGATTTAAATGTCAAGTACTTTTATATTCTCTCCTTTCTTGACAACCTGAGCTGTAATGATGGCTTATGAAAATTACAACAGTTTTTTTTAAAGGATTGGTGAATTAGCTATTAGGAGGATTCTTTAAGTACACAGCTGAGATGCCACATGCAAATGTTAAAATCCAAAAACTGATGGTACCCTGCAAATTATCAGGGATCAAATGTCCGTCTCTCTAGCACTGCACATGCAAAACCCAAACCATCCCAGATAGATAGGAAATTGTGATAGAACAGAGTTAGACACCCTGGGGGTAATAATTATGAAAATGTGATTAGGATCACATAACGTGGAATCCATCTCACACAACTTCAGCCACCTAAAAGTTTGGCAAGTCTGTGCAGTCACTGCTCCGGCAGGTAAGTGATGCCCCAGAAACCCACATCTTCCTCCATGACAAAATAATCCACACAGCAGCCCGCAAGGCTGGAAGCAAAAGGCTTGACCAAATTTATACAGGAAATAAATGTCAAACGAGGAACACAGAACCATGCAATCTCATTTCCAGAGGTTCTCATCTCACCCAGTCCACAACATATTTTGTTTTATATTCGCTAATAAGCCTATGTGTTAGCAGATCTGAGCTGCAATCTGGATGCAGATTGGGACAAATCCTCAGTGACCCTTCTGCCCATACACAGTCCAGAGCTCATCACTACAGAGAACTTGTCTTCTGCCTAATGAAGGGGAGAAGACAGGAGGAGGGAGAGCCAACAGTTGTGGCAGAGAACAGCAGAGAACAGTACAGACAACTGTACTGTTTGCCTGCATTTGCAGCATGCTGTATAAAGAAATGCAATAGTTGCAACTTTAATCCTAAAAATCAATCCTAATACTTCTTTACAAAATATTTACTTTATAGGATAGAATTTTAAAATTCTTATTCAGGTAAAAATTATACATAGTATTTTAACAGTTTTTAATATTTTATTTCCTATAGTCCCTCTTCTTAACATGCATGCTACTAATCATCATTCTGCATGAATGCAGATTTTTTTAGATCAAAGTAGACAGTTGAAAAATAAAAGCTCCTTTAATTTTTAAGAACAGTATTTAATGTTCATAAAGGTGATCCTTCTCCTTTTAGAGCCTTCAACTTCACCGCCCTTTGTGACTAACTAATTTATCTACTACCTTGGCTGAAAATGAACTGAAAGAGTGGTCAAGGCTTCAGTTGTGTGCTTGCAAGAGATCAAAGGAGCTCTGAGCAAACTTAATTGAAGCAGGAAGGTTCAAGACCATCTAGGTCCTAAATGCCAAATACACCAAAGTGATATACTACTACTGTAGTATATTGCCTGCAATACATTTCATATCATACGAGCTTCTACACCTTCCTCCTGCCTTTCATTCCATGCAGGCTGTGCAAGAAAGAAATGTGCTTAATTCTGTAGTGATTCCCACAGGTGCCACCACCCCACAACCGCTTGCCTAACACTGCACAATCCCAAAGCTAACCTCCGTTCTACGAGGGAGACTTCTTCCTGTTAAAACATTTGTTGAAACGCAAAATAGAGAACAGAGTTTTGATAGCTAAATGAACTGCTCCTAAAGTACTCATGAATCTACCCAACCTCTTTTCATGTACAATAACCGATTATTGAAATGACAGTTAATTAAAAACCTGGGAAATATTCCAACCTTCTTTCTTCTTGACTGCTTTCCTCAAGTTTCTGTAGCCTTCAAAAGCACGAGGTACAGTATTGGAAGGCCAAGCCAATGAAGGACAAACCAGACAGTGAAAAGCAAAAGTGATAAGAAGGTAAAAAAAATGATATATGAGCTTGGGGAGTTTAAAATGGAATTTTAAAAGATATCATCAAGAGACAATAAGTTGTAAAAAGGTAATACATTTTGCACAGTTGGAAAGCAAATAGAAAACAAAGAAGAAGCATTTGTAGGTTAACTAATCTGTCACTGTCAACTACTATAAATTCAGGTTAAACTAATGAAGAAGTTTTAGATATAGAAAATATATTTCATTTTGAGAATTATTTCTAATGGGGCTTCAAAAACTCTGAGTTCTAAAAACATTCTTTTCTTTTGCCACTTAAAAAGCTAAATACTTAAGATCGGCAGGACATAAAATATTGAAAACTTCAAAAAGTTCTATCTTCGAACCTTATGATGAGGCTATATATCCTCAGGAACATATCAGGACACAAAAAACAATGCATTAGTTTTATATATGCTGACAGTATATTGTAATAGAAAATAGTAGTGAGATTTTTTTGTAATAATATTCTAAATCATATATTCTGAATATAATCCATGTAAAAAACTGCTAACTATGATTTTTTTTTAATAAAAAGCAGAAAGTTGCAGTTTATTTGTCTGGGATTCAATAAGTATATGCCAATGATTGCTTGTTATTTTAAAAAATTAACAAAAAATAGACATCAGAAGCAATGAAATGGACAAAATGTTAGTACTTTTACTTGCCATTTTTATTCTTTAACAAAGGGGGTGTAGCAATAAAGAAATGTCTGCATGACTTGAACGTAGAAATTACTTCCATTTCAAGAACTATTACCTCATGTTCCTAATATGAGTTAAGTTCTGAGTTAGAGCTTTTTCTGCCTTTCTACTTCCCACTGCCTGCCTTCTTATTTCAGTATCATTTAGGAGCTAACATGCTGAACCCCATGTAATTATATCACTAATTTAGTTTATTAAAGGTTAGGGATGTCAAAAGACAGCAGTCAAAAAAGGTTACAAGATATGTAAGTCTGATTAATGATTGAAAGCGGCATGGATGATTTGCTCCAGGGCTTCTTGTGTGTAGGTCACAGTGTCTGTGTAACACTCCAATCAAGCATGTCAGTATTTCAGTAACCAAAACATTACTGCTGTGCAAACAGCTTCTGATAGACAGTATGACAGATGCTTATTGAAGGCTACAGATATAACGCAGTACATGCCTGCTGCACATTCAAAAACCAGCACTTAGCTGTTCAGGCTACCTCACAACAATTTAGATAAATTACACATATTTAAACATCATGCACCTTTAATCTTACTGACCCATAACCAGGAAGCAAACAGATGAAGAAAGGTAGTAGATGGGGCAGAACTATTAACTAGGCTTCCCAATCCAATTTTAACAGGAGAATGCTAGTCAGCTGACTTTAAAAGAATGACTACTCTAAAAAGGAAGCGCTAGTACAGAAAAGCAGCTAAATGCCTGTAGAAGACAGAAGTAGAGCAAAAAATCCCTACCAAACTGCAGGGTAATTTGTCCATTTGCAATACATACCCATTGCCAAATTCTAAAATTGCAATAGAAGAAAAATTTAGAATGGTATTTCCTGAGCACAGGATTTGCATTTCATTAATTGGATAGAAGCATTCTACAGTTAACAAGTACAACAGGCCATATGTATAATCCCTCAAATTCTAACATTTCTTCATTTCCAAGGAATTTTCCCCTAATATGTGCATCTCAGAAATTTATAAATATTTATTACCAAGCAGGTTGTAGATGGGCCATTTGAGCTTTATCAGCACTCTAAAGACCATGATCCCATTCTACAGAACACCAGACTGGCTTAAAAATGGAGGTTAGACCATCAAGAGGTCCTTTCCAACTGAAATTATTCTATGATTCTCTAACTTCTAGGATATATAACTGATCCCAAATACAGTTTATGATAAGTAGTCCCTACTACTGGATCAGACCACTGGGCTACCAAACTCACAAGTTTATTGTCCTGGTGTAAGCTGGTGTGACTGGCTACAGTTGTCTCTTTCAGAAAAAGGACACCCACACTTTTTACTTAATATGTATGTGGGGTAAAACTTCCAAACAGTTTCTTCAAGTAATCATCTCCTGCAATAATGGATATTAATGGCTATATCTAGTAATCTTTGTTAGTTTTCTGGACACCACCCTGTCTAGTACTAGATACTCAGGCTCCAATCTAACAACACATTTCAATGCATGCTTAACTTTAAAATGTGTGTTGAACCACATGGAAGGAAGTCTCTCTACTCATACATTCAGTTGTAGTACATACTGAAATGTTTGGCTGAACAGAGGCCAGAGCATTCTGCTGATTTCACTTAATACTTTCTCCCCTCTAGTACCTACAAAAGTGAGACAAAACAAACAAACAAACAAACAATCTAAATCCCCATAAAAGCACAAAAGTTTACTGAAAAATGAGATGCAAAGAAAGAATCTAGTTAAAGTGTTTTCTACAAGTGTCAAACATTCCTGTGGTGAATGAATTTATGGATATAGGACCCAAATTTGCAGATCTCACTACCCCAAAGCTTCCTTCTAAGTTAACTATTTCAGGCTTGTACTGTTTTAGTTTTACCGTTAACTTGTAGAAGTCTGAAGGGCCACTAGTAGAAAAAGTAATAGATTAGAAGGATGGAGAATTTCAAGGCAAAAGAAAAGATCTCGAGGGAAATTCAAAGTTTTAGAGTAAATGAACAGATCCTTGCTGTATTAACTGCTGTCTGAACAGGCATTTATATCAATGTCTATGAGCATTTTAGTAGATGAGGAACTGGACAGCAAAAAATAGCAAAGCATGGTTTTGCAGTGAAGTAGGAAACATCAAATTAAAAACATTCATAAAAGCAGAAGAGAGAGAAAACAAAAGAAGCCATTCCAAGAGCTACCAAAGAACTCCCAGCTATTCAGAATATCTTTTTTTCCAGAAAGCTGTTTCGTTCAGTTTCAACACACAGTAGCTAAAATATGCTTTTAATTTTTTTTCTTTTGGAAAACGCCTATTGAATTTCAGACGCATTAAAAAAAATAATTATGGAAACTATCTGTGCTTTTACAGTTGTGCAAAATTATAAAACATATAAAAATTTATTACATCAGAGACATTCATTCTACAAATACTGCATTAATTTGTTGGATGAGAAGATACAACAGAAAATCACCTACAGTTTCAATGCGTAAAAGGATTTGTGGGAACAGTCATTTAGGATTCAAACCCACAGCAACAACAAATGAATTTTAAAGTCTCAGCAGCTAGGTAATGTACCTTTTAACTAATAAAATATAAATAAATAGCATTATAAAAGAGAAAATTTCATACACCACCTCTTTTTCTTTTTCCTTTCTTTTTTTTTCAATTTTTCTAGGTCTTTCTTGGCTATGTCTAGAATTTCCATCGTCTCTTTCTCCGAAGAAAGCATAGAAGTAGAAAATGCTGATGGTCCACCAAAGTATGCGGATCTTGTTGAAGCTCTTGACAAGTTGCGTCGAAGATTTTCGTTGACTGCTTCACTTTCTAATAATTTTGCTCTAAAAAAAAAAAAAAGAAAAAAAAGAAAAAAAGGGTTTAATAGACCACGAGTTATAAATATTGTTAACATATGACTAGTATACCTGCTTAGTATCTCTATCTGCAATGATTATCAGTTTAAAAACAAACTGCAAGCCATCAGAAAATACTGAAGTCTGAAGAAATACAAGTCCATGAAATTCCCTGATCAGACCATTTTATACAATGTCTATGTATATTATAGACATAGCATATATATGTATGTATGTATGGTTTAGGGTATATGCATGTGTGTGCGTGTGTGTATACATTCTATATTATTTAGAGTGTACATATGTATATATACATTTTATACACATAAATATACACACAAATACATACAGCATATACAGATATGTACATACATTTTGCAAAGGCTACAGTATTATATAATACTAACACTAAGTAGGAATATGACAATTAACTCTTCTGCATGATAGAGCTCCAAGAAATATAGAAAGAAAACTATCTAAAATATTTGTTTTCTTTTTTAATTTAAAAGGACAGCAGATGTACAACTTTTTTTTTTTTTAAACTAAATTTGCAACAAGCAGTTTCTTAAAACTATCATTTATACCAGGTTATGAAGTTATCATAAGATAATGGTTCCAAACTTTGCTGCCCCTTGAGCTACAACACCAAGTTATCACCATTATTTAGGCAATAATCTATTTTCGTGTTCTATTGTCAGCTTCACCTTTAATATTTTAATTTTCTACGGCCATGAGCAGCACTACAGGGTCTTAGAAACTGAAGGACCACTGTCCTGAACTAATGCCCACAGAGTAACAAAATGATCAGCCAACTAGAGAAGTATTAAATTTGCTAAAACTACTAGTGTTTGTTTTTAATAAAAATAATTCAAATATATATTATGCAAATACCTGAGATCTTCAATTTCCTTGATATAATTATGAATCATGTTGCTAATTTCTTCATTTCCTTCTCCTTTGAAGGAGAGAGAGAGGGGGAGAGGGAGAGAGAGAGAAAGGGAGGGCAAGAGAGAGAGAGAGAGAGGATGATGATAACAGTGTAAATATTTGATTACAGCTTACAGCTACTGGGCACAGGGTACCAGCAAAGAGAAATGGCAATCTGGGCTACCCATTTAGATCTTATCTGATTTGGGAAATATTTCCTCCTAAGTTGGACAGGTTTTTGGTTCACTGAAAAACAAGTTTTATTAGCAGAATTGTAAAAACAGGAGCTTCGTCTATACTGAGCTTTTTTATCAATCCACTTGCTGGGTAAGAGAATTTTGGTTTGGATTCCTTTCCTGCACCCCTGCTCTGATTAGCTCAGTGTAGAGAGGAAAATTTAGCATGCAAGTTTCACTTGCAGAAAGTCTGAAATATCAATTTCTTCATTTTTCTTCTTTTTGTGTTCTGTGATCAGTATTATTAAAAAATAACTTTTTCTATTTCATTTGTTTTCCACATTAGCACCTTTTAATAATGTATGTGCCATAAATCAGAGGAACCTGACAAACAATCAGGACAAACAAAAAACCCAATGCATTCATGGCATTTCAACCAGTTGATTGCTTTATGAGGTGAATGGGTCCTGAACCAAAGCAAAATAGTTAAGTCTATGTATAACTAAGCACACAATTCCTATCCAAAAAGATTATTTCACGTTTCATGTTGCTCACAGTCCTCAATGAATGGCCAAATCAGGGTCCCAAATGATTTCTCTTAGTGGAAGTTTCCAGAAATACAGAGGAAAGTGTTGATGGGGGCCTTTTCCCTGCCCAAAGCAGGTCCTACATTACCTTTTTCAAAGGCATCACTTTGTTCCAAGGGACCCATGAAGCAAGAACACATAAACAATTTATGTTCATAAACATATTAGGCAGTTCAGCCACAGAGGACACATGCACACAATATACCTGCTCTGGCTAGCAGCACCTGGTTGGCCTGATCGCTCATAAGTTGCGTTATTCTGGCTCTCAGCGCATCAACAGTCTCTTGCATTGCTTTAATTCTCACCCGCAGGTTGTTGTTTTCTGTTTGCAGCATAGCATTTTCATGAAACATGTCATTGATGCTTTCAACACCTTCTTCATCTATAATCCTTTTACCCTTAAGAAAATAAATATACTTTGTTATTCATAAAGTCTAACCCACGTAGGACAACTTTTTAACTTAGCAAAGGCAATCCACAGAGTTCTTAACATTCCAAAAAAATCGGTCTTTCCGATAAAGATATTGGTCTTTCCAAAAGTTTACTACAGTATGGAAAGTTTTCAAAATATTAGTGTCTGGCTAGCATCTTAGCATAAGATGGGTCCTGCATAATTCCATCTTAGCCTGAAATAGATGTTCTTGAAGAGGTTAAGAAATGAGAAGACAATTCTTAAATAAATCAGGACACTCTTTCAAGCATAACAAAGAAAGACGACACTGTTTGGTAAGCACACTTATCACTAAAAACATCTGTTTTTCAATTAAAATTCCAGGAAGAAACGGGCAGAGTGTAGTAGGAGTATTTAGCTTGTATAAATTAAGATGAATTTTTAAAACACAAATTGTTTTACCTCTCTGGTAAGATTTAAAAGTAATATACAACAATTGTTCTTATATCCACATATGTGACAACCTAACTGTGGGGATTTTCATTTTAGAAGTGACTGCTTCCCATTGCTGAGCATGACAAGGTGAATCTTTGCCTTTCAAAAAGCAAATAGCAATACAGCATATGTTGATGTCAACGGCATTCATTGATGCAACCCCAAAAATATAATCTAAGACTTTTAAAAACATCTGATAACGACCGGAATTAGAAGTGTTGTATAAGTTAAGGTTATTATTCTTTTTTTTTTAGTACAAGAAGCAGAAGTACTCAAAAGAAAAACAAGCTATAAAACTACAATCACTTTACAGCAGAAAAAATACTAGAAAGATACACTTACTGTTTTGTATTCCATGAGTTCCATCTGCAGCCGTGTAATCTCACTGCGCAAAGCATTTATTTGTTGACTAGCCCTGTCCTGATTAACCATCACCTTGTTTTTGATGTTTCGTGCCCGATTGGCATACTTTAATGTGTTCAAGGTTTCCATGAAGTCTCGATCCGAAGGGCTCACACATGCTATCATGAGGGTTTGACTGCAAATCAAGAACAAAAAAAGGAGAGACAGACTAACAGACCTTCAGGTAGAAGGTGAAACAGGAGTAGTGACTTCAAAACATTTGTGAGAATTTTCATGCTCCAACTCACTAGCAAAGAGTGTCAACCACAAAGTTCCAGCTCTGTTATGTCTTGTATCATCCTAGTATAACACAGGAGATGCCAGATCATTAACTGTGTAAAAATATGTAAAATTATAAAAACAATTAACTGGTTCTCCTAGAAAAGCTTTTCAAGGTGAATTTACTTTGCTTGATCATACCTAAACTGGGATTTAAGCACTTAAAACAACCCTAAAGTCCCAAATAGTGATTTGGATCATCCAGTTTTCAAGGACTGCCTATTCTCATTAATTCATGAGGTGCCTTATTCTGAAAGTTGCCTGAATGCTTATCTTTAGATGCCCATGTGTGCTCAGAAATGCCTAAGGTACCTATGATCTACCTAGGGTTCTACTGAGATCTGAATTGCCTGAATTCTTCAGCTCTGAACTATCTCCAGTTCTCTAACAAAAGCCCCAAAGCTAGTATGTATCTCCTTAGTACATCTGTCCATAACTGCACTTATTTCATGGTGAGGTTTTTTGTTTGTTTGTTTTTTAAGCACCACTGCTTAAAAAAGCACCACTTCCACAAAAAGCAGCAGGACCGGAGCTCTAGGCCTGAGATGCATGCACAACATCCTCCATGTTCTTGTCACACCCTCCAGCCACCCCATCATGGGATATGCAGGGTGAGAGCATACTCCCTGTTCCAAATGAAGGGCTGAGCAGAAAAAAAACCTTCATTCCAACCCAGTGTCTTAAACACTCAACTGGGAGGAGGCTGAACTGAGGTTCTCTCTGAGCTCCCTGGAACAGCAGAGAGAACAGCCCCAAGGGGCTGCAATCGGAGCCCTTGTTCTAGCTATGGATCACACGCTGAAGGTGCTTACATGCCCTAAATTCTCAACAGAGGGAAATACCCACATTTGAGGAAGTGGATCCTCCCCCACTCCCTGTCAGGTTTTAGAGGCATCTGATTCTCTTTGCTGTCTGTGCAACCCCAGATGGCTGCACCTGGAGGACCACACTGTCTCCAGGGCAATGGAGCAATAGCTGTATTAGGCAGACTGAATCCTGATCCTCATCTTTTGTAATTTCAGACTTACACAAACTAATTACTGCAACCCTCTGTGAGGCCGACAGTTATCTTCACTGTACACATTGGGAAACTGGAAAGAGTAACTAGCCTGAGGATATAAGAACAACTCAGTGTATAGGGCTAGAATTCAGCAGTTCTTCCTTAGCCCTCCTGTGTACCTTTGTGTCAATTTGCCAAGCTGCTGGAGTTCAGTTCTAAAGACAAGAATATGCCAAATTAAGAATAAATTTTAAATTCCAGCATCAGAACTACTTGTGCTTTACATTCAGACTACTGATTCTGTTAGCTGTCTTGAACACTGAATAACCTGAATTCCGCTTTCCAATGAGAATTTTATAGTGGATTATTTTTTGGATGCTGTCAAGTCTACTCCCTTCTTTTACCATTTGTTTAAACTCAAAAAACCCTCCAAATCTAAGGAAGTTATTAAAATTTTTATTTTTCCTACGATATGCTATAAAATCCTTCCAAAAAAAATCAGCATTCCATATTTTTACATGAATATGCCTTCAAAAAACACTAATATTTTTATATGCTGCTTCAGAACTGTTACAGCATTATGTCTAGATCAGGATTATGGTGAGAATAGTATACAATGCTTTCACCATTGACAGCTCTGGATTCACTACAAGCTAACATGAATCACAGAATCACAGAATGGGTGAGGTTGGAAGGGACCTCTGGAGATCATCTAGTTCAACCTCCCTGCTCAAGCAGGGTCACCTAGAGCAGGTTGCTCAGGACTGCCCAGGCAGCTTTTGAATATCTCCAAGGAAGGAGACTCCACAACCTCTCTGGGCAACCTGTGCCAGGGCCCAGTCACCCTCACAGTAAAGAAGCTTTTCCTCAGGTTCGGACGGACCTTCTTGTGTTTCAGTTTGTGCCCATTGCCTCTCCTCCTATTGCTGGGCACCACTGAGCAGAGCCTGGTCCCATCCTCTTGACACCCTCCCTTCAGATACTTATATGCGTTGATAAGATTCCCCCCTCACCTTTCTCTTCTCCAGGCTAAAGAGTCCCAGCTCTCTCAGCCCTTCTTCATAGGAGAGATGCTTCAGTCCTTTAATCATCTTAGTAGCCCTCTGCTGGACTCACTCCAGTAGCTGCATGTCTCTCTTGTACTGGGGAGCCCAGCACTGGATGCAGTACTCCAGATGTGGCCTCACCAGGGCTGAGTAGAGGGGGAGGATCACCTCCCTCGACCTGCTGGCAATGCTCTTCCTAATGCACCCCAGGATACCATTGGCCTTCTTGGCCACAAGGACACACTGCTGGCTCATGGTCAACTTGGTGTCCACCAGCACTCCCAGTCCTTCTCCGCAGAGCTGCTTTCCAGCAGGTCAGCCCCCAACCTGTACTGGTGCATGGGGTTGTTCCTCCCCAGGTGCAGGACCCTGCACTTGCCTTTGTTGAACTTCATGAGGTTCCTCTCCRCCCACCTCTCCAGCCTGTCCAGGTCTCTCTGAATGGCAGCACAGCCCTCTGGTGGATCAGCCACTCCTCCCAGTTTGGTATCACCAGCAAACTTGCTGAGGGTGCACCCTGTCCCTTCATGTAGGTCATTGATGAAGAAGTTGAACAAGACTGTACCCAGGACTGACCCCTGGGGGACACCACTAGCTACAGGCCTCCAGCTAGACTTTGTACCCCTGATCACAACCCTCTGAGCTCTGCCATTCAGCCAGTTTTCAATCCACTTCACTGTCTGCTCATCTATCCCGCATTTCCTGAGCTTGTCTATGAGGATGATATGGGAGACAGTGTCAAAAGCCTTGCTGAAGTCAAGGCAGACAACATCCACTGCTCTACCCTCATCTACCCAGTTAGTCATCCCATCGTAGAAGGTGGTTTGTTAAGCATGATTTCCCCTTGGTGAATCCATGCTGACTGCTATCACTACCAGTAAGTCCTTTTAAGTATTTGCAAAGAGAAAGGATAACATGGACTGTAATATCTAGGGTAGCATTTGGAAGGCTAAGGAACAGGCTAACAGAAATCTATTAATCTGATTTCCCAGAGAAAAAAATGCATATTTATTAAAATTTAGCCTTCCCATACTTTTTGGTAGCTAAAGCATGGGTAAGAAATTATTTAAATTGTGTTACAATGTATACCCCTTTCTTAACAGCAAACTGCTCATTTCACTTGCCTTAAGATTTATATTCTATACATAAAAATAGGTTGGATTTTCCACACACACATGCAAATTTAACATCAGTCAGAAACAGACAAAAATAATATATCTTAATTCTATCTCCTTGTAAATGCTCTGGAATAGCATTTGCAATCTGCACAGTGTACACTGCATTATGTGATTTCTTCCTGAAGGACAGGAGGGGGAGCAGCTGAACTATATGACAGGAAAAAATTTCAGAGTCAAATTAAAATAGTATTTCAGTAGAAGTGTAATTTTACAACTAGTTTGAAAAATGTGCATTAGCCAGTGTATTTTATATAAAATTTAGTTGACAATTCTATTCATAACTAGCTAATATCAGCGAGAGCTTAGAATAGTTACGGTCTTGATTTCTGTTGATTTTTTCATATTATTGGATGTCTTCCTCCCTTAAATTCTTTTGAAAATTCTAGCCCTTATTCCACTTGCTTTATCTGGCTCTTTGATTTTCTCAGATTGCAATGCTGCAAGATATTACTGAAGTTATGTATCTGCAGAACAAAGCAATTATTTAAGAATTCTCTTCCACTTCTGCATTTTGTGAAATGCTCAGAATACTTCCTGCCCTCCTAAAGACAGCAGTCAGTTTTCTCAGATTAAATAAAAGTACTATCTTGCTAAAACATGCTCAGCTCCCTTTTGCATTTCTACATGTTCATGCTACAGGTCTGCTTAGACAAAGCTTCCAGAGTTGAAGCCTCTGTTTTATGTCTCTGCACAATGTATGTACAGAGCAGTTTCATACAGACAATTCTGGTGATACAGTAAGGTTCTTTTTATGAGGGTCTAATTCAGCATCAGATAAATGGACATACACATAATATATCCTAAGATACACAATGTTTAAAAAAAAGAGATGGTTAGCACATGTGATAAGCCTGCTTGTTCAATGAAAAGGGGTATTTCACGCACGGAAAATCTGACATTCACACAAGACTCCTATGCATGTTGATCTGAGCAGACTGCGAAGGCAAGCCAGTGCCCAGGGAGAGAGTGGTCTCAGCAAGCCAGTCTAATCTGCAAATCTGGTTTGTGCACCCAAGCTAACAGATGGCAATATACCCTGATGCACACTACCAAAAGCCCAAGGAGAGGCATTAGTCAACAGTACAGCTTTCCTGTGAGGTAAGCCTGACATCTAAATTATTATGAATGCCTGTGTAGAAACACCTGCTCACTTTAGGTCCTCCTCTGGCTCTTACAGGGAGCAGTTTAATCAGAAAAACATCTATGATTACTTTAAAAGATGAAATGCACTTATTTAAAAAAATACGTGCACAGTATCATTACTCCCCAAGTCTTAACCCTTCATTTGCATCACAGTCATCTCCACAGTAACTAATTTGAATGACAGTAAAGGCCTGGCTGGAGAAATAAGTGAGTGCATGCAGTAACAGGGAGGACAGGGCAAACAAATCCCCACTGTCAGGCAGTTACAGGACCCACATGTATTTAGAAGTTCAGGCATAAAATCTTTTCAGTGATGATGACTGACAGCAGTAAAAAATACTAATAATAAAAGAGAGATTTTTGCCATATCATCTAGCTATAAGCAAATGCACAGGCTTGCCCCATGCAGCTAACAGTTTGCAACACTACCTCAGAGGGAGGGAAAATGCATGCAGAGGGGGAACGAAGGGAAATTGGTTACAAAAAACTCAAGAAGGGAACATATCTTAACACAAAAACACAAAATAAAAGAAGTTATAATGGCATTAGTCAGATGAAATTCTCAAGGGAGGTTTACAATAAAATACTTCCAGGATTTTTGCATGACATTTTACAGTATTTTATAACTGTACAAAGACAGACAGACACCTCCTCCACATTACCATACTGTAATACATCAAATGCTAACCATTGCTTAATTATTAAGATAAGCTCCATTTAAAAAAAGGGAACAAAAAAATCTCTGCTTGAAGCAAAAAGTCATTATGGCTTTAAACTATGCTCTAATTAATAAGGCTATGACACAATAAAGTTATATAACATTTAAACTACCTATAATCTAAAGGTGTCTTAATGGAAAGGACTTGCCCTTTAACTGGAAATGGTAATTCCTAAATAACTGGAAGCCTCAGGTCTAGTAAACCTACAATAGCACTGAAAAGGACAATGAAAAAAACCTCTTTCCTGCATTACCAGAATTTTCTCTCAAGACACAAATTTATTTTTGGAACCTGCCCCCAACAAAGAACAGGGTGACTATTTTTACCATTGTTTAAGCTTTATCCTACTTTGTCAAGATCACATATTCATCCACACTCATTCACAATGACATGTGTAAAATGTTCCAGTTTTCATACCTGTTTCCCCCAAGAGAGTCTTGAAGTAGCCTTGTAAGTTTTGAATCTCTGTATGGTACATGAGTTGCCTTCTTACTTTTGTCTCCCAGTGCACTTATTACATTGCCAAGTGCCAGCTATAAAATACCAAATCACATAACACACAAGTTAGAATCAGTTAAGTAGTTTTATTTTAAAATCAGCTATAAGCAGAAAAAATGAATATGCCCATAAAAGCTAACATAATTTTAAAAAATCTAAATTTTCACATTTCCATACTATCAACATGAATCAAATGATTCTTACAATCTGGTATCTTCAAGAATAAAGAGATTAACACAATTTATGTACACTGCTTACTGATCCAACACGTCAGTCACAGTATTTACTTTTGATGATGATTAAAGCTCGCATTTATTTCTTACAGTACCTATAGGTTTTTTTTAATTAATTTTATCAAATTTGCTTAAGAGTTAGAATAATATATGTGGTGCTAATACAAAAAAACCAGAATTTACTACCTCTACAGATATGAAATAAGATATGTCTGAAAAAAACCTAAGGCTTGAAATTATGTAGTTCAGGACAACCTTATTCTGTTGTTAAATTGAGTCTAATTAATGTTTTTAAACAGCCTAATATTTGGCTTTTGTAAAATTTTTAAATGTGCAACTTCACGTGCTTCAATAACCAACTCATATGCCAAACTGAAGAATATTCCTCTAGATGGCACACTATACAGCCAATTCTTAATATAGTCTCGAAAATGGTCTTACTGCATCCAGCAGTTGTAGAACTGTGTATACACTACATTCCCTAAATGCTTTAAAGTGCTTAAATCTCTTCCAATCTATGTTTTCCAAAGTTAAGAGGGTTTGAACTCATTGTAAATGAAAGTTTTGTTATCATATAACATACTACTTTTTTCACACTGATTTTCACCTCTGTGCATTTCACATCACTTTTTTTAAAGACACATTTACTTCATTTAAAAACCCAAACTTCTATTAGCTTTGGCTTATATCAGTGATGAAATTGAAGCAAGTTCTCTTCCATTGGCTATAGAATATAGCCTGTGTTGTGACAGGAAGAGAACTGGAACAACATTCCAGATGCAGAATACCTCTCTGGTACTAGAAACTGGGGGGGGAAGGCTATTTAAAGACATGTTTTCACATGTAAAATGAACTTGTGTTACTGAGTCTTTAATAGAGAATTGCACAGAGCCTCCACAGAGCCAAGCAGTTCAAAACAAAGGGCCAAAACCACATAATCTTGACTGATAATCACCAACTTGATTTTTCAGTGTAGTTATAATTAAACATTTAATAGTTCAATTTAAAAAACTGCATAAAGAGCACAATGCACCTAGTCAAAAATATAAATTGATGTTATCAACTTTAAAATTATCTTTCCACTTACAAATGTTTTGCCTAGGGTTGTTTTACATTATGTTTAGTAATTACAACAGAGAAGCACTATTCCTTGATCAGTTCAGCTTGTTTGTTGTTCATGTTTTATGTGCCTGTACCCCTTGTAAACTGCTTGTAGTTTTCTCTAATTGTTTGGGTTTTTCATACAACAAGAGATGAAAGGAATTCTATGATATCTTTTAAAAGTTAAAGTAACTAACTATATTTTACAACAGTTATGAGTTACCAGCTGGAATCTAGTGTAACCCAGAAAATGTTAGTAAACCAGAATCTGGTAAGAATCAATATATATTCTTATGGCTCATGCCGTAGTCCTTGTCCTGCACATGGATGTATTTCTACTTCAGGGATTACTAAAAAAAGTGATCCAAAAAGGAAGAGAAGATGGTACCAACAGCATACGGAAACAAGTTATTTAATCTTACTAAGCCACAGTTGATGGAAATGCCTTCCTTTGCCCTTTCTCCTGTAGCTCCTGTTCGCTTTAACCTTTCAGATCCTGCTAGATCAACAAAATGGAACTTGGCAGTAAGAGTTTCAAACTCATTCATCTGAGAGGATTCAGATATTATCCTGTTATCTGTGGCATTATCCTGAAATAAAGAAAGAATCCATAAATATCAGCAAGATCTTTTACATTAACATAGTTCACTGCAAAGTTCAATCCACGGTTATTTTACAATACCTATTCTTCATGTCCGTCTCCTCCCTTATTTACTAGTTTTCTTTAATAACAGAATTTCCTAAAAGCTATCTCCATTTTAGTCATAAATATTATGCTTGAAGGCCCAGCTCTATATGGATACCAATTACTTCTAAGTATGGGGTACAACATTTCTTGATAGGGGAAAGAATACATATATTAAGAAATACAAAAGAGGTCATTAAGGAGGACAATAATATTTGTATCTCTCCTGAAATAAGTCTTAAATCAATTGTCAGAGGACAAAGTCTTCAAAAAAAAAAAAAAAAAAAAAAAAAAAAAAAAAAAAAAAAAAAAAGATGGGGGGGGAGAGATATTACCCAAAAGATCTACCAAAACCACTTAGTCCATAAAATCTTAGTAGTTTGGCAGGTCTCTAATCCCCATCATAGTTTTCCCTGTTCCGTGAGTCTGCTTTTTAAAATTTTTTATTTTATTAAAAAGTCTTCTCAGCAACCAAGTGTTCTGCCAGCACTTCTGACTTGGCCAGGAAATAAGGACAGGGGAAGGAACAAGGGAGAAGGAAGAGGTCCCGTTCTTTTCAAGTAAGTTGCAGTTACTGGCTTTGGTGCCTCGGTCAGTGCAGAAAGCCTGCCAAGGAGCTCAGTGCCCCACGGGCGGGTGGGTAGCAGCTAGTCAGCCGCTTTCCATTTCACATCCCAAAGCACAGCACTAAAAATA
Source organism: Apteryx rowi (assembly GCF_003343035.1). NCBI lineage: Eukaryota > Metazoa > Chordata > Aves > Apterygiformes > Apterygidae > Apteryx > Apteryx rowi. Next base: position 335,366 of record NW_020450987.1, read on the forward strand.
GCTTCTTTCATCAGATAATTCCAAACTTTCTGTCTATTAGTGTAGCTGTACCACATATCATGTAGCTTTATTTTACTCAAATGTCGTTAGATCTGTTGTCATGAAAGCACCACTGAATGAGAAGAGAAACATCTTTAAAGTACTTGCTTCTTGGCCTTCCCGCTCAACTCAACACAGGGCAATTTCTCCCTGTCTTCCATGACAGCACATAATATGCACATATCCAGTGAACACTGGACTTATAATTTTATTCACACAACCCATTCTACAAGCTTTATTCAAAATTTCTATCACAATCTCACAATCAGCATGTGTTTTTCCTTAAAAAAAGGAAAGAAAAAACCCTCAGGTATTCCATGGCAATGATCTTTATATGCCCTTGATCAATTAGCTAGCAGCTCCCTTTGCGATTGCAAGGAGCAATGTGTGTGGTTACGGATCCAGCCATTCTCACAGTAGTTAAGCACTTTGTTTAAGTGATTTCCTTTTGTAGTTGCTTCAGAAGGGAGTATGAATTCCCGCCATTTTTACGACAGCTGGCCTGTCACTTGCTGATAATCTGACAGTTACGCTGCTACTGGATCGCACTCCCTCCTTCCCTGCCCTCAGTCATTGATGAACACATCCTTTCATTCTGGCTAATTTAGTAAAACACATAGACGTCCAGAAACTTCTGAGAAGTGCTGACAGCATGAACACAGCGAGAGGAGAAGCTCTTCCACGCGCCGCAGTCCCAGCTGCCTGCCCACGCACTGCCGAGCTCCTCCTGCTTACAGCGAGGAGACAGGCAGACAGCCACACAGCAGCCGTCACCCGAGGAGAAACTGAGTTGCCCTAGGAACAAAGGTCTCCTGAAACTGTTGTCTACAGAAGGCAGCAACGACAAACTTGAGCTGCATCTCCCCTGGCCACCATTTCAAGATTAGGATTAATTTTTATTCCAGGAGTCTTCAGAGGCACAAGTCAGGTGTAGTCTCCACTCTGTAAACACTGCAGAGGCAGAAGAGACTGCCATCTTAACAGCTGAGATTCAGCATCCAGCAGTGTTATATTCCAGATAATCTGATTATCTTGCTCATATTCCCCAAAAATGGAGAAACAAAACACAGTTTGACACCAGGCAGAAAGTGGCCAGCCATTCCTCCTTCTAACACAACCCCCTGTTAAAAACCAGGCATTGGCAGGTAGGAGTCATCCAACGCTTGTTTGCTGAGCACAGAGCTGAACCAGAGCCGGGGGTGCACCAGTGGCCAGCAGGTGGCTGAGCTGACCACCAGCATGAGCCACAGGACGGAGCTAGCCACCAAGGGAGTTACACCGCCAGCCTTCAACAAGACTTCCACGCGGACAGGGTCACCAAGCAGTAGCCGAGGGGCCTTTTCCAGACTGAGCATCACGTCAATCCCTCCCGACCAAGACAACAGGTCAGCTGCCTATGTTGTCTGCTCAACAGTTCTCAAATAAAAAACACACTTTGTCTTGCTTTCTAACAGATGTATAAAGCATATCAACATACCACACAGGACCAGGGATGGACCCTCATTCTGCCTGCAAATGATTATTTGTAGTGTTAAAAAAGAAAAAAAATCCAATACAGATCTTTAAGCATGTGGAACAAAGAATCTGCATGTAAGGTACTCAAGTACTTCAAAGTTCACTGAAGTAAGTCTTTAAAAATGATAACTTTAGAACACTAAATTAAAACCCCGTGAAGGTATTCATAGCTTCTACAAGCATGAATTTATTCAGAACTCCTCTGTAAAAGATACACCAACATAAATTAATAACTGAAAATTCATGTGAAAATGATCTTCAAGATAACTCTGTGTATGTTCAGAGTATAAATTCCTGCTTAAGTGCATAGAGTTACAACATATGTGAACTCCAAGTATGTATCTATCTATATATATACACTTTTTTTTTTTTTTTAATAAATGCACTAAGCTTCAGAATCCTATGCTTTCTCAACTTTCTACTTCCTCCTTGTTGAATATCAATACATTATCAGGAATATTCAGCACTTCCAGTTAGCTGACTGCAAGTTTAAGCCCACTAACTACTAACATACTTAAAAATGCTTTCCCAATTAAAGACAAATTATATTTTAACTTTCTTGTGCATGATGCAATAAGATACTGAAGAAAATGGGCAGATTCATGTAAGAAGGCTGGATTTCACTGTTGCCTCTGGCTAGAAGTTGGTTACATATGCACAGATTAAATCAAATTATTATAATGCTTAGAAAATTCATTGAGCATGATGACTACTGTAGCATCTTTACTAAATGCAATTCAAATAGCAGTGGCTGAAAAAACAATATTCACATTTTGAAAAATGGATACTAAAGTGATGTTTAATAACAGCCAAGATACGTACAGTGTTAAACGCAGGGCAAACTCTGGTTTGACATAAGTGTATGGTAAAGATAGCATGTGACCGTGAGCTCTGAACATTCATCTGAGTACTGGCAGTGGTTCGAGATAAAGCTCCCAGCTTCAAGCATTGCATCATCTAGAAAGAAGAGAAGTACATTTCGTTTGCCATTTAAATAAACAAAAGACATTGAATGTAATAAGTGTTCCAATAACTTATTTGGTTGTTTTGGATACAAATAAGCCGGTTTTTCTTTGCTATTGTTCCAGTTTCTGTACATGAAAAGCACAAGGATTCATAAATAAGCCAAGTTTTTTGTGGCTCTTCAAAGAAATCATTTAAATCTTTATTCTTTGTATCCCTCTTTCTACTGTTCCCTGGTAGTAACATCAAACTTTCTTTCATTCACCTGTGGCAAAAGTGTACTGCAGTACAATCACTGACATTTGTATTCCAATTTGCAATGCACTAACACTTACGAACAGCAGTTTACCTCACATCAGTCATCTTTAAAACCTCTTCTGCCATAGTAAAAACAAAATGTGAGATTTGGGAGGGTAGCTTTACATATATGCCAAAATTTTGACTCCCAGTGGAACCACACTGTTAGCATAAGGCTGTTTCTAGTATTAAATGGAATGCACTTAATCTCAAAGAAGAGATTTAACTCTACAAGAATTAAAAAAAAAAATTCAGCTACAGTTTACACAAATTTCATGTGATGCAGAAAGTTCTGATGCAGCAAAAAGAATAACTTCTAAACTGCTTATGTTAAACAGAATAAAAACTATGGATATTTGCTTCTCCTTTGTCTGCTGAATTTTTCTCTGGAGTTAAGGTTTGAAAACTTAAAATCACCCCTGTCTCCTAAGCAAACAAGAATGAGAAAAATATGAAAGTTTTACTGACTTTTATCAAAACATACAAACAACATATTTTTTTAAATGGCACTCATTATGTTATAATTTTTTTATTTTTATTTTTTATGATCACCTCTGATTCTCCATTCACAGTTCGGGTTGTAACACCCACTGTATAAATTCCTCCAGTTGAATCTTCATGTATTTTGATATTTGATTTTTTATTCTTTGCATCAATATCACGTGTGGTATCAAACAGATCAAGAATTTCTTCATTGTAAAGCTAAGGAGAAAAAAAGGCAAAAAGAAATTACTTTAGGAACAATTCCTCTAAAGACTAATAAATCTATGCCTGGCATGTACAGAACATTTTAAAAATTTACCACAAGCCAAGGCTCTCAGTAAGGGATGCTGTGAAAATACAACCTTAAAAGGACAATAGGATGGATACTAAACAGTTGCAAATTAACTCAATCTGCACACCTTACTGTTATACCACCTAAAAAAGCAACTTGCTCCGCATAGTTAGATCCAGGAGAAAACTCTTGTCGGGACAAGGCAAGGGGATCCAGTCAGTACCAGCAGAACAACGGCAGAAGTTTTTTCTGTGGCAGGCTCCTCTCGGCACTACTGCTGTTAAGCTGCTGTCTTCAGGTTCAGCCTTGGCCTTTTCTTTTGTTCTGCAGCACAGCTGGCTGCACCCCTCCCCAAACACTTCAAACTCACTCCGCTTGCTTCTTACCATCATAGCTTTTCTCATTTTCTCCCTTTTTCCTTAATAATTCTACCTCTTTCTTTTAAATAATCTGTTCCTTCCCTGGGAGGAATTTAATGTATAATACTTTTTGTGCAAGCTGCTTATTACAAGTCAGTATGTCAAAAAAATACTAGGGCATGGTTTCTAGAACAGGGCTTTCTGTACTCTTCTTTCCTACAGTTCCTACACTTTCAACCCCCAAATTTAGCTATAACTTACAAGCGCAAATTTCATATGAGCAACAACAACAATTTACTACATGTTTCAGGCTGCCTAATATTTACTGGATATTTCACAGGGTCTCCTGAAGAAGTACGTATACAGTTAATGGTTTTTCAACTCAGTATCATTAAGTACCCCAGCAGCTCAGACTTATAGGGCATCCAAACAAGGTAAAGTAATGATATTAGAACCAGCAAAAACATCAGAAAGAACTACGAAGTTATCAGTGCTGGAGGAGCTGGATTATAATTTTCCGACCAAGAGCATGCTGTGGGTTTCAGGAAATGTGTTTAGATCCGATTGAAGACACCATGGCAAACGAGAGATTCAAACAGAGGAAAAGCAGCCTCTCACTCAGAATCACAAGGCTCACTCAGGTCTCTAAAGATACACACCGGAACAGCTCCCAGTGTCTTCATTCAGTTATACCAATTCACACCAGCAGGGTTTAGCCCAGAGCGATTAAATCACCAATCAAAGTCCTTAGGTAAAGACCAAAGAACCAATGTAAAAGATTGGTATAAATCCAATATACTTCATTACAACTGAAAACAAGAGACTTTCTCCTCTCAGGAGTGAAAATCCATCCATGAATAGAAAAGGCTGGGCATTTGCGAGTGTGATGCTTTTAATTCTTTTCATATTGAAAAGGAACTGTACTTAACTACTATGCATAAATATTTAAAGTAGGAGTTACCTTATTAATATTTTACTTGCTAAGTTTAAGCATTCAGATGCCACAAATTAAAGAGAGGACCCTGATAATGCACCAATAACTGCATGGGACTGCATATGCCTATCTTTTCCAAAAGTAGAGCAGGAAAGCAAGGAGGTAAGAGAGACTTCCAGGGATAAAAGGAAAGCAAGTAACTAGCAAATGGCAGTCACTGTTCTTAATAATTTTTGAAATTATCCAGCTGTCAGACTTCAAAGTTATTCTAAAATAGAGTTTGGCTTCATCTTGTTCAGGGGACTCAATTCCTTATGCAACCTAGCCCTAATGGTAAATAGAATGTTTGCGAAGAAAAAGGCTTTCACGTCCTTTCTGATACAAGAATAGTAAAAAAAAAATACTTAACTAATCAGAAAAAGCTTTTTCTGAGAACCTCCAGCTTAGCTTCAGTGCAACAGAAAACTAAAAAAAGTTACTTTTTTCTTTTTTTTTAAGTGAGAAGCCATCACACTTTATTTAACCTTACTCTAAAGCACAACAAAGTTTTTAGTAAGTACAATTCATCTGAATTATGTTGCAATTTAGGTGCAACAGCCCATCATACAATTATCACTGTAACACTCAGCTATTGGTCTGTATTTTGGGACTCTCACAGTCACAGCAACATTTGTAATGTTTTGTCACAAAAACCTGAAATTCAGAAATTGTCCAAGTGGTATGGTTATTACTCATGTTGCAGCTGCCTAAGTAGAAAAAACCTGGAGCTCCCTGCTGTTCCAGTGGAGGGAGAAGAGAAGGGTAGAGCCCTCCCATTACCATTCACAAGCGTATAGTCTCTCCAGACAAACATTAGCCAGAGCTTCTAGAATCTCTGCATAAAGTTAAACGGTGACAAGTGTATACTAGTGAAAAATAATGCCAGTTTGTTAATCTTTAAAAGAATTATAGGAACATATGACTAGTGCACCTAGTTTGCCTCAGCAGTAATAAAACCAACAGCTTTTCTCTTGGGTAATGTAAGAACTTTTTTTCCAAAAGACAAAGTAAAGTTGCAAAACACTGAATTAAGCAATATGCATTTACAACAGATTCTCCTTAAAATATTCTCCTTCCCAGTGCGGTTTAAGTATTAGATTTTGCAGCTTGGTAGTGAATATAAATATGTTAAGCCCAAACCAAATCAGTTTAAAACACACAGTTACATTGACAGGAGACACAGCATAAAAGCTGCAAGACTTAAACCAGAAGGTGTTTCAAACTGGAAAGACCACAAATATTACGGCTTCTCTTACTGTGTTTACAAGAACACACAGAGGCAACAGTTTTTCCACAGCAGAAACCTAGATCTATGCTCTGGGGACAATGAAAGTGGAAACAATGACACTGAAACTCAATCCTAACCCACTCAGAATCAAAAAAAAAAAAAAAAAAAACACCCACACAAACAAAAGAAAACCACACTATTTTTATGCTAGGTTTATTGTTTTATGAAAGAAAGCTAACAAGTCTACTAAACAGATTTTGAAAGCTAAAGAAATCTATGGCCAAATTATAAAAGCAGGCAAAGCATGGCTCACTGTTCAAAGGCATAAAACACAACTGATTTTTATAAGTTACTTGCTTTAAAGTTTTAGAAAGAAATACAAAGCAGCAGCAGCAACAGGCCCTGTGAACAAACGTGTAGTATAGAAAAGGGTAAGTGATGCTTATTACAATTGTTTCTACACTTCAGAATAACCCTGCAAAGGAAACTTCTAAAGTTACTGGAATAAGATAAAAGGGCTCTTTTTATAAGTTAAAGAGCCAAAGAAAACCCCATAGTTTCCTTTTAAAATCGTGAAAATTAATTAAAACATCTTGTGGGAGAAGAAACAGTGCAAAAGTAGTAACCAGCAAAATTGTTTCATTAGCTTTCCAAAAATATATGAATAGTTATACACACAAACACATATATGCACAAATACGTAGTATCCTTACCTCTAAGAACTGTGCATTCACTTTAAAATCTGGAGGTGGAAGTCCTTGTTTAATAGCAGCTTGTTTTTTTTCTTCAATACATCTAAAAAGATGCTTAACAGCACGTGATATAATGCCTTGTTCCTCTTCTGTTATGTTGACATCAAATCCAGTTCCCATGGTATACGTTTTCCCAGCACCTGTCTGAATTGAAATAGTAGTCACTAGTACTCATTAATTAATGGTGCCAAATCATCACAAAGAATTGCAGTTTGTGAACACCAGTGCTAGACAAACTAAGTCACACTTCTTATTTTTACAATATTAATATGCACAAGGAGAACAGGTCATTTTGAAAAAATGGATAAACAGTAGAAGCTGGACAAATTCTACTGTTTATCCACAGATCAGACACAACACAGGCAAAGTCCCGTTCAATCTTTCACAACCTTTCCCCTACAAGCTTCCTCTAAGCTGCTTACATCAGGCTTGAGTTACCATCTCCGAGGTCAAAAGAATAGTTAATGTTTTCAACTGAGATTAATTAAAGCATATATTTCAGATGTAATATCATCATTTGCAATTCTTCATTGAAGTAGATCAAATGACTCTCTTAATTATGGTGTCTGAATATCTCGGGTAGAAAATTACCATTGTTTTCATTTTATAGACAGCACCTAGGAATACAAGCAAGCTGCACCTTCACTAGCAAAATTCCTTAATTAAAAGCAAAGTCCTACAAAAGACAGCGTAGTGTTGAGTTTTCATTTAATTAGTGGGTCAAGTCTAAGACAAGAATAGCATCACATAGTTGATTATAATCAACTGAACTAGATCTGCAAACTGCTTTGTTTCACTAGGACTAGACTTCACCTAGCTAACTTGAGATCAGTCATTTAACATGGTCAGATTCAGCATCTTACCAAGACCAATTTTTATGCAATCAATTCCTAAGGGAAAATTCAGAAGACAATAATGCATTTAAGTTCCCTATACCATGTTCAATGACATTTCAGTTTTGAAGAATAAAAATTACTGAGAGGGCATCTGTTCTCTATAAGGAGTTCCCTGACTTTGGAACCCACCCACCCACCACGTTTTGCCCACAAATGATCAGGCCCAAGCTTTTTCAGGGTCTATTAAAAAGCTCCTTTTCCTCCAAGCATCCAAAAAGCATAAAGGGATGGAAAACTGCTCGGACAGCATCTTAGTACAACATACCACTATAAATCAAATGAATAAATCACTAATTTGTATTGCTGCTTTAGGGATGAATTCAGGAATTATACGGACTCATGCTCTTGTCAACATTACTATCAATTCAAATGTACTACATATACACTTCTGCCGAATTTCAATTGCCATTCTGCACAGACAGAATCCGTACAAACTCATAAACGGTCTTCTAGAGAATGTCTTCTTTAAAACAAAACCAAGACACAAAAAAACAGGTTAATGAATTCTGAAAATTAAAAGAGAAAGATCAGTTACAAAAACTGTTTAAGCTTACTCCAGAATAAATACTTCAAATGAAATTGTAAAGCTTACTTGGCCATAAGCAAAGACAGTGGCATTATATCCTTCAAAACAACCTTCAATCAGTTTTTCTATACACTGTATATAGATTTCTTCTTGCTGCGAGTCAATGTTAAACACATAGTCGAAAGTGAAGGCCTTATCTTTTCCCAGGAACACTTGAGGTTCACCAGGTGTGACAGATGTACAAATATGGCATCCTTCAATCTTCTCTTTGGCTAGCTGTGGTCTAATTCTATTTAAGAAAAAACAAAAAGAAAATTAAAATTCTCATCATTAGAAGAGGAGCATACAAATAACGCAAATAAAAAAATCTGAAAAGAATTCCTTACTGAAAAAAATTATAATTTTTCATCAAGCCAGGAAACTTCCAGCTGTCCAACCCAAACTACTGACTGTATCAGAGCTCCACTCATACAAACCTTCATACAAATAATGTTATCTTCCTTGAAGGTTCACCTGCCAACATCAAGCTGATGACTTGCCTAGAAGTCTGAATGTTTCTGTATGTATAAGATGCACTACTGAAGAGTAACTTGCATGATCTGTTTCAGGCTTTAAATCAAACTTTCTAGTTTTATCAGACTACTTGCTGCTTTCACTGTAAAAAGGGATTTGTTATAGCAATGAATATAAAAAAATTCAGAGTAGTTCAAAATTCAAGTAGTAATTTGGGAGCAGGGACTCCCAAAGCCTATGCAGCATCTTAAACAAAAGCTCCTTGCTGTCATAGCAAGGGGAGGGCCCAGGTTTCTTCCTTTCTATTGAACTAAAAGGAATTTTGCCGCAGCAAGAACACCTCAATTAAATGTTTCATTTTAATGAAGTAACAGATCTCCACAGGAAAAAAAAGAACAATTTTTAACAAGTTCTAGAAGTAAGAATGTCTCAGTTCCTCAGTAATTCCCCATTGAAACAAACTTCAATTTTTGTTTCAGTTCAGTTTCTGACAAGCTAGTTTATAGATAAACACAGCCATCCTAATCTTCTTGTATTTTATAATTTTATCAATACCTCTGTATTCTTAATACTCTTATGGTATCGTCAAAATTGAATTCATATACCTAGCTCTGTAACTAAAGAAGATTGTGGAAGCCTGTAACTCAATTTTTTTTAATGGTTAACTACAGGAAGAAAAACTCTGGCCAACATAACATTATTCCACCTGTAATTAACTAATAATTTATTTAGTGAATTGCTTTTTTTTTTTTTTTTTTTAAGATACATAAAGCACTTCCAAGTTCTCAAAGCAAAAGCAAAGTTAAAACACATATAGCTTAAGAACAGCAGACAACAAAGAAGGTTACATAAAAGGGCAACGAAACAGTGGTTCAGCTACACACAAACAAAATGATGGAAAACTATATATAGATTCTCCATTTAAATCAAACTTTGAGTACCTCTATTTACCTCAGTGTTGTTACTTTCAGTTATGCAAGGTCCGAGTTGAAGAGAGAGAGAGAGAGATATATAGATATATAGATATACACATATATATATATATATAGGGTATACTTTAAAGGCATACATTCATTTCATATTCTGTGCTTTAAAGGCTGAGTCTACATTAGTGTTTTGGCTTGGACTAGCTGTGCCATTTTGGAGCAAATTGCCCCGACAGCTCTGCTTACCTATCACATCTTGGTCTGGATTATAGACCAGTTTCAGTGTGCAAAAATTATATCCCTTCCAGAGGAAACTAAGCCAAAACACTCCATGCCAGGCAGACATGAAACTTGTTCCAAAAATCTAATGGGGAAACATAAGGGCCCAAAGCTACCTGCTGATCTACTGTTAGTGTGCCAAAACACTTGCTAATGTAGAGATGGCCATCTCTAGCAACTCTGAATGATGAACAGGCTGTGGCAGACAAATTCAAATTATATCATCACACAGATACTTTAATTCAATTAAGAAATATCTTGGACGAATGATACTGAGCATGACGCATCATCTTTTTATTGCAGATAAAATTTTTCATCACAGTATGTGCATCGCTATCAAGTGCTTTTCAAAATTTGTATTCAAAAGGTTTCATTATATCCCAGCATTTGTCACTTTAAAGAATAGCCATAATTTATTTATAAGGTTTCCTACACATTAATTCCTTTACAGAAAGTTCATAAATATCAGTAGGTGCCTCCCTCCTAGCACACCCTCTAGTACACAGTGGAAATTAAGCAATCCTTTGAAAATATCATTAAAGGACCAATTATAGGATGTGTAAAAGGCAGTTTCTCAGTCAGAAAGAGATAAATATTCTATAAAGAGTATTTGCATTTAAGGACATGCAGTTTTTAATACAGGTCACAGACCTTCTCCATCATGCATAATCATTAACATAAGCTTTTTCTTTAAAAGAAATGAGAATGCTAAACAATTCAGGAGTTAAAGCTCCTTCACTATCAAACAACTTAGTCCACTGGCAGTTGTTTCCACTAATCCCAAAACTTGAAGAATATGTATATGAACATGTAGTAAAGTTGCTTTGTTCTAAATTAATGAACATTTTGTAATAAAGCAGCTTTTATTTCTAGGTAGATGGAGATGGCCTTCAAAGAGAAATTCATCATATGCCTTCCCTAAAAGCACTCTGCACAACTGGAAAACTGAGTTAATAAAACATAGCATGTCACCTCCAACACTTCAAAGTTAGAAAACGACAACGAGGCAGGTTCTTTAAAAACTATTCCATTTATTTTAGTGTCTTATATTTTAATGCCTTGAAGTCAGTCAGAGGGCAAGTTTCTTTTTAAGACAAAGTACTCTTCCAGTGTAGATAGCACAAAAGCAACCAATTGTTCTTCCAAGTATGAATTTTGAGGGCTTCTCAAGTTCCACAGGTACTTCTCACATTTATCTTCTAGTAGAGCAAAGACTGCCAAGACCTTTTCTAAAAATCAAGAAGGAAACCACACTTCTGAAATGAAGTAGCCTTTTATGTATCCCAAAAGACCAGTTTCCCCCTCAGTTCCAAAAGGCTTTTACTACTGACCTGTAGAATGAAGACTGGCAACTAAACAAAAATATGAAGAGTTTTGTTCACATATTTTTCATTCTGTCTGGTAAAAAGAGGTCCAAAACTAGCTTTCGACACTGAGGAATTAATGCAATTACGACAGATGCCAAATACTTCTCTCCCTTCTCCAATACTAAGTAAAGACTCAGAATGACCACAAAGAGGAACAGTATGCCTAAAATATCAACAATTTACGTGATAAATTTGGGGAGTTACAGGACTGTCAAGCAAGCAGTTTTGACATCAACTTGTAGACCTCCCATGAGGATTCTCATAGCGAGCTCCCTGGTCTGCAACTGAACAATACATACAAGCACTCTGCTGTCATAAAACCCAACGTAACAGTAAGATGCAAGTGCTCCGTATGTGCCTATAACCACGCCTCAGTAAGACGCTATTCTGGAGACCAGATGAGCTGAAGGAAATCTGTGCCAGAACTAGCAGCTTCTCACTGGATCAAGCACTTCCACTGGGTTATAACACAGTATCTAGAGACACAGTAGTGATGACAGTATCCTTTTTCCCTGACTTGCCACTAAAACTGAAGGAAGTGCTAAAAGAGAAAGAAGTTACATCAGAATGCATGCAACACCAAAATCACCCTAAACAAAACCAGACCTCATCAAGAAAGCTACTCCCTGAAGTAGCTTCCCCTCTCACTTCATAATGGCTCTTAACGAATGTCCCATTCTGCCACAGAGCAGGAAGATAGTACTCAGACAGAGATCACAGCTCCGTCAGGTTTGAGAGACATCTCTTTCCCAAAAAGGATGTACAGACTAAAGATCTTCATCACCTCAACCTCTTTTAGCAACATAATATAACTTCTTGCCTAGCCAAGAGCTCAGACAACAAGGTCTTGAACTACAGCACAAAAGATTTGTCATAAATGTAATCTGTTCAAGGGGTACTTTGTGCTCTGAGATCTGTACAGTTCTGTAGGTATGTTTTGCAGCACGCTAACTCAACGAGCTTGATAAGCAAGCAATGAATGCCTTCCCTTCAACCACTTCTGAACACTACAAAGGGATTGCATGAAAATCACGACTCAAGAAGTCTAACTATTTATACTGAATGCACAGTCCAGCAAGTCTTAGTCTTCCTGTAAGCCAGCTTCTTCTCTAGCACTGCCTGTAGTAAAGATTTCCTCTCCCCCCCCAACACACACACATCAAATAGGGAGGTGATTTTTCCTTCTGCTTACAGCCAAACCTTTTCCACTCTCAACACTTATGTAGTCACTTCTGTTACTATTACAGGCAGCACCCATGCTTTAAAATGTGAAAAAGCTCCTTTTAGTCATCTCTCCTTGCTATTTCCTAGTCTGGCAGCCTGCCACAGTGGTTTTTCTCCAGGACCAGTATGACTTCACCCATTTCATCTTCTACATGGCCCTATCTCACTTGTTTTTCAGGCTACTCTTAATTGTACACAGTCAGGTTTCTTCCACCTATTTCCAATCACATCTCTGTAGAAGTGGCAGCTTCCCAAAGGACATTTTGCCCTGCATCCTTCTCTCTCCTCCTCTAGAAAACATGAACACACCCAACTGCTGTTTATGTTAAGCGTACTTTGCAGAGCCTGCAGGCCACACACATGAAACTTAATCCCATAAATCTACTCTGGCTCAGCACATTGGGACAAGCTGTCTAATTGGGGATGGCTAAAATAGCATGGTGGCATAGTAATGCACTGTACTGTACTAGAATTAATCTCTCTCAGTAGAATAGGTGCATTATGACTCTGCTAAAAAACAATGTCAGCTGGAAAAGATTCCCTGATTATACAGTTTAGGGACTAAAGCAATCGTCTGGTTGATAGCCTGTGTTATGCAAGACATCAGACTTCCCAGAATTAATTCTTGTTTGAACTAGATAATAATATCATATCTTTTTGAAAAGCATCCTATCTTAGTTTATTTCCAGGGATGGAAAACTGTCCCAATGATTAAAACAAACAAAATAATCCTTTCAGCCACTGATCAGTTTTACACCTCTGCCTGATCAGTCAAAGAACTCCTCATTATCTAATTTCTCCCCCAAGAATCTCCCCGCAGCTAACAAACTGTGATGAAGCCATTCCTTAATTTCCTGTTTCACATATACTGAACAAACTGAGCTCAGTGTATTTTTTAGTTTGCAGCTCCATGTGAAATATTACAAATATTACTCTACTGTAACAAAGGGCAATTATCACAACAGTTACCTTATACTTTCTCAGCAGCTCTACAGAACAGCAGTAAGCTAACAGGAACTTTTAAGAGTGACCTATAAATGGCAAAGCACTGAATTATTGGGGTTTTTTTTATAGAAAAAGTCACAGATTAATCTTTCAGACAGCAACAACTAGCTAAAAGTTGAATGTTGGGAAAGAAGAAAAGATGACAATGATTTCCCATGTAAAGTTCATTTTCATTAAACTCTGTTGCGGGGGAAGGATTGCTTTCATCTTGCTCAGGAAAGCCTAGATTCAACCATCACTGAAGCCAGAGGTAGTACCGAGTAGGAGATAAACTAACCTATAAACCCAAGAGTCTCCAATACTCATCTCTTATTAAATTAAGCCTATTAAATTTAGCACAAATAAAAATTTCACTTGTGAGTATATGAAATATTAAATCCAAGAGCACCTAATAAAACAGTTAATGAAGTGCAGCAGGCAATATTAACTGGGAAACAAACAAAAAAATCCTCCCTCAGACCAGAAAAAAAAAGCAGCTTTCTGCCATTCATTTGGCCACGCAATTCCCTTTCCTTTCTATTCCACTACGTTTATACTTGTCAAATCACTCTCATTAAACACCTTCCTTCACAACAAGCGCCGGGGCGGGAGCCGAACAGATTTCATCTCAAGGACACTTAATATTTCTGCTTGCATAAATTTTTCAGTATTCTTACAGGCACAGATATGAAGCTTGCTTGCTGCTTTTTCAGTATTTCCCAGTGAGATCACAACTATAGTATTTGAACACGTTAATCTGAATTAGCTGATCAGTATATTAATTCTTTAACTCTTAACAAGGTTTAAAGATATGGAAAAAACATGGCATACAATAAATGCCAGGTCTACCTCTAGCTAACAGAGCCGTTAGGATGCAGGAAGCCACGTTCCAGTTCACGGCAGCAAGCACAGGCCTCACATTATGAGTTTCTGTTCTGGTTGCCAGCACTTTGTAGCACACTAGCTGCTACACCTCTATTTCCTGTGCAAACACAACCTGTGGTGTTAAATAATTATTCCTTTTAAAAATTCTTTTATTTGGAAAGTTATTATTCAGCAACCTTTAGTACACACATAGCTCTGTAATGTACTTCTTAGCATTTCCAAAGAGGTTTTTTTGGCAGCCAATGAAACAAACATCAAAAGTCTGAGGGCTGCTTTATTACACTTTTGCCCTGTTCTTTTTTTCCTCCAAAAAACACACACACATACCCCTAACTTTTCAAAACAAAAAGTGTGAAAGTATCACAAACCAATACCTCACCCTCCAACCCAACTCCTTTCACAGTAATAACACAACTGATGAAATTTTTTTTACTCCACTTCAGAATAACACAAACTACAAATCAAATTCAAATATAGGGCCTACAAATAACATTGCACTAAGTGATAACCTTCCCGTAATTTTAGCATCAAAACCACCCCCTATGTTATTAAGGGAAACTACAGGTGAAGTCCAGGCCATTTGACTTATGCTTTTATTTTTTATTTCAAGTGCCAGCTAGGCAGTTCTCTCCAAGCAAGCAATAAACACACTGCACAGTCAGTAGCCCTCAGTGTCCTTCAGGATGAAATCATGTTTCAGGTGCCTGAGACAGCAGAAAAACAAACCTTCATAAAGTGCTATAACTATTGAATGAACAGTGGAAGAAAAGGCAGCCTTACAAACAAAGGCAAACAAAATATAAGATAAATTCAGGGTGCCTTTGCAACACTGCCATTTCTGCAGAATGATTAAGTCTATTTCTGGAAGCCTTAATCATTAGTATTCAAAGGTATTAGTTAATGACAGAATATTAATGGTACCAGTCATTTGTATTATACATATGAATATAAAAGTTTTTTTTTTTTTTAAGTGACATGCTTGCACAAGTACACATATGCATGCTATAGTGATTTAAGGAGACACTGCTCATCAGCAAAGCTATGGCAGCTGACCACCTTGTTGTGCCCCCTCTCCCCACCTCGTGCACCGCAAGGAAAGAGGTTCGCCTGAACCGCTGTGAACCTGTGTCACCCCGCAGCTGCAACAAGCACGTGCACACACAGCTACCCAGCCTGGGTAACAAGCATTAGCTTGCTACGCCACTGTAACTCAATCGCTCTTACATAAGGATTGGGCACTGCTCCCATCAGTGTTTCTCTCTGAAGTTGCCATGGCTGCTAGGGGCTACAACGAGCTCCGTGCTGCCGGTGTGTGTTATGTGTGCTCAGAGCACACAAAGATGAGGCGGAGGCCAGGCGCTACGCGGTCTACACTTACACTATCTTGCCATGCAAGCACCAGCGAGGCAGATGTTTTGCACGTGCACCGATGCCTGCCTTTAGGCACCAGAAAACTATCAGGCATGTCAGGCAGGTATTGAGACCCAAGGTCGGCAGTAACAGAGCTTAAAAATTTCCTGAATAACTCTTGGATGTAATCACTTGGAGGGGACTCTGGAAGAGGTTAAGGTAGAATTTATTTGGTACAGATCTTGCTTATTAAGGTACTGATAAAAAGGTATCAGTAATCCCTTCAGCCCATGTTTAGCCATTAAACACGAGCGTTTAAGCCATTAGCTTAAAATGTTCACCAAAGTCAGCCACTAAATTACTAAATGGACTCTCACATATTGAATATTACATTTTAAAGTTAACTTGTTCTATTGCAAGTAAAAAAAGAAAAAGAGTTTTTTCAAAAATATGAAGGGAGAATTTTTTGTTTGAGTGCTGCAGACTGTCACTTCCAATTTGCAAATAATGAGGAGGCAGCAAATGGAAGACTGGAATTAAATTTAGTAGAGGAAATACATCATTGATGTAACTAAATTTGTCCGTCTTCACTCTCTACCTCCTCGGCTACTCTAAAAAACAAAAAAAACCCCACAGATTTGATTTCATAAAACAATTACCCTTTTCAGCAGCTTTCATCTGACCAGCTTACCTACCCATTAACTGTTCATGCTAGGAATTAGATTTGCAGCAGCAGGCTGAGGCAGTTTTGCAGGCTGCTGCTTTTGCTTGGTTTCTGAACCATTTTATGGATAGCTGCATCTCTGGGCAGTTGCTATTGCTAGCCAGAGAGCAGTTCAGCAGGATGACTCCAAATCAATTCTTGTGCAATTCTGTAAGTCTAGCAGACTGTGCAACACAGATGGCATATCCTCACACTGACAGGCACAGTCATGTGCTTTTGCCAAAAAAAACAAACAAACAAACAAACAAAAAAAAAAAACCACACAACATATAGAGGGAAGGGGAAAGACCAAAGTCTGCTCTCAAGTAGACTTCCTCTCACTCCTTTCTCTCCCCTTCATATCCCTAGCTCCTACAGGAGGGATAAGAGACCCTCCAGTATATCTATTAGACCTTCAATATCTTTCTTCGTAACATGAAAGCATTCATTCATCCAAACCTTCTTCTGCGATTTCTCCTAGATTAATTTACACTATAGCAGGTTAAGAAATCCACAGCTTCCAAAACAATTTGACTTTTCAGGGCCATAGTGGCAGTGTTGAAGGATTTGTACAGGCCTTAGTTCTTTATTTCTAGTTCAAGACAAGGTCAGCAGCTATGGAAAAGCAGCATATCTATAAGCTTCTACACGCCTGCCAAGAACAGAAGGGGCACATCACCAAATCCAAGTACAACTTGACTAGAATCAAACTGATAATGGAAATGACATTGCTAAGGCAAATTGATTTTTTTTTTTTTAATTGTTCTGCTAGGCTGCTTGCCTAGGCTTGTTTTTTGCTGAACACTTACATCTGTCTCACTGCTCTCAGAAAGCTAAAACAGAAACAACAGCATCTTAGAGAAAATGAGATCTACGCAAATGCAGCAAAGTTTCATTTATGAACTAAGACCTGCAATATTCATGGTTATTACTAAGAAATGAAAAAAAGTTACACCTTCCTAAAACTAAAGTTCAAATTTGGTTTCATAACTGTCAGGAATACAGGCACACCTGCACCTAGCAATCATCACTTGAACCTATTCCTATTTCCCACTGAGAAGACTACAGACACCGGATGCTCACATAGCTAATTTAGCCGGGAGAGGCTGTCCCTCCTCATCAGGGGAAGGATGAGTTAGCATCTTGCTGTTACAGCACAGTGGAGCAGGAGCACAGAACTGAGCTGTAATAGCTTCATCATATTAGCTCAAGGTTCGGACACCGTGTTGTACTGAATGTGCAGACATACCCCAAAATATTCAGGTCACTTACAGGCAACTCCACAGGTGTAACCCTGAAAATACAATCATCGGGAGCCTTTGTTACTTTTAAAAACAGAGTACAAAAACTCCAGAATGTGCCAGCTCATTTTAGTCTTTATTTTGAGAGGTAGCTTCTAGCTTTTCAAAAACCCTATATACTCTTTCAGCTTGACAGGTCCTTGGCAATAAGGTCTGCTTACACTACTCTTCCAGACATCACCCTATGGCTGGTGAAACAGCAGAGGCATCCCAAATACCTGGTTCAGTCATGAAGGGCATGTCCCTTCCTCAGGTGCTCTTGGAATCCTAACATCTCCAAGAGGCTTTTCAGACATCAAAGAAACATTTCAGCACCAACATAGGAAGTGGGGGAACAAGTGAAATATATAACCCGAAAGTTTACCACAAGGAAAGCTGAGCCATCTGCGGCTCTGGGTTTCGAAGGCTGCTCCATGTCACTAAAATTATAGTTTCCCAGAGGGTTCAACCAGCTAGAAGTTTGGAATTTGATGGCTGTGTTCCAGATGCATTTGTGTACCAAGTCCATTATCCAAAAAGCAAATCGAGGACAGAAGGACTGCCTTAAACCGCACATTAAATGTGTATCTCACCCATGACAAGACTTGCTGCTTCTTGTATAGTTGTATAGTTCTTGTGTAGTTTTCTATTTAAAAATATGTTTTTAGCTTTTATGACTAAGATCACACAAAGTATGAAATACCCATCCTCATTTCATTGGCAAGGTTTCACAGCAATCATTAGCTCTGACAATATTGGAGACTAGCAATGATTATGAAAAGTTTACAGCAGTTGCATGTGAAGGTCACACTGCTAAAAAAAAAAAAAAAAAAAGCCTCATTCAAAAGGAAAGAAAAAAGAAGGGTCTTTTGTTATGTCCCCAGACCAATGGTTACAACTACTGCACTCATGGATACAAAGAGGTCGCTTATGCACTCAAATGTATCTCGCTATGCACTGGCATTCTTAAAGAAAGCAATTATATATGCAAGTGAAAGAGCAAATCTCCCTGGCCTCCCTTTTACAAGCTATTTTCTTCCCCCAAAATTTAGCTTCAATACATAAGAGTAAGCAGCCCTCATCATTCCTGCCTCAGAGTATGTAGTTGTAAGGAGTGGTTGAGTCACCCTGCTCTTAAAGCTTACCAGAACCTGGTATTATGTAATTAGAGCAGTATCAGGAAAAGGAATATACTTTCTGTAGCATCTTTCTTTAGATGACTGAACAATTAACAGAGATTAAATCTGTTAAGCAAAGGTCATTATATGTAATTTAAGATGGGGAAAAAAAAAACTTAATCAAAAGGTAGTTTAAGGAAAGCTACTTGAAGACTAAAGGGCCAAGCACCTAGCCTAGTAATGAGTCATAATAAAAAACACTGCCAATATTTTAGACACTTTATTTCCAGTAATTTTGGAGAGTAAAAATTCAGCTGAGGTAAAACAGTAGGATCAAAGGTAATCCGCTAAAGACAGGCTATCCAACCAAAAAAAAAAAAAAGTAGTCGCTGCTTTACCAAGCTCTTGTATAACATTAATTTAGGTGGAAGGGGGGAAAGGTCAATTTACCTCTGAGTTTGTTTGTTACGAGTTCAGTTACTGTTAGAGTAAAACCCTAGGCTGTTATGTAAACAAATCTCAGCAGACAGAATAAAAATG
This sequence comes from Apteryx rowi, assembly GCF_003343035.1. NCBI lineage: Eukaryota > Metazoa > Chordata > Aves > Apterygiformes > Apterygidae > Apteryx > Apteryx rowi. The sequence goes on from NW_020450987.1 coordinate 354,858, forward strand.
AACAGCCAGAGCACCTAGGAGCCTAACCCCGGCCACCTTCAAAGTTCAAATACTTGGGCACAGTTCAGGTACTTCTTGCAAGCCAGGGCCCAGTCCACCCAACGCATCCAAGCACACACAGCCAGTAAGAAGTACACCACTCGCAACACAAATATGGATGGTGCCAACTCTTCATACAGCGGTTATTAGTGTACTTTATGATTACCAGAGTCAGACTTTATTAAAAAAATCTCGCAAGACAGCTGGTTTCCAAGGTGATGTCCACAGCATCACACTACACTGATGAATGAACTAATAATTTCCTCACAGTATTTTTGATTAAAGATACAGTTTCTACTGACAAGAAACATTAAGAATTGACAGTGGCTTGCTGGTTCAGACGTTGGAGGCTCCTATTTCCAGGGGAATGACACTATTTCTGCACACCCCCGCAAAAAAAAAAAAAAAAAAAAAAAAAAAGCACTTTTACCTCTCAATTCAAAGGAATAACTTATAAAAAAATTTTAATGAAATTAAATTGAATACTTTAAAAATGAGTACACACATTCAGGAACTGCCTCACATTCCAAATTATCAACACCTTTAAGGAAATCAAGAATGAAGAATGAGTGCCACACGTGTCTTCAGTAATAAGAAGCAAACAAAGCAATGTTTATTCACTATATGAAAATAAAATTTTGAATACAAAAGATGATAAAACAACCCAATGTAATGCAAGATTATCCAGATGACCAAACAACTGTCAGTCATGTCACTACTAGGGTTCATCTAATTTCTTCCTCTAACCATTTAATGTATATCTATTTTTAAAGTCCTATTTTTCTTCAGAATACCTTAACTTTTAAGAAACCATGTATTCTCTTTAGTAATAAAGAAAGTCAAAATGGTTTGGGACCTTTCCTGTTACAGCAAAAAGATAATTCATAATTATTGTCTCTTTTACCCAGTTTCCCCTCTCTTCCTTTCCTTTTCACACACACACACACACACACACACTCCTTCTCCCTCTCTCTCAGCCCTTAAAGCTATAGCCACAGATCACATGTTCATGCCATGACCATGCCCGGAAATTGTTTTCATTTCTTTCACCTCCATATGGAGAAGCCATCTTCCCAGTTATACGCTTAAATCCAGAGCAGTTGGTTGCTTTAAACTTAGAGCCACAGGTCCAATAATTACACTCCAACTTCATTTAACCCAAAATAAACACAAAGCTACCAACATACTTCTCATAGCTAAAGCTATAAGAAAAATATAAAGCTATAGCTAAAGCTACAAGCAACTTCCCCAGCAATTATAATTAAATAATACTATAAAAGAAAAGGAGGGTCAGGCCAGTTACCGGAAAATTACAAATTGCCATTGATTATTACTTAAATAACTGCTTAGCTAACCTTCCTAAAATAACAACCAGATACTTCACAATGGGACAAGACAGCTAAAAACAGTTTTAATAGTCTGCTCTGAATAGCGCCTTCACTCTGTTAATTTACAGTGTAACATTCTTGGAACAAAAAAAAAACTGTACAATTTTTTAGTTTTTATAAGGAGTGGCAAAAAAATGTGTTGTATCCATAACACCCGGTCCACTAAGTTCCAAAGCAAACTGCAGAAAATTTCTTCATATTTATTGTTGACTGTTTCTAATGAACAGAGGTTGCTCTGTTTCCAAACAGAAGGTAGACTGTTCAAGCAGCGACTGAAAGCTCTGAGCTGGTAAATCCCAACTGTGCAGTAAGGGAAGACAACCCACTCACTTTATTTAGTGCCATTTATTTTAAAACTATTCATCCTATACACTGCAAAAACATCCAGATTAATGGCCACAGCATCAGAAATTAAGGTGAACTCTTGCATCCATCTGTTTCTGCCCAGTGACACTATCCAGCCTTCAGCTGCACTGAGAAGACATCACCAACTTGCTGCTCTTGCTTGACTTCAGATGATGGCTTCTTTTAAAGACGACCTCTAGAAAGTTAATTAAAGGACAAGGTGCTTCAGGAAGTGACATTGGAAATCCAGTAGGGAGCACCCACACAGGTCAGGCACTGGATCCATTGCTCAGTATGGTGCTAGATGCTCTTTTGTTGCAAGCAAGCATTTCAGGCAAATGAAAGTTGACAGTTCCCAAACTTTTTTTTTTCCCCCTTCTCCATTCTCCCATCCCCCCCCAAAAGTGGAGATATTTGCCAGTCTCTGCTTTGGTATTGATTCTAACAACACTTCCCACAAAATTTCAAGCAGGTGAAAAACTTGGGACTATAAACAGATCATAATCTTCTGTGCTATTAACTGAGGACTGATTTTAGGGGGAAGAGGGGGGAGGGGGAGATGCGAAGGGGAGAAGTAGAAGTGTCAGTGAGAGAATATTTAGCATTTATATGGAGATATTAGTGGAAACCTGAAATAATTGAGGCTTAAGTAACAAGAGAAGTGGAAAGAAAGTGACTGGTCACGGATGAACAGTGAAACAAGCTTCCAGTTGGCACTGCTATAAAGACTGTCAGGGTCTTGCTCAACAACTTCTGTGGAAAAAAACAAAAATAAATCCATTGGAATCTGGAACTTCACATGAAAGCCAGTTTCCACACACCAGCTCATGCCCCAAGGCTAGCGTGCAGAGCAGAGCCCTCTCAGCTGCAGCAGTATCTGCATCAAGGGCTGAGCTGCCACTATTGCACCTTCTCAGTCTCTTATCCAAGCTGAGGGACTTACAAGACCATACATATGCGGAGCTATGTAAATTGAGGGTAGTAACCGGTAGACAAGTCCAGTTCTCTTCATTTATCCACCTTCAGTTCTCACAGACACAAGCACCTACAGCACACTCTCAGATACTGAAGAAAGAAACCAGCACTGACAGGAAAATTGGGAATTTGATTAAAATTAAGAGCTATCTAAGTGTGGAGACTGCATGCAAAATGACTTCCCTGCTGGTAAGGTAGAAGCTTTTTAAACATTTTTAATTTTTCATATCTGGTTAAATATATGTATAAGCACTCCAATTTTAATGGAGTGTTTCAACTTTTTATTTGGTTGGTTTGGGCTAAAATTTCCACATTGGAGAAAAAGTTGGAGTCATTATGGCTGCTTCCCTATTGCCTAGGTTATTAAGATTCCCCACTGTCAGTAGAGGAGGAGAACATCCTGCTCTGCTCTATCTAAAGCTGGAAAAGTGTATTAAAGAAATGACTTAAACTGAACAAAACAGTTACACCAATACTGATTAACTGACACTTATCACATCTCTAAAGTTAAAAAAGTGATGCTTCAGTATTACATCCACCAGTTCTCCATAAAGCGTTAAGACTATCCAAATAACTTCTCAATAGTAGCCAACATATCACCTGAGTTAGCATGGGAAGTTTTAACATAACAGTAAGTGAAAGCACATGCTCTTCTACCTCTTCAGGAAGAAATGGGCCAGTTTCATATTCCTGGCTATTAATAATGTGTAAATAGAAAAGGTTGCTTGATTTTCTAACAGTTGGGCTTCCAATACTGGCAGCTGGTTGAGCTGAACAAGTCCAGTGGGAAACTCGCTGTGGGAATTCAGTTACTGTCATGTTTTACTTGCTGCTACAATACAGACCTCACTGCGTTAGCAAGTCCACAGTTTGAAATGACCACTAATAAAAATACTACTGGTAATACCATTTCAGCAAAGTTTTAGCTCCAGGACAGAGCACGTCCATGAAATAAATGCACCCTGGTGAATGCACCACAATGTAAGCTGACAAGCTCACAAACTCAGCTACAGAATTAACTCATGCAATGCAAGTTGTGAATAAAATCCAAGAACTAGCTACTTCCTTGCTACTTGTATCTATTTTTAAAACTGCTATCCACGCTGGCATAACAGAGAAGGTAAGTCCTTTTCTCCTTCATGGTCTAGCTATAGGTTGAATTTTTCATTAAGCTTCAGGTTTCCAGCTTAGAGCACAAATCCAACCAGAACTCCAAAACTATAGCTGCTTTAAAAAAAAAAAAAAAAAAAAATCATGCAAGAACATATAACTCATTGAGTTAAAAAGCAGTTCTCCCAGTTTTACACTACTTGCCCAGGAAGCTCTGCATACATTTCTGGAACAATCCTCCTCTTATGTGCACAGCTGCTAGCCCAGCCACTGCTCTGCCAGTCTCTCTCAGCTCCAGCCCACACAAAGCAGCAACACCTGATCCCGGGATCACTGATATCTGCTGAATGCTTGACTGCAGCTCCTTGGGGACAAAAAGAAAAGTCTGTCCAGACAAGCTTCTTCAGGGTCAAAACCCATTTCTTTGTCTTGACTGAATTAAATCAGCTCTTCTTGGCACATAATAATTCTAAATCGTACATTTCCCAGCTGCTCTGACAAACCATCAATGCAAATCATTTGTGGTTTGTCTGAGTAATACAGTTCACAGTCGCTTCATGCACTGGAGGTAGCACAGACATCCTTAAGACTTTCTTAATATAAAAACTCTTTCACATTGTCTAAAAGGTTTAAGCTTTCACTTACTGTTTACATTGCAGCACATTAGGACCACAGTAAAAGCAACCGAGATGGCTGTGGACCCTGCCCCCAAACTTACGACCAAGTATCACAATCCTCTGAGCACTGAACATGAGGCAAGATAAGAGTTCCATCGGCTTAAATGGGACTACTGACACTGCATGGGTGGGCACTGTCATACAAGGCTTTCAAGGATCAATATCAAAGACAACCAGAAACTTTGGTGAAAAGAGGAAAAATGTATATGGGTGCACACAAGATAATAGAGTAATGGCATAATATCCTATTATAGGGTTAGATATTGCTACGAGTCATAGACAACTGCCTCCCACAGCGATACACAAAAACATGATTTCAACTCAATGGTTGCACTCAGCTTCAACCCTATACTACCACTGTTTGCACAGTAAACCTCAAAAATCAAAATATCACAGGGCAATAACAAAGGCCTAGTGGTTTGACCAGTTTTGTTTCCACTTAAAATAATTTCTTTTAGCACTAAGAGAAAAGGGGTTCTGGGGGGGTTTTTTGGTGGCGGGTAGGAAGCTGTCCATTTATTTCAACATATAATAACAGATATTTAGAGAAAAAAACTGAAAATTTGTGCAAAATTTAAGTTATACAAAAATTTCAGTGTAGAATTTAATCAATTTCACTGCTGAACCTGAAAGAAATGCTAAAGCAAGAAACAACAATATTAAAGCTCTTTCATTTTTAAATACTCTTTTATATTTATGAATATATAAAATAAAAATATATAAAAATATATAAAAATATACTGTCAGGTTATTATTATTTTGAACATGATAGGCAAACACATGATACCACCTTAAGATTCTCCCAGAAAAGTTTGTTTCACCCATAGATTTTGCTTGCCCATGCCTTATCACTCAACTTTTTGTTTACATGGAAATACAAAGCCTGATCATCAAATCAAGAGCATCTGCAATGCGGCTCTTATGCAAACCTCATCACATGAATAATTAGAAAGGCCCAAAGGAAAAGTACAAATAGCATATTTCCCAATTATACTTACCAGAGTTAACCATTTCTAGACCACTGAAATAAAAACCAATGGCTGAAGAGTGGGAGTAAGACAAATTTAAAATTATAAGCAAGACATAAATGTAGAACAAGGAGTGGGATTCTTCTGGAACTAATGAAAGGAGAGCACTTTGAGGTCAGGATTGCTTGCACTTCACATGCATTCATGTTTTTAACTAAACACATCATTGGATTCTCAATCAAATCCAGTGACTTATGTTACACAATGTGTCAGAACAGATCAAAAAACATACACATTCTCTCTTGTCTTTTCCATATTACCCATCAGCACTGCAGGCACCACAACCAGTTACTCTGTAGTGAAAACAAGACTTCAGGCCAGCTTATCCCGGCAGCCATTGCAAAGCACTGTGCTTTGGTTGGTGGCTTTCAGCCTCTAGCAGCCCCGCTGGCAGAGGGGCCTTGCAAGAAGGCAAAAAAGCAGCAGCACAGAGGCTCAGCAGCTGGAAAACTGCACAGCAGGGACATTCCACGGAGAACTTGCTGGCCCAGTGGAGACTGCTAGCTTCAGTATCTCTAGCAATATTGTCCAGCAGTAAAATCTCTATCAGTAAAAGAGGGGTCACTGTGCAATCTGGAGCTCTCCTGTGATATTTGCAGCAGTCACGGACATACTGAAGAAATCCAGTATGCAATGACATATAACTATAGATACCCAGTTTTGTGAATTACAAAGAAAGAAACAAAGCTTTGACTGGGTTCATGAACCAAAGCCCTTGTTCATTCTTTATTCAGGTTATTTTTCTTATTATTATTCTTTTTTCAAATTGTTTATGTATTTCCAACTTGAAAGAGAGATGGCCAGTGTCCCCTAACTGGGCATTTGCTAACATTGGCACGCAGAACTGGGGACACTGGTATACAGCATCCCCCACTCAAAATTCAAAAGCTTTCTTTCAGGTTTTTCACACAGAGGTACATTATAAGTTATTCATCCAGTATCACTTTCCATCAACCAACACTAGTGCTCATACATTAATGTACTCACGTTTTTGTCAATGTATGATTTATCCTACTAGTTTTTCTTTCTGTATCTCCTCATCTATTTTTAACATCTCCAGAGAGGGAGCTTTCAGCCTCACAGGACAAACAGATACAGAAAATAAACCTCTAATTCATACATTGTGTTAACAGTAAATTGACTTAGAAGGAAAACGCCTTACAATGTGTTGAATATATTAATACCTGAAACCCTGGGTTATAATGTAACCTTGAAATCATGGCTTAAGATGATTGTCAAATACTTCAGAACAGCTCTGTGGGTGGCATTCAAAAGCATTCAGAAGGTAGAAGCAGATCTTGCTGAAACACGAGACAACAAAGTGGCTAGCACAGTATTAACTGACAATATAAATGAAGAACCAAACCAAAAATCCTACGCCCTAAAGAAAATAGCATGAGTGACTTGAAAGCAAAAACAAGTTTACAAATTTAAAGCTTGAAATACATTTACTATCTCAAAGTAATCATATATCATTAATATCTTTAATTAATACACTATATTCAAATTATAGCAGTTACATATTGCAAACAGAAAGCTGGCTAAGAGCCAGGATCCCGCAGTTTATTAGCGGAATGGAAAAGTAACACAGTGCCAATTTATGTAATTTCTGAGCAAAGCAGAGACCTCTCACACATATTGCTATGCTAGAACAACCTTCCACCTTCTTCTTTATACTGAGGAGGCAACAAAACAGAAGAGCAGTTTTCGCTAAACAACGTCAAGTGGTACGTTACAAGTATGTTCTGCCTCACCGGATATTCCTTGGTTAGGCCTATAGTCTTGCCCACAGAAGTCTAATCTTAAGAGAAAAAAATGCACACATGAAAAACAGAATACATATTAAAAAGCGCAGTCAGTCTTCCAGCTAGACAACAGTTAGTCAAATTTCCTTGAAATATCTGATAAAATTGGGGAGTCACTAACATTTCCTTGTTGCAACCTGAGAAATGGAAAGCAGATACCCTCAAAAAGAGATGCAGATATCGACAACTTTTAAGCACTTTCCTCAGTCTACTAGTATATTCCTCTATTTTAAATGAATTGAGCTTCAACCAGATAACTCTTAAACAGATATCAGGCAGGCATCCAACAACACAAACCAAACAATGTTAGCTTTGCCCAGGGCTCCACACAGATCATATGAGCATACAAACTCAGAGAAATAAATGAGGAGAAAAAACAAACAAAAAAAACAGACATCTGAAAATTTTAAATGTTTTTCATAGCTGTAACAAGACAAAAGCTGACAGTACACAAATTACAGTTGATCGTGCATGATCGTGCATATAATTAATTGCCTAAGAGTCATGAGAAAGCATTCCAAGATAACTAAGTGATGCTTTGGGTTGTATTCACAAGATTATCACATGAAGCATGTGATAAACCAATGATTCTTGTACGCATTTCCTTCTGACTTACAGAAGATATTGTTTGAACAAAGCAGAAGAGCTGGAAGAATGAAACACAGGAACCGTCACAAGGGCGGGGGNGGGGGGGAAGACACGATAATTCTGACTATGAGAGGGCTAAGGAGAGCAGGAGTATCTAAAAAGCAACATTAAATAGGGCTGAGGATTAATTACCCTCATTAGTCAGCTCAGCCAAAAGAATAAATGAGCTTAAATCGTGGCAGAAGAAATGCAGGCAAAAGGTGACTGCCAGAATTCCTGCAGAGAGAAGAAAGAGGGTTGTTATCCCTCTGAACAACATTACAAGTGCCTTCACAGCAACGTTACAGCTACCATGAAATATTCTCTAAATCAGGTGGGGGTGGGGGAGGATGGAGCAGACTTAAAATAAAAAATAAATGCAAACCAAAACAAGAACTTCCAATACTTCTTGCAGGATATGCTTACAATACATTGTCTCGTAACAGTAGTGGTATCACCAGCATCACTGTACAAGTTGCAGATTAACAAGAAAATCCGCATAACCGCAGGGTTCCCCAAAAACCTGTTCTGTCCATCATATGCAAATTTCCTCCGGAGAAACAGCTGCTGAGCCTTTTCTTGCAGCTCTCCCCAACATCTCATCTTTTCCAACAGGCTATGGAGACAGCTCTAGAGAATTCTGTTATTTTGATGACCTTTAGGCCTTATCTGACCACTTCCGATATCTAAAAGAAGATTACCAAGATGACAGAGCCAAGCTCCTTACTGAGGTGAAGATGGGGGACAGCGGTCAAACTAAAGTAAGGGACTTTCCAACTTGGCATAAGGACAAAGTTTTCACCATAAGGACAGTCAAGCATTGGTTGCCCAGAGAGGCTGTGGAATTTCCATCCTTGGAGGTCTTCAAGGCCCAACTGGATAGAGCCCTGAGCAACCTACTCTGAATTTAGTTTTGACCTTGCCTTGAACAGGAGGCTGGATCAGATGACCTCCTGAGGTCCCTTCTAACTGGAATTAGTCTAAGTTTAACCTTCCAAACCTGCACGGCTTTATTATTCATGTGGACGTTGTCACACCTCCATAAGCATATTCTGACCTCCGGACTGGATCATTTGATCATGCTGAATACAGATTTGGGCACTGGACATGCAGCTTCACAGGATTATAGACAATTGAGACGGAAAGAACACAGAAAGGTCAGAATTCATTCACCCACTCTAGCTTTCTGCATCAAGGTAAAATCAACTATGCCCAAAACACTCCTAGCAGATACCAGTTTAAACCTTTTTTAGAAGTCTCCCATATGAGGAATTCTACATTTCTACAAGCAAACTGTTCCAGGACATCCATCCTTAAAATAGAAAATGTTTCCTTCCTAATATTTTCGTTATTGTAATTTAAGCTTATTACTTTTTGTTGAGTTCACCATGAAGACGAAGAAGAATTTCCCTTCTACTTTGTATCTGCAAGCACATTGGCCCCTTTTTTTTTTTCTTCCTTCATTCAACTACCATCCAAAATATAGGAAACACCACTTTATAAAAGTTCCCTCATCATTCAGCAGTCACAAGAGTTAAAAATCAACAGATGCATTGGCCCTTTTGAGGGCTGAAGGCACAGAACAAAGCACTAGCACTTTCACCCAAAGCTGTCATCTGTAGATTTCTTCCTCTTTTGAGCCTACCAAGGTTTTACTTGTTGACATTTAAAGGACAATGAAAAGCCCATCTGTTCCCCGACAGCTTTGCTGACAATGATGAAATATATCTACTGCTACACTTTGATGACCAGCCAGTGTAGGTCACTTGGGGGGGGGGGGGGGGGGAATCAGCCTGAAGCTTCTTAAAAAAAAAACAGCATAATTGAATGTCAAACAGTTTACCTGTCAATACTAGTTCAGACCTATCCAGTCCTATCTCAGACCTAATTTTTAGAGCTCACTGAACACCAATCTACTTTTGCTGAACTCAAGTTCTGCTAATGAAGATCAAAATGGCAATTCTATTGTTCTTGAGTGATGAGCTGACTGATTAGATGAGACAGAAATGTAAGCTGCACTCTAAGTGATATAGATTAAACAGGTGGCCTTCTCTCTGATCCATTACTTTTTCAAATTCTATTAGAAGTAGACTCCTCCTCTTTTTCCTCCTGCCTAAAAAAAAAAATACATATTTGGATATTTACTCCCCGTAACCCTACATGAAAATATTTTCTGGTCTTTAAAAGGTTTCAAACAATTTGCTTATAAAACAAATCAAGCTTTCTAAAATGTAGTAATTATTCACTATCACAATAATTCTAACTGACTGGAAAAAGAAAATATGTAAGATGTTTAGGTGGTATCAAAATCCCTAGTCTGAAGCAATGTATACAGGTAAGACTTCTCCAAAAACCCAGAGGCATCACATTACAGGACCAGAGTCTAAAAATAAGGATTTCTCATATACTTAAAAGTAAAGACTAAACTTCAAAAGAAATAGAACTGAGTGCAAGAAGTGAAATACTCCTTACCTGGGTAACTTCTGTACAGTGAAAACCAAAGCAATGTTTGGTTTGCTCAGCAGGTAAAAAAGGATTAGTCAGCTGTTTGCTATGGATCAGAGTGACTGGTACAGACACAACTCTTCTGTTCACACAGAACCAAATCGGGGGGAAAAAAGAAGCAAAACAATATATGTACTTTAGAAATACAAAATTTTTAATTCTAACACCACAGGGCTCACATTTTCACAGAATGTAATGACTAACTCAGGTGTTTTAATAGCAGTTGATTTTCTCATGATGTTGCATTGTGTATTATGCCACACCATAAGTGTTTACTGTACTTTGAAGCTACATCTTTGCCTAGGGGAGTGTATAACACAATTCTGAGACGACAATACATGTCAGTGGAGCATGGGGAGGGAAGCTTGGAAAAGAATATACAAAGGACAGAAGAGACCCACTACCTACCTTCACATCCCTCTCATTCTCATAAAAGTGGAGAGACAGCAACATAGATATTCTGTCCTCTGGAGGACAGACTCAAACACAAACTGAGACAAAGTTACTGCTACACTTGGCAAATATATTTAATCAATACTCCTAAATCAGAGCTTAGGAAACTCAAAAATCTTGGAATCATGAGCTACTCAGTGACACAAAAGGACGCATCTCCAAGTCAGTCCTTCATGCTCAATGGAAGGGTCCAACAACACAAATGCTGTGAATTGCCAGCTTTGAAAAACAAAGTTAAATAGATAGGGAACCGCTTCATTTTAAATAAACTATATAGACATCTTAAGTCAGTTTCTACTTTCCTATCACTTTACTTCAAGAAGATGCAGACTATCAGGCAATATGATGCCAAATGCTTCAAAGAAAGGAGCTTAATTGGGTTCCTATGTCCTGCACAATACCAAGAGTTGTACTGTACATGGGAAGTTTCTTATCAGGTTTGCTAGTGACACTAGAATTATGCAAGACTATGAATTTCATTATTTGTAAGATAGTTACAGATGATACTCTTTCTTACATATTTTTAAATTATTACTGATAACTTACGAAACCCTTTATCAACATCATTAACAAGTTATATACTTCAGTATAATCTCTTGACATATGTTAATGCTATGTAGCTATACAGCTTTTCAGCTTAAGGTATCCCCTTAACTTTGGGATTTTAGCAGTGTCAAGCAAAAGACAACTATCATGGTTAGAAGAGAAGGGGGGGGGGGGGAGAAGAGTCAGTGAAAGCAGTTTAAAAATGCCCAAAAAAGACAATAGCCAAACGGCTGGGGGCCTGACCCAAGATGCGGAATACCTTTGTTCAAAACCCCAGTTTAGATTAGGCAAAGGGAAGCCTGTTTGATCAAACTGTTCCATTATCAAACAAAAACACACAAAAAAACAAAAGTGTCAAACTGAGACATCTTATGAAAGAGAGATATTTTCTCTTCAGACCTGTTAGCTATCTCCTTCCATGTGTTCAGCTGTGGTAGCTAAGTCATCATGCTACAGTATGCTATAGTTATTTAAGTATTACCCACGTTTGGAGTCAGGTTTGTCACAATGCTTTAAGTGTTTTATTGATATTTTTAGAGGATCAATTATGTTGAACATAAGTGAAGGGGAAAATAAATATCCTTCAGAACTATAGTATACAAAAGAAAGCATTTCAACAAACTTTCTGTAGAATTCTTGAAATATTTAAGAACAAGAAAGTATGGCAAAACTATACAAAATCTAAAGTTTCTTGCAAAGAGTTAGGTATTTGTTAACTGGTTAAAAAAACAACTGAACGATGCATAGTTTCTGTAATAACACAAATGCAAGAACCATCAGTGAGACATCAAAAATTATCTAGATAACAATTCCTTTAATATTAACATGGAAATGCACTCAAGTTGGGTGCATATAATTTACTGTGAATAACATATCATCATAACCTTTTACCAAGGTTTTGGTGCTCTCAGCTTTCTTTGTTGCAGTTCCACAATCAGCAGACCCAAGGGACCCAAGTCATTCAGTTTTGTTAGGTAGACTTAAGGATCTAAAAATCCTTAAAAGGAGCATTGTCCGAGACAGCAAGACCAGCATATGTCCGTTGATTAAAAAAAAAAAAGGAGGGGGGGGAGAATTATTCCGGCAGTGAAGGACTTTTAACAGTGTTGAGAATAGTAACAAAAATAACTAAGGACCAAATGTGACCCCCCCCCTCCTTTTTTCCATACAGAAACTATCCAGGAAGTATTTTATACTGTATATATTTTTTATATTGGTTGTCTCTGAATCAGCAGTGTCACTGCTCCACTTCCAGTATTATTGATATTTCATGTCAAATCACATTAAAACCCTGTTGCTGTTAATGCTGGGTGGAGAATAAGGCCTGCGCTCAGAGAATAAATATGGCTAACGGGAGCGTTCACATCCACGCTGACTATCCCAAATGAGCACTCTAAATTGCCATCACCAACTCCAACTACACTGCGTAAGCAAGCACTTCAGAACAGCATACGGAAAAATTTTTATTTTGTGGCCTTTACAAATAACTGTTTTCATCACACATTGATGCATTTTTGGTAGTTTAGAGAGGTTACTGTTTTCAGGACCAACATGAGCAACTTCCAAGAAGGAAAGTATCAGATGCATGTCCTTCTACAGATTTTCAAGGCAATGCACGTGCCTCACATTTTAAAATATAACTTGAACAGACCTTCTCTGCACATCAAAGTCATTCTGGAGCTGACCTTAAAACCCTTTCACTGTCCTCCATTTGCATCTTGTTGCTATGGTAAATGCATCCAACAAGAGAACATGTTTCAAAAGTAAGGCTTCATTTCTGCCTTTAGTCACACTGGAGCAGACACTTATTTCAGCAAAGTTTCACTAGAGAAAACTGGAAAAAAGAAACCTAGGGAACTACCAAAAAAAAAAAAAGAATGAAGGACAGGAAAGAAATCAGCAAAGATTCAAACAATTTTAAAGGCAAGTGGAAAGAGGACACAGAAAGAGGCACAACTCATGGAGTTACCGTGTAGTTACTGTTGCTGGACTTGTTCAGGTCTTGTTTGTCTTTTTAACAAAACTTTTTGTTTTTCAGTTCAAATATTTTTAACTTCTTGCAAGTATTTTACACAGGTACTATATTACTATAACAAAAAAGTTCTCTGCTCCAGCAGCCCCAGATATGGAAAGTTACTGAATCCTTTCCTTTAGCTGAGTAAGAGAGAGAAAGAGAGAAAAAGAGAAAAAAAGAGAGAGAGAGAGAGAGAGAGAGAAAGAGAGAGAAGCACCTATAGAGGCTTTATTTCCCAGTGGCAATCAGGCATGAAAGCTGAATGATGCTGAACATGATGGCTGAATTCCAACAGCCATCTCAGACTGGGCAGCAAGGGCTATCTATAAAACATTTAAGAGCAAATAAAGGGAAAGCAGGGGGAGGGAGCAAGGCTCCCTTGCTCCCAAGCACAAGGGCCATTCAACTATTCTAGAAGAATTTATAAAATTCACACAGAAAAACTGAATATTTGAAGTCTCAAATTCAGTAATAAAGGAATCTCTGGGACAAACAATATAAGCCCTAACTCTCCACAGCACAGAAGTAGCAAAGAGAACACCATTAAATGCAAATTGATGCCTAACTCCATGGATTTTCAGAGTGAACTAAATCCCTAGATCGTCTACTAACTTTGGAAAATGCCAAGTTAAAAAAAATACAATTCATCCACAAGCACGAACAGACCAATACCGTTAAACTTGCTTGTCAGCTTGTCTCTCATTGATTCTTTTTCCTGTCCCCTCCTCCTTCAATTCAAGAGGTATTTATCTCTGGGCAAGGAAAACGTCATCAGGAGTGAAGTCCAACTACACATTCTTTTCTCTCCATCAAAGAATGTGTTTACACCACAGGAGTGATGAAAAAGGAAGTTTCTTTCCTAGAAAGCAAGACCACAGATTTCAGCCTGCCCCAAGCAATATCAGTTACGGATGATCGAGTCAGATGTGATGAAACCTGAATTAATTCAGCAGCAGATGGTGGTGTGTATTTTTTCAGCTAAAACACAAAGCAAAACATATGGATGAGGTGGAGTAAAGTTTCAGTGAAGGAGGAGGGAGTATTTGTTTAAGTTATGGAGCAAAGACAAACATGAAAACTAACAGAAGACATGCAACATGAGCTTTCTAAAAACTAAACTTCTTTCGTAGCTTTCCATTAACGGACTCGCTCTCGAAAAGCAGCATCTCCTCATACTTAACATGACCAAAAAATTAGCATTTAATATTGTTGAATGAATTTTCTTTGGTGGGGTGTGCTCACATATTGTTAGACAGCTGAACTTCATTAATACAGTTATTTTTTGAGACCTTTTCCCCAGAAAACTGCCATAGCTTCACATGATTATGATAATGGGATAATAACTACTATTGCCTAAAAACAAAACCAAAAAAAATAGACAAAAACAAGAAGTTCATTTTTAGGAGCCAAAGGACAGTACTGTAATCTATTGCTGTTGCTTGTCTACTTAGGGAATGATTTATATAGCATGAGAACACTTAGCACTGTATGGGAAGCCAGAAATGGTCCCCCTGCCCTCCAGAGCTTAGAATGCAAATCACAGAACGCATGGCTGTTCATCCAACATTTGAGGATCTATTCATGGTAGAAGGCTTAACCACAAGCATAAGTGTTTGCAGAATATCAAGCTAAGAAAGAAAATCAATTTCAGCAGCAGAGCGCTTCAAAATACACCTGTCACAAATACAGGTTGCTTCCAATCAGCTGCTTCTTTCCTCATGTATTTAACAGTAGTTCAATCCAGCACTGGGGAAGAGAACTCCAGTATAAAAGGTATTAGAAAAAAAACTGCAGAAAAGAGGCATGCAGAAGATAGAGGGAGTCATAACAGTGACAAACTGCAGATTTGCATGGGAAAAAAAAAAAAACACACAGAAATTAGCAATGGAGAAAAAAATGCAAAAGAGGGCCAACTTGTCATGCAGTTTGAGAACTGGGGGCATGAAAGCAACAAATACTGTGTTCCCATAACCAATTTATGCCATGGGATGGCTAATGTTACAGGCGATAAACACATCCTATTTCACTTATCAGAAGTTAATGGTATACTCTGATTTCATGCAACAAACAGTTGGCTTAGCTGCACAAATCTCTGTTCCCCAGTTGACTTAGAAATCAATATATATATTTTTAGAGTAGTTTATTTCCCTTTTGGAATATCAGAAAGGGAAGAGGACTATTTTTAATTCATCAGCTACACTTATTACTTCCACTGTTACTAAAAAAGTTTCCTCAAAAGGTCTATTGCATTCTGAATATAAGTTCCATACTTGGCAAGCATCAAGATTTCACCTTTATGAAGAAGTGTTACAACGTATTGCAGGCATCCCCTGAGGAAACAGTAAGGAGGACACTTTTGAAATGATTCAGGGAAGAGCTGGGTGGCTGGATCCCACAGGTTTTCTCCACATGAGGAAGAAGGTAGCAATACTCACTCTTTGCCTGAGAGATGAAACACAGGGAACAGATGCCAGTCACACCAGCTGAAGTAGAAGTAATCACATACTCTTGTCAGAGTAGGG
This sequence comes from Apteryx rowi, assembly GCF_003343035.1. Taxonomy (NCBI): domain Eukaryota; kingdom Metazoa; phylum Chordata; class Aves; order Apterygiformes; family Apterygidae; genus Apteryx; species Apteryx rowi. The sequence goes on from NW_020450987.1 coordinate 370,892, forward strand.
AAGAAGGCACACATACATAACCAGGCTGAGGATGCCGAAGCAGAAAAAAAGGAAATTTTTACAGCTCTTTTCTACTCACTTAAATATATCTGATAAATATACTGTTCCCTATCTTCTCTTTCTTGTGGTTCTTTGCCTTCTGCCCATTAACACAAGCACTCTCAGATGGGCTTCATCTTTCACAATGACAACTTGTCCAATTCCAAAGCTCTATTGCTTTTCTTTAACTTCACCAACTGTCATTTAATGTCCTATCTGTGTCATCCAACAAGGTCTCAGTGACCACCTTACTTTTTGATTATTGTTCAGATTCCACAGCTTTCATCTTTTCATATAATTCTTTTCTTCATTACTTCTTGTTTTCATATAGCACCTTAGAAAGAAGCATTACAAATTAGCATTGAAGCTTATCATTTCTGTGCCTGTGGCTTCCACTGACTCAGAATGAATCAAGGCCTCCTCTTCCTCTGGAGGATGAGACGACAGACGTTTACTTCAATGTTCTGCAATTGTCAAAATGCAAAATGTCTTCTCCATAAGAAGATCCACATAACAGACATCTTCCCATGCTTCATCAAACAGATGTCCTCCAAGGAAGCCTTCCAGATGAGCTCTATCTAAACATTATTACTCTCCAAGAGCTCCCTTGTTAAGCATGTGTCCAAAACACAGAGGACCTAAGTCCAACCCCTCTTGTCTGCTTAGATCAGCACCTCTAAGATGCCCAAATCCCACAGTTGCAATCCATCTGGAGGGAGGACAGGCACTAATTCTCACCTCCTGTTGACGCTATCTCCATATGTATGAAACAGCTAACATCTGCTTGGTGAAAATAAGTGCAACTGATTTAGGGCACTGACATGACACAAATTCCAATCCCTGGATAGCTCATACAATGACTCTAAAATAAAATATTAGCACATATTGCTGGTATCAAAGATCCCAATCTTAAGTGAGAACTTCATCTACCCAACATGCAGGAAGCCTCAATGCTATATTCAGGTTGTGGACACCACTAAAGTGGCAAGACATAAAATTTAGGAGCTATACCCTACATCCCTTTGTGGACTTGGTTGCAGTAACAGCTGCCTATGATATTTATACTATTAACTTTTGCTGAGGAGGCTACGAAACTTTCACACGCTGAGAAGACATTTACAAAAGCAAGATGACAATTTCAGATCTACAAAGAGGGTAGCTTTTACATTTAAAAAACAGTCATCTGATTAGATAACTATCACGGGGTTTTCTGATTTCATCTGAAAAACACTATACACAGTCACACAGAGGAATGCAAAGAGCAAAGCTCTTTTTGAAAGTTGCACATAGTCATCAAAATTGTAAGTCCACAAATCTTTCAGTGGAGATTGACAATAGGAAAAGAGGTTTTCTTCTTAATTGGGCAGTTTAACATTAGTTACTGGATTATCTGCCAAACTATTTTCAGCTTTCATGATTCGCTAAGCTGAAGTATTTAGCTCATCATTCAGAAACCCATTACTACATTGAAGAAAATGGGGAACAATTAGCATGCAAGATGACAGCTTAGAGGTAGAGCTAATTGGAAAGAATGAAATAGTTTTCAATTGTGTTGTATACAATTAAGTGAGATAACCATGTTCTGGAAAAACAATTTGCTAAACAGTTTCAGTGATGTCTATTCTATAACCTGTGTTTAAAGTTTAAGCAAATTCAGTTTGCAGTAAATTCAATGAAATATCCATTTGAAATACCTCACTTCAGTTACCTCCACATGAGTTACAAACCACAAACTAGTCCTGCTGTACAGCAACCTCTGTTCAAGAAACATACATGTAAAAACAAAGACCCTAATTCATCACAAGAGTGGACATCTTCACTGAACTAAGCTCAGATTCACAAAAAACTTAAAAACCAAAAACAACAAGAAAACAGAACGCAGTAGTTTTCCTAATACACTGTACAGCAGTGCACTGATAAATAGTGAGTTGCAGGATCAGTCAAATTTTAACTGCGTAAAATATACAACCAGAAATAACAGAAAACATGAAGTCTACAGATAGACACTGGCATGGGGAAAAATAATTGTGCATGTTCTTATTCATGGTTTCTAAGTATAGAGAGAGAAATCTTGTACATGAATAGTTAATCTTCCAAAAGGAAGAAAGCAGACAGGAGGAAAGATGTAATCCTTCATTACCATTGAACTGCACTCAGACAGAGGGGGTTTAAGATGTCAGATGATGATTTTACAAAAATACATCTTGTAACATTTGCAATTTTTTTCCCAAGAGCTACAATGAACCATTTTCATTTAGCCAGCTGATTTTAATTCACTTTTACAAGGTTATTTGCCATGTATTCTTTCTAAACTATTTATCACACATCTGCAACTATAAACCTATTTGCATCACTAAGTTTTGTTCAATTCCAAGTTACAACAAACCTATGTATTTGCAAATGTATTTCTACATCACTATTTTTTTTGGCTTTCTTTAAATGACAGAGCAGTCAGTTAACCTGTAACACACCCTATTTTTAGGATCACACCTATCTCATATTTTCCTTTTTGAAAATACAGCCTAATTACCCTATGGAATAATACCTCCCTGTACTTCATTTGCAAAATGCTTCAACAGATGACAACACTCACAAAAGCATCTCTCTCCATAGAAAATGCTACTGCAAGTGATAAGCAGCATACACCCCCATGATAATGCAGGGGCAGTGTTTCTCTGTTTAATAAAAATGTTTTTGAACTGTTCCCCCCCACACACACACCAAAAACAGCATTCAATAACATTGCTTATTCCTACAGCCTTCAGAGAAAAAAAAAAATCCACCTTCTTAGTCTTCCTGTATAACACTTGAATTATCTAATGAATATGAGACATATGTAGTGGTTCCAAGGACCCAGTGATAGAAACAGAACTTGCCCTAAAGTCTTGTTTCTAGTGGCATGATACTACAAGTGCATCAGCACATAATGTAAAGACTCTTCAAAGAAAAAAAAAAACTCATCATTCAGTATCACAGTCAAAACCCAAATATTGACAAAACATATAAATTTCCCTTCACGGCTGAACTACATAAAGTCATCTTGAAAATTAAGGCATCCGTGGGCTAATCTGGAAGTGCTTCAAACAATAAAATACTATCTTCATATAGAAACTCAAGAAGAGCCAAATTCACTGATAAAACAACAGATTTTGCTCTCTGATAAAAGAGTAATTTGAACTAGCTGATGTTTTAAAATGATTTAGGCTCCGCTCCCATTATAACTTCTAAATATATTTATTCTTATTTATTGTGAGCCATCTCAGTTAAGTCCATCACGGTATGTAATGTCAGGTACAACCTCCGTGGAAGAAAAGCCTTTATCATTCTAGAAATATTACACTGCTAGGATCCACTCTCGCTTAGTAATGCAAACAGCATCGCTAGAGTCAAGGGACTGTTTTATTACCAGGGTCTACTTCCATGAGTAAGCATTTGCAGCATCGGGCTACAATTAGTTGGGGGTTTTTTTTGTTTTTTTTTTTTTGTTTTTTTTACTGTTATTGCTGAAAATTAGAGACAAACGACTAGATCAGCGAGAAAGATCTCAAAACGTGGTTTTCCTTCTTCTGCTATTTCCAGCTGTTCCAAGAGAGAAGAGAATCGTCAGGAATCTACCAGCACGACCGCAGGTGACACGCTGTTCTGCTGTAAATACGGACTTCGCTGTTTTCAGCGCGGTGCGGCGACGCCGCCTCCACTCGCCCCTCTCATCCTCGCCTAGCGCGTTACGCGCCCCGGGACGCGGCTGCCTGCCGCCCGCAGCCACGGGCGGGCGCGGCGAGCGGGAGCAGCAGCGTTTTCCGCGGGCCGCGGCAGGGACCCGCGCCGCGAC
>NW_020450987.1:375637-376178 GCF_003343035.1 Apteryx rowi
ACACACACACACACACACGTACACACCTGTGTCCCCTGATACCTGTGCCGCGCCTCTCCATGCACAACTCAGCCCCCACACACACCTCTCTTACACACGCACACCACACACGCACACTTGCCCACACATACACACAGATCCTCACCACGCACACCTCTTACACACACACACCTCTCCACAAATACACACATTGCATTTACACACTTCTCCACACACAGTTCTTACACACACACACCTCTCTTACACACACACCTGTCCACACATACGGCCCTTACACTCCTTTCACAGCTCTTCCACAAACACACACACCCCGTTCACACACACACCTGCTACACACACAGCACTTACACACCTCTCCACACACAGCTCTTCCACAAAAAAAATTCCTCTTACACACACACACAGCATTTACACACCTCTCCACACACAGCTCTCCCCCCTCACACACGCGTTTCTGCACACACCACACACACGGCAGTTACACGCACACCTCTCCACACACAGCTCTCCCCCCTCACACATGCATTTCTGCACACACCTC
>NW_020450987.1:382034-382333 GCF_003343035.1 Apteryx rowi
GGCAGTTACACGTACACCTCTCCACACACAGCCCTCCCCCCTCACACACGCATTTCTGCACACACCTCTCCACACACACGGCAGTTACACAAACACCTCTCCACACACAGCTCTCCCCCCTCACACACACATTTCTGCACACACCTCCCCACACACACAGCAGTTACACGCACACCTCTCCACACAAGCTCTCCCCCCTCACACGCATTTCTGCACACACCTCCCCACACACACGGCAGTTACACGCACACCTCTCCACACACAGCTCTCCCCCCCACACACACATTTCTGCACACACC